>NC_058520.1:36261620-36582870 GCF_904849725.1 Hordeum vulgare subsp. vulgare | reverse complement strand
TCCTTAAAGAGAGTGGGCCAATAGAAACCCGATTGCAATACCTTGTGTGCAGTTCTATCTCCCACATGGTGTCCCCCGTAAGCCTCGGAGTGACACTTATGTAGGATCTGTCCATGTTCATGTTCAGGTACACAACGTCTAATAACACCATCTACTCCTTCCTTATAAAGGTGAGGATCATCCCAAAAGTAATGTCTTAAATCAAAGAAGAATTTCTTCTTTTTCTGGTATGTGAAACTAGGTGGTATATATTTGGCAACGATATAATTCGCATAATCAGCATACCACGGTGTACTACGTGAAGTATTGATGACATTCAGTTGCTCATCAGGAAAGCTATCATCAATAGGTTGTGGGTCATCAAGAATAATCTCCAACCTAGACAAGTTATCTTCTACGGGGTTTTCAACACCCTTCCTATCAACAACATGCAAATCAAATTCTTGTAGCAATAGAACCCATCTGATAAGTCTGGGTTTAGCGTCTTTCTTTTCCATGAGGTACTTAATAGCAGCATGATTAGTGTGAATAGTAACCTTGGAATCTCCAATGTAAGATCTGAACTTTTCACATGCAAACACGACTGCTAAAAATTCCTTTTCCGTAGTAGCATAGTTTCTTTGGGCACTGTCTAGAGTTTTACTAGCATAGTGAATAACATTCAACTTCTTATCAACTCTTTCTCCTAGGACAGCGCCAATAGCATAATCACTAGCATCACACATGATTTCAAAAGGTAAGTTCCAATCAGGTGGTTGAACAATAGGCGCAGTTATCAAGGCCTTTTTAAGTATTTTGAAGGCTTCCTCACAATCATCGTAAAAAACAAAAGGAATATCCTTTTGCAAGAGATTGGTAAGAGTCCTAGAAATCTTAGAAAAGTCCTTAATGAACCTTCTATAGAAACCAACATGACCAAGGAAACTTCTTATACCTTTGATATCTGTAGGGCATGGCATTTTCTCGATCGCATCAACTTTAGCCTAATCGACTTCAATACCTCTTTCAGAAATTTTATGTCCTAGGATGATGCCTTCATTAACCATAAAGTGACACTTCTCCGAATTCAAGACAAGGTTGGTATCTTTACATCTCTGCAAGACTCGATCAAGGTTGCTGAGGCAATCATCGGAAGAAGACCCGTAAACGGAGAAGTCATCCATGAAAACCTCAACAATCATTTCACAAAAGTCAGAGAATATAGCCATCATACATCTTTGAAAGGTAGCAGGTGCATTACATAAGCCAAAAGGCATACGTCTGTAAGCAAAGGTACCGAAAGGGCAGGTGAAAGTGGTTTTCTCCTGATCAGATTGTGCAACTGGTATTTGGGAGAAACCAGAATAACCATCTAGAAAGCAGAAGTGTGTGTGTTTAGACAGTCTTTCTAGCATTTGGTCGATAAAAGGCAAAGGGTAATGATCTTTCCCAGTGGCCTTATTCAATTTCCTAAAATCGATCACCATCCTATAGCCAATAATAATCCTCTGTGGGATCAATTCATCCTTATCATTAGGGACAACGGTAATACCTCCCTTCTTAGGGACGCAATGCACCAGACTCACCCAATCACTATGAGCAACATGATAGATAATACCTGCTTCCAGGAGCTTTAGTATTTCTTTTCTTACTACCTCTTTCATCTTAGGATTTAATCTCCGTTGATGATCGACAACTGGTTTGGAATCAGGATCGGTTTTAATCTTGTGCTGGCATAGAGTGGGACTAATGCCCTTAAGATCATCAAGAGTATATCCAATAGCAGCACGGTGCTTCCTCAGAGTTTTTAGTAACTTCTTTTCTTCATGCTCTGAGACGTTAACACTAATAATAACATGATATATCTCTTTTTCATCGAGATAAGCATACTTAAGAGTATCAGGCAACTGTTTAAGATCGAACACAGGATCACCCTTTGGTGGGGGTGGATCTCCAAGCAGTTCAACTGGCAAATTATTCTTAAGGATAGGATATTGTTCAAAGATAACTCTATCTATCTCATCCCTTTCATCCATATGCATATCATTTTCATGCTCAAGCAAGTATTGCTCTAAAGGATCAGTAGGAGGCACGGCAATAGAAGATAGGGCAATAATTTCATCCTTACTAGGCAACTCTTTTTCATGAGGTTGTCTACCAAACTTGGAGAAATTGAACTCATGTGACACACCTTCAAAGCCAACAGTGACAGTTTGCTTCTCACAATCAATATGAGCATTGATAGTATTGAGGAAGGGTCTGCCAAATATGATGGGACAAAAGCTATCTTGTGTGGTAGCAAGAACGAGAAAATCAGTAGGATACTTCATTTTACCACACAAGACTTCAACATCCCTAACAATTCCCAAAGGGCAGATATTATCTCTATTGGCAAGCTGAATAGTGACATCAATAGGTTCCATCTCAATAGGTGCAATCTCGTCTTTAATTTCATCATATAAAGATTGAGGTATTGCACTAACACTAGCACCCACGTCACATAAACCATGATAACAATGATCTCCTATCTTAACAGAAACAACAGGCGTGCCAACAACATGCCTATGTTTATCTCTCGCATGTGGTTTAGCAATTCTAGCAGCATCTTCACAGAAGTGAATATCATGGCCATCAACATTGTCGGACATGAGATCTTTGATAATAGCAACGCTAGGTTCAACTCCAATTTTCTCACGGGGTGTAGGTGTTCTAATGTAGCCCCTACGTATCACAATTGAAACTTTAGAATGATCCTTTATCCTAACAGGGAAAGGTGGTTTCTCAATGTAAGCACTGGGAACAATAGGATCATTATAGGCAATGACTTTCTCTTCAACTGGATTGGGTTTAACTACATTGACTTATAAGGAAGGTGTTGGAAATATGCCCTAGAGGCAATAATAAAATGGTTATTATCATATTTCCTTGTTCATGATAATCGTCTATTGTTCATGCTATAATTGTATTAACAGGAAACAGTAATACATGTGTGAATAAATAGATCACAATGTGTCCCTAGCAAGCCTCTAGTTGGCTAGCTCGTTGATCAATAGATGATCATGGTTTCCTGATCATGGGCATTGGATGTCATTGATAATGGGATCACATCATTGGGAGAATGATATGATGGACAAGACCCAATCCTAAGCGTAGCACTAGATCGTATTGTTCGTATGCTAAATCTTTTCTAATGTCAAGTGTCTTTTCCTTTGACCGTGAGATTGTGCAACTCCCAGATACCGTAGGAGTGCTTTGGGTGTATCAAACGTCACAACGTAACTGGGTGACTATAAAGGTGCACTACGGGTACCTCTGAAAGTGTCTATTGGGTTGGTACGAATCAAGATCGGGATTTGTCACTCCGCGTGACGAAGAGGTATCTCTGGGCCCACTCGGTAGAACATCATCAGGAGCTGAGTGTGACTAAGGAGTTAGTCACACGATGACGTGCTACGGAACAAGTAAAGAGACTTACCGGTAACGAGATTGAACAAGGTATAGGTATACCGACGATCGAATCTCGGGCAAGTTCTATACCGACAGACAAAGGGAATTGTATACACTACTGGAATCTGCTGGTTTGCCGACAGCCAGAGCTGACGGCAAAGGACAGTTTAACTGATGGCAAAGGCTTTGCCGTTAGTGTGCTGTCGGCAAAGGTACCGGCCAAGATTTTATCGGCAATCACCTTCTTTGCCGTCAGCTGAAGGTCGACCGACGGCAAAGACTTTGCCATCAGCTTTGTGGCACGGGCTGACGGCAAAGAGCAGTGGCGGCAATGGCGCAGGCTGAACTCCGTTAGAAGGTTAACGACAGGCTTTGCCCACAGCTGTAGCAAAGCTGACGGCAAAGCCGAAACCCCTAGGTCCCCTTGGTCGCCTCTTTGCCGACAGCTGGAGCACAGCTGACGGCAAAGCCGAAAATCTGGGAAAATTTGGTATTCCCAGAGTTGTCAGGATACACAGGCTGCCGCCACGTGTCTTCTTTGCCGTCAGTCCACCGACGGCAAAGCCTTTGCCGTTAGTAAGCTGTAGGCAAAGACCCTCTCTGATTTTTTTCATATTTGTTTTCTGTTAATTCCCTGCATTTGCAAAACATAGATACAAACAACAACATATATATATTTGCCCAGCCCCTAAACAGCACCACAAGTGCATCACAAAGTGCAAATAGCACAACACAAGTGCAAACAACCCGAATATATGTAATTAAAGTGCAAACAAGATCACAAAGCATCACAAGTGCATCCACAAATACAATTGCATTACAAAGTTCATCTAAGACTACACAAGTGCATTACAAAGTCCCTCGAGCATCCATCCATATGCCATGCTACTTTATCAAAATCTGCATAATGAGAAAGAAGTTAGAAGAAGAATACAATAAGAAAGAAGTTATCTAAATTAAGCTAAGAAATTAGAAGAAGAAGTGGAAGAAGAAGAAGAAGAACAAGAAGAAGAAGAAGTGGAAGAAGTGGAAGAAGAAGAAGAAGATAGAGAAAAATAAAGAAGAGAAGTCATCTTTTTCTCCTCTTTCTTCTTCTCTTATTTCTTCATCTCTTGTTTGTTCTTCTCTTCTGGTTTCTTTTAAAACTTTCTAAACTAATTATTTCATTTTTAAGCTCTAATATCAACTAGAATTTACTAAGCTAACTAAACCATGGCTAATATCAACTAGAATTTACTAAGCTAACTAAAGCCTGGCATAATCTAAGTTGATCTAAACAATAAGAAGAATAAGAAGGAGAGGAATAACTTACCGAATGCCAAGAAACGGAGGAGAAGCTGCATCTCCGTTGGTCGCTGGGTTGCTAGGGCTCTCACCAGGAGAAGTAAAGGGATCGTGGGATTCAACTCTGGAATGATGCTGCAACAAGGCAAGAGTTAAAATATGTGGTTAGCACGGCGACACACAATGGTATAAGACCGTGCAAGGTTGGTCATTGAAAGGGAACTCACCGTTCCCACCGGAGAAGGCATCGGCGGAGGGGGCGGCAAACCTTGCTTCTCACACATAGCCTGCAAATTAGTTTTCGAGGAGTCAAAGAAATAGCCTTGTTGCGTCTCACACATAGCCTTGCTTCTCACACAACTGACTTACTGCAACGAAGTCGTGCATGGCCTTCGCATGGGCATTATTGCGTGCCCTCTCCTCGTCAAGCAACCTCTGCGTATTCCGGTCCCTCTCCTCCAACAAGAGCCTGGTGGCCTCCCTCTCCTTCATAAGTGCGGCTTGCAACCACTCCTCAAAAGGAATTTTCATCATCCATCCAGGGACAAAAGAACGAAAGAAATAATGAAGAAAACTAACCTCGATGGCAAGATCAACTGGCCTCGCGCGTTGCCGTATTACAGGAGCGGAGCTCATTTGCCTCGACTTGATCTGAGATAGAGTCTCAGTGATAGGGACGAAGCCATCACACATGGCCAGCGTGCCATGACTCTTACCGCCACCAGAGATCATTAACGCCTCTGGATCGATAGGATTCTGGCTCGGGTCAAAGTCAGGCCCGCGCAGCTGTTTGACCACCTCAGAATAAGACGTCATCTTGTTGTAGGCGGACAGGCTTGTGTACGCCGACGGCCCGTCCCCCTCAGAATATGCCTTCGCCGTCTTGTACGAGACCTTATGGGCCATGCTAAACGTGGCGTATCCCTCAAGCTCGGGCTGGTTATTGTGTTTGGCCTACACGAAAAGACAAAGAATTAGTACAGCAAAAATCATGAACGAACGAATTATTGATGAAACAAAACAAGACACACATACCCATTTTTTGGCGCATTGCTTGATGTTGGCATTGCCTTGGTGGTGTGGCACACCAACCAATTGGGCACGACGGTCCTTGGCCATAGTGTGGGTGCTCAACCAAGCCTCTGTGCACCACCTGTCCACTATCATCTCCCAACAATCCATCTTATCGGCCAACCATCTCGGGGGCACCTATGAATGTAAGTTAATGAAGAATGAAACTAAGTATTATAACTAAATAGACCTAACTAGCCCTAAGAATTGATCTTTGGAATGTACATACCTCCATGTACTCGGTCTTATCAACGAAAATCTTTTGACATTCAGTCTTTGTCTTCGGCTCCCCTTGCTTGGCGTACCAATCTCGAACAGCCTGAACACCCAGCTCGTGCCTCGTGTTATTCAATAAACTCTTGCACTCTTTCACGAGGTTCTTCTTGGCCGCCTCCTCCGTCCCCTCCTCGACCCTAAAGTAACTCTGCAATTATGCCAAATAGATACACAGATGAATAGTGAAATGATTTGGAAGGAAATAACAATATATAACATTGTATACTTTTTATTGGGTAAAATAATAGTTACCCAAAAATCAGCCAACACCTTGTCGGCCACGCTCACGCAAACAACACCATTGACGTGTGTGTTTTCCGGGAGCAGAGCGGCTTGGTAGTGCTCCCACTTGAGTCCTGGCTCGGGAACCATACCCTCACCGAGCAACAGCACTATCCCAGGGAAGTGCTCCCTAAGTAAATCACCAAGGAGGCAGTTTGGATTCCGGGTATTCTACGGGTAATCCCACCCCCTACATAATGATAAGGCAAAGACATTAGCTACTTGGTGAAATATAATGATATAAGGTACACAATATATATCAACTTACTTCTCGCCATCTGGCTTAATGAACGCCCTGTGCTGCAACTCCAATCGGTCTGGAACTCGTGTCATACCACGTTGGTAGACCGACTTGCTGGCAGCCCCCTCAGCCTCTGCCTCAGCCCCCTCCGCCTCAGCCTCCGCCTCAGCACCCTCCACCTCAGCCTCCGCCTCAGCACCCTCCGCCTCAGCCACCTCCGCCTCAGCCACCTCCGCCTCAGCCTCCGTCTCAGCACCCTCCGCCTCAGCCTCCGCCTCAGCCCCCTGCATCGGTGTCTGCTCCTGGACGGGAGGATCCCGCACCGATGACACCCTCGTCTGCAAGGGTGAAGTGGCTGAGACAGAAGTAGCCGAGGGTGGTGGCGACTGGCTCCTATCATGCAGCCTCCCTCTCCCACGACCACATCATCTGCCTCTCTTCTTTCCTACGCCTCTCCCACGGGGCTCCTCGGCAAAGCTCTGCAACAAAGTTCTCCGTAGCTGCCCAGGTGCTATCCTCAACTTATCCCCGCCTGCCATGTCTCACCACCTGTAACGATAAATAGTTAAATAATTAGTACAAATTCAAGGAGAATAATTAAATGAACAATAATAAATACATGAATAATTCAACTAATAATTGAATAATTAAACAACAATGTTTGGATGCATACAAAGTACTAATAGTCTGGATCATCTGTCTCTTCTCCATGGTCAATTGAAACAAAATCATCATCAGTATCACACGTGTCGTCATGACTGATATCGTCATCGGGTTCAGGGACATCATGTGGAAGGCCTTTTTGTAACCGATCAAGCATTGATAGCTCATCGGCATTGGTAACTTCTTCTACTTCCACTTCTTCATCATCATCACGTGAGTCTTGTTCCTCCGTGTTCAGGGTGGACGTAGAGCAGTTTCGGGTACGACGTCTGACACCACGTGATTCTTGGAAGAACTCTCCATCATATGTTATTGGGTCAATTTGAGGTTCATAATCGTCTTCATTTGGGGGAGGTGGTCTAAGATGTGGCGGCACATCGAACACGACATACCAACCTTCTAGGTTCTTAACACTTTGACGACAGTGTGGCAGATAGAAAACTTGGGTGTCCTGTTGAGCCACAATATAGACATCGGCACCACTTAACTGCCTGTCTTGTCGAATTTCGACAATCCCAAGATGTTCATGAGTCCGTCTTGTCTTAGTAGGATCGAACCAATGACATTTGAACACAACAACGTTCGGAGGATTTTCACCATAATAATGAAGTTCGTAGACTTCTTCAAGTCTTCCATAATACTCGACACCTCCCTCGCCTATAGCAGAGACACCGGAATTGTTTGTTTTTCGACCGGGCATTGAAAGCTCTTTGCTAGCAGTACGAAAGCGATACCCGTTGATGTCGTACTTCTGAAATGTACGGACCTTAAAGTCAAAACCATTAGCTATTTGTCTCAATTCATCGTCGACTTGCTCATCTGAATTAGCCTAGAAGTTAAGAAAAGATAGAGTTTGGTGTGTTACTCATGAGTAATAGCAACAAAGGAAATCACTTATTATATATAAGGGAGGTACCGTTTTTTTGAACCAAGAGATGAAACCGGGATAGCCGCCTCCTGTCTTTTCAAGAAGTTCATACTCGAGAATGGATTCTTTTTCGATTGCAACACCATTCGAGAATTGTTCGACGTATCGACTGTATCAATTAATAATAGTTGTTAGACACAAAACTTGTTGAAAGTTGCGAAACAATGTACAGAGCACTTACTCGATGTATGGCCGAACTTCTGTTAAATTGTTCAATATATACATCGTTAGTGTGCGCCACTCCTCGATGCACATCAACTTTGGTTTTCCCACACCAGAAGGTGCGAGCTTCCCTTTGAAAAGGCTGAGATTGGATTCACGTCGTTTGGGGTCGCCCAGATTGTACCGAGGCTTTGGGTTATGCAAGCTGTGCATAGTGGCATCATAGTGTGCTGTTACGAAGTTTGCCGCCTCCTCGGTAATGAACACCTCGGCCATCGATGCTTCAATTCTACGTTTATTTTTACATTTTCCTCGAAGTGTCTTCTGCATTCTTTCAGTTGCGTAGCACCAACGATTTTGCACAGGGCCACCCAATCTTGCCTCGGTTGGGAGATGCAAAATCATGTGTTGCATCGGATTAAAGAAGCCCGGTGGAAAAATCTTCTATAACTTGCAGAGCAACTCAGGCGCCAACTCTTCCATGTCATCTATGAAGGCACGCGACAACTCTTTAGCACAAAGAACACGGAAGAAATAGCTCAACTCGGCCAATACTAGCCATTCAGCCTCGGGGATATAGCCACGCAACATCATCGGCATTATCCGCTCAAGCCATATGTGCCAATCATGACTCTTGAGCCCAAATTTTTTCATTTTTTCAATGCTCGCTCCCCTCACTAGATTCGCAGCATACCCATCAGGGAACAGCAACTTTTTTTGCACCCACAAGAGGATTTCCCTTATCGCTCCCTTCTCAAGATTGTACCAGGAAGGTGGTTTGGACCAATTTTTTCTTCCTTTCGGTTCTCGCATGTTTAGTGATGGCCTATCACACAGAGTCTCCTGGTCAACTCTAGCCTTTGTATTATCTTTGCCCTTATCAGTGCCGAAAAATGTGCCAAGAAGGGCCTCGGCGATATTCTTTTCAGTGTGCATCATGTCAATGTTGTGTGGAAGTAAGAGGTCTTTGAAGTAGGGGAGATCCCAGATGCATGGCTTGTGGGTCCAGGCGTGTTCCTCATTATAACCCAAGAAATACCCTGGATGGTTTGGATCAGGCTCCATAGATTTTAACTGTTCATTAATTAGTGCCCCCGTCAACGCAGGTGGTGTTGAGTGTTTGACAACTTTACCTTTCATGAAATTCTTCTTGTCTTTTCTGAATGGATGGTCCGTAGGCAAGAACTGTCTATGCAAGTCAAAGTAGGAATACTTCCCACCCGCCGGCAACCAATGAAACTTAAGAGCTGCCTTGCATTGTGGGCATGGGAACCTTCCATGCACACACCAGGCAACGAAAAGCGCAAATGCTGGCAGATCATGCAACGAGTATTGGTACCAAACATACATTTGAAAGTTCTCTTTCTTAGCTGCGTCGTATGTGTTGACCCCATTCACCCAAGCTTCTTTCAAGTCATCCATCAGCGGTTGCATGTACACACTCATATTCTTCCCCGGGTAGTTTGGCCCTGGAACTATCAACGTCAGAAATATGTGTTTTCTTTGCATAGTGGATGATGGTGGAAGATTGAGGGGAATGACAAATACAGGCCAGGAACTATATTGGGTAGCCGTCATACCAAAAGGATTGAACCCATCGAGGCTGATGGCGGTTCGACAATTCCTTGGTTCTTTAGCTTTTTCCTTATGTATACTATCGAATGCCTTCCATGCGTCACCATCTAAAGGGTGTACCAACATCGGAACTCCGTGTTCATCTAATTCTTTCCTAATTCCATGTTTGTGCCATGTCATCTGTTTTGCTGTTTCTTCGAGCATGTAAAGTCGTTGGAGTCTTGGTAGGATCGGCAGATACCGTAGGACACTCACGGGGATTTTGCTCTGCTTCTTCTCACCTTCACCGTTTTCTACCTCAACATATCTGGAGGACTTGCAAAATGGACAATATGTTTCGTCCGCATACTCTTTCCTAAATAAGGCACATCCCTTCTCACAAGCATGTATCTGCTCATATGGCATCTTGAGTGCACTAAGGATTTTGTCTGACTCATATAGGTTTGAAGCCATAATATGACCTTCTGGTAGAAAGCGCCCAAATAGGGTCATCACTGAGTCAAACAGGTCTCTTCCAATGTTGAACTGGGCTTTCAGAGCCATTACTTGTGCGATGGCATCTAGCTGAGAAATCTTAGTGTGCTCGTGAAGAGGACGTTTTGAAGACTCCAACATGGCATAGAAGGCTTTCGCGGATTCCTCCATCTCTTCGTCCTTGTTCCGAGCATCATCAAAGTCATTCACCATGTCTTCAATCCCTGTACCATAATCATCGGTGCGCCGACGCAACACCTCGTCTCTGTTACGTTGGGCCGACTCACCATGAAATGTCCACAAGGTATAGCCGGGAGTAAAACCACGCATCTGTAGGTGTTTACCCATTACATCCTTTGTCTGTCGCGAATAATTCATGCACTTAGTGAAGGGGCACCATGTTTTTGGCTGGCCTTTAGAAAACGCCGTTTCCACGAATTCATAGGTTTTGCTCAACCATTCATCGGTCATATCTCTCTGACTATGGTGACTGGTGTACATCCATTCACGATAAGTCATTCTAGCAAGCTAGCTACATAGTATCCACATATAAAACAATATAAATTATCAATTCATCAAGTATGTTAAATTAATTATGGCCATTTTTTAATCATGGTTAATACATTGGGATGCACGACATGCACACCTACCAGCTACTAGGTAAAGATGGGTCCTAATCCCACCCGAGTATGTGTAGATTGGGTAATTTCCCCATGCTCTGCTCCCGACCCAACGCAAAATTTCGGCAGCACCTCCCCGCTGTTCTCCTGATACACGTCTCGGCAACTAACCGAGAGGATGTGTACCCGGAGGACAACAAGGAGGAGCTGTCGAAACTCTGCATGGGATCCAGAGCAAAGCGTGGGAAACGACCCAATCTACACATACCCGGGCTGTCCATGGATAACGTTGGACAATTCGAAAGAATCACCGTTATAAATATGCAAATGCATGCATATTTATAACAGGAACCCTTTCGAACGGGAGACGCATATTGGTTACGCAACGCCTTTGCATTTTAATACTAAAAATACCTAGCTAGATAGTGTCATCAGCACGAAGGCCAGAACAGAGCAAAATAAAGGGGGTGGAGGAGGAGTTAACAAATGTGCTCACTGTCGAATGCAGGGGAGGTCGTCGAAAACCAATCCCTCGCGGAGAAGCTACTGCACATTTAAATGCACTCAATCAACACAAATACGCCCTCACGGTAATTAAGCTAACTAATACTAACATCTATTATTAATAATTTATTATTCAAGTTTTGTTACTCTTCTCTTCTTCTATTTCTTTTCTTCTTATTATTTTCTTTCTATTGCTAACACCTAGCTAACTAATACTAACAACTAGCTGACTAATACTAAAAGCTAGCTAACTAATACTTACATGTACTAACATCTATTGCTAACTAAATCTAACTAAAAATCTACCACTAAGTAATTGCTAACTAAATTTAACTAAAAATCCACTACTAACAGATCTAACTAAGGCCTCCTTTGATTTGAAGGATTTTTCATAGGAAAAACGCAGGAATGCAAATCCCATAGGATCTAACTAAGGCCTCCATTTCAAACGTTTCATTTGTTTCATATTCATGTACTTTTCCTCTGTTTTTCAATCCTCAGTTTTACACATGCATCTTCTATTCTTAAATAGTTTCAACCCACAAAGTATTTTTCCTAAGCATGCAATGCTTCCACACCAACAAACCATGCATGTATGCCACATAATTAATCTACAATCCCACTAAATATATTTTCTATGCATGCAACCTTTTCTATTCTTAAATAGTTGCAACCTATAAAGTATTTTCCTAAGCATGCAACGACTTCCACACCAACAAAACATGTATTTTCCTAAGCATGCAACGACTGCCAAATCACTAGTTCCGATAGTTTTCCTACATTTTTCCTATTCCCATGTTTTTGCGATCCTGTAAATCTAAGAGGCCCTAACATAGAAAAAATGAACTAAAAAAATAAAAAAGGGGGAGGAGGAGCTCACCGGCGAGTCGGGGCGGGGCTGGCGCGGGGCAGAGGCGAGTAGGAGCGGCGCGGGGCAGAGGCGGGTAGGGGAGGGCGCGGGGTAGATGCGAGTAGGGGCGGCGCGGGGCGGTGCCGGCGAGTACGAGCGGGCGCGAGGCGGTGCGGGGGCCGATGCCTCGGGGCGGGGCGATGGCGGGGCTGGCGCGGGGCGGCGTAGGGCGAGTAGGGTCGACGACGGCAGCGGGTCGGGAGAGAGGGTGGGAGAGGTACGTGAGAGAGAAGAGGGGTTGTTAGGTCGTGGCACGGGGGGATAAGGCACATGGCTTTGCCCTCAGCCAGCTGTCGGCAAAGACAGGCGTTAGTCTTTGCCCTCATCTGGCTGTCGGCAAAGACGACCCCCGTTAAGCACTGGTCGAACGTGCGACCGGGTTAGCCCCCTATGCCGTCAGCCTTCCTATGCCGACAGTGTTTTTGTCCTTTGCCGTCAGCTGGCAAACGGCTTAGATAAAGCGGACGGCATATATTTTCTATGCCGTCAGCCTCTCCTATGCCGTCAGCATTTATTTTGGCTGAGGGCAAAGTCTCTTTGCCGTCAGCCCCGTGAAATTGCTGACGGCAAAGCTAAAAGCTGTCGGCAATTATGTTTTTCCAGTAGTGATACGGGATTGATTGAATCCTTGACATCGTGGTTCATCCGATGAGATCATCGTGGAGCAAGTGGGAGCCAACATGGGTATCCAGACCCCACTGATGGTTTTTAGCCGGAGAGGTGTCTCGGTCATGTCTGCCTGTCTCCCGAACCCGTAGGGTCTACACACTTAAGGTTCGATGACGCTAGGGTTATAGGGAATTGTTATACGAGGTTACCGAAGGATGTTCAGAGTGCTGGATGAGATCCGAAACGTCACGAGGAGCTCCGGAATGGTCTGGAGGTAAAGATTGATATATAGGACGGATGGTTTTGGACACCGGAAGTGTTTCAGGCATCACCGGTAACGTACCGGGACCACCGGGACCATCGGGACCACCGGAAGTGGCCCCGGGGGTCCACCGGAAGGGGGCCACGACCCCGGGAGGCTAGATGGGCCAAGTGCGGGAGGGAACCAGCCCCTCGGTGGGCTGGTGCGCCCCCCACACTCAGCCCAAGGCGCAGGAGGTGGAGAGGGGGGAAACCCTAGGCGCTGGTGGGCCTAAGGCCCACCTAGGGGTGCGCCACCCCCTCTCCTTGCCCTGGCCGCCGCACCTCCCATCTGGGGGGCTGCCGCACCACCTAGGGTGGGAACCCTAGGGGTGGCACCCCCTCCCCTGCTCCTATATATAGTGGGGGTTTCGGGGCTGTTTTACACACAGTTTTCCCTCTCCCTCGGCGCAGCCCTGCTCTTCTTTCTCCTCCTTTGTGCCGGTGCTTGGTGAAGCCCTGCCGGGAGACCTCGTCTCTCCATCGACACCACGCCGTCGTGCTGCCGGAGATCTTCCCCAACCTCTCCCTCATCCTTGCTGGATCAAGGTGCGGGAGACGTCACCGGGCTGCACGTGTGTTGAACGCGGAGGTGCCGTGGTTCAGCACTAGATCGGAATCACACCGCGATCTGAATCGCCGCGAGTACGACTCCATCAACCGCGTTCTAGCAATGCTTCCGCTTAGCGATCTTCAAAGGTATGAAGATGCTCTCACCCCTCTCTCGTTGCTGGTCTCTCCATAGGAAGATCTGAATATGCGTAGGAATTTTTTTGAATTTATGCTACGTTACCCAACAGAAGGATGATATTTAAACAACTTCTCTTTAGGAAGATCAATATGAGCAGCAAATGATTCACACAATGAAGCTACTATCTCAGAGTCAAGTCCATATTTAGCGCTAAAATCACAAAAAGTATTTGTTTCAATAAAGGATTTAACGCAATCAAACTTGAAATTCATACCTGACTCCTTACCTTCATAAAACTCCCAATCTTCAGAGTTGCATTTAATTATTTCCAATAAATTCCATCTGAAGTCAATATCTCTCTTCATAAAAGAACCGGTACAAGAAGTGTCAAGCATGGTGCGATCATCATGAGAAAGCCGACAATAGAAGTTCTGAATGATAATTTCTCTCGAGAGCTCATGGTTGGGGCATGAATATAACATTGATTTAAGCCTCCGCCAAGCTTGAGCGATGCCTTATCTGTCACGAGGCCAAAAATTATAAATATAATTACGATCACGATGTACTAGATGCATAGGATAAAACTTTTGATGAAATTCCAATTTCAACCGGTTGTAGTTCCATGATCCAGTATCATCACATAGCCTATACCATGTCAATGCTTTATCCCTCAAAGATAAGGGAAACACCTTCTTCTTGACCTCATTCTCGGGCAAACCTGCAAGCTTAAATAATCCATAAACTTCATCTACATAGATTAGATGCAAGTCGGGGTGTGATGTTCCATCTCTTGTAAAAGGATTAGCCAGCAGTTTCTCAAGCATACCCGAAGGAAATTCATAGCAAATATTTTCAGTAGGTGCAGCAGGTTGAGGAGCAACTCCTTGTGCTTCCGTTCGAGGTGAAGATACCCCGAACAAGCTCCTCAAAGGATTAGTTTCCATAGTGACAATAAATTTCAGCACACTATATAAATGTTTCCTTACCAAATTCCACTTACCAAAGGCGCTTCACTCCCCGGCAACGGTGCCAGAAAAGAGTCTTGATGACCCACAAGTATAGGGGATCCATCGTAGTCCTTTTGATAAGTAAGAGTGTCGAACCCAACGAGGAGCAGAAGGATCTGACAAGTGGTTTTCAGCAAGGTATTCTCTGCAAGCACTAAAATTATCGGTAACAGATAGTTGTGTGATAATATGATTCGTAGCAAGTAGCATGTAGAAAAAGTAACAACGGTGTAGCAAAGTGGCCCAATCCCTTTTGTAGCAAGGGACAAGCCTGGAGAAACTCTTATAGGAGGTAAAGCGCTCCCGAGGACACATGGGAATTTCTATCAAGCTAGTTTTCATCATGTTCATATGATTCGCGTTCGCTACTTTGATAATTTCATATGAGGGTGGACCGGTGCTTGGGTTCTACCCTTACTTGGACAAAACTCCCACTTATGATTAACCCCTCTCGCAAGCATCCGCAACTACGAAAGAAGAATTAATACAAAGTCTAACCATAGCATTAAACTAGTGGATCCAAATCAGCCCCTTACGAAGCAACGCATAAACTAGGGTTTAAGCTTCTGTCACTCTAGCAACCCATCATCTACTTACTACCTAGAAATGCCTTCCTCTAGGCCTAAATAATGGTGAAGTGTTATGTAGTCGACGTTCACATAGCACAACTAGAGGAAAAACAAAATACAACGCATCAAAATATCGAACGAATACCAAATTTACATGACTACTAATAGCATGGCTTATCCCATGTCCTCAGGAACAAAAGTGACTACTCACAAAGCATAATAATATTCATGACCAGAGAGGTTTTGAATAGCATCAAGGATCTGAACATATAATCTTCCACCGAGTAATCCAACTAGCATCAACTACAAAGACTAATTAACTCTACTAGCAACTTTACAAGTACCAATCGGAGTCGCGGGAGATTGGTTACAAGAGATGAACTAGGCTTTGGAGATGAGATGGTGCTGATGAAGATGTTGATGGTGACGAGTCCCCTCCGATGAGAGGAGTGTTGGTGATGACGATGGCGACGATTTCCCCCTCCGGGAGGGAATTTCCCCGGCAGGACGACTCTGCCGGAGCTCTAGATTGGTTCTCTTCAAGTTCCGCCTCGTGGCGGCGTCGATTCCTCCCGAAAGCCTCCTCTTGTTTTTTTCTGGAACGAAACCCTCCTTATATCAAAATAGGGTAGCCAGAGGGCTAACAGGGAGCCCACAAGCCCCCTAGGCGCGGCCATGGGGGTAGGCCGCGCCTAGCAGGCTTGTGGCCTCCTGCTCGCTCCCCTCTGGTACTTCTTCGACCCAGTATTTTTTATAAATTCCAAAATAAATCCTCGTTGATTTTCACGGCTTTTGGAGTTGCGCAGAATAGGTATCTCAAACTTGCTCCTTTTTCAGACCAGAATTCCAGCTGCCGGCATTCTCCCTCTTCATGTAAACCTTGCAAAATAAGAAAGAAAAGGCATAAGTATTGTACCGTGAAGTGTAATAACAGCCCATAAAGCGATAAATATCAACATGAAAGCATGATGCAAACTGGACGTATCATGGATCCTCCTACGTGTATACGTCTTTCTATTGTCTTCTATTAAAGTTCAAAAGCAGTGTCAACTGCACCAACGGCGGAGCTATGTGTGTTAAAGGGGGCCATGCCCCCCCTAAAGATTAGACTAATCTTTGAAGAATTTTTTGTTAGGTGCTAAAATTAAAAATAAGTGTAATCATTTGCCCCTCTTGCCCCCCAACCATACTAGGCTAGCTCCGCCAATGCACACAGAACACTAGATTTAACATGCTTCTGCTTCACACCATGTTTTCTACAGGAGCACCGCTTCGGTACACCCCCCTTACAAACCATATAAAGGGTAATATAGACCTTTCATATCGACTTCGTATGTATGATGGATCCGCCTACGTGTATACGTCTTTTTATTGTCTTCTATTAAAGTTCAAAAGGAGTGTCAACTGCATCAACGGCGGAGCTATGTGTGTTACAGGGGCCATGCCCCCCCCCCCTAAAGATTAAACTAATCTTTGAAGAAATTTTTATTAGTTGCTAAAATTTAAAATAAGTGTAATCAGTTGCCCCTCTTGGCCCCCAACCATACTAGGCTAGCTCCGCCACTGCACACAGAACACTAGATTTAACATGCTTAGTATGTGATTTGTTTTATATTCGATGAACATTTTTAAATATCAATTAACTTATTTTGTATTTTGTTCCTTTTTTTCTCCTTTTTATTATTTCATTTGCTCCTTTTTATCTTTATTATTCTTTTAGAACTTATTCAATAAATTTAAAATTAGTTAAGAGTACAAAAATAATAGTTTAAATAATAATTAATCAATTTTTCAAATAACAGTTCATCAATTTTATAAATTCATTAACTTTCAAGAAAAGTTTGCCTATTTGAGAAATAGTTCATGAATTTAGAAAAAAATCATCAATTTTGGGGGAAAAAACTCACCTATTTTGAAGAAAAATTGACGAATTTGAAAAAAAACATCATTTTTGAAAAAAATGTTATGAGTTTTAAAAAGTTAAAGCATTTAGAAAACAAAAGGAAACCAAAAAAAGAAAAGGAACAAATAAAGAGAAAATGAAAACCAAACAGGTAATAGTGCGTTTTTGGTGTTCTTTTATTAGTATAAAAAAAGTTTGTAGCATGTAAGGTTGTCTTGCCTAGTTGGTTAGTGCGGTTCTGCTAATCCGAAGTGTGTGTGGTTTGAATCCTCCTACACGCACACATTCTTTTTTGGTGGTTAAAATATAGAGAAAACATCAATGACAAACAAAATACAGCGTATACATGAATATGACCATCGTGTCCTTTCTTATAAAGAGGTATCGGTTAATCTGGACCGTCCTTGTGTTTAGAGGGGTGTACCGAAGCATAAGTGTTTCTACAATTCCTAGCATTCCACACGGCACACCACACAGGAGGAGGCAAGAGTCATGGTCAGATTTAGTTTTGGTGTTGATCAGGTCAATCGGCCAAGACTCATGATGCATTATAGGGAGTTTCACATCAGTCAAATCCTTAAAAGTGCACCAGAACAGAACATCTTGTTAAAGCATGAAACACAGTCTTATCCTCCATACCACATATTTCACAAGTAGCCAGGCGCCAATTACTTTAGAATTTCTCGACATGGAACAAACTGATTAATGACACGCCACCAGAAGCATTTACCTTCCGGGCCACAAGAAAGATAACGGTGTGCTACCTTTTAGGACATGCTAATAATTACTCTCCTTTTTATTTGACGAAGGTAACAGCATGCAATTGATTCAGTATGCTACCTTTCATTGATTAAGTAACAGTACGCTACCTTTCATTGGTTAAGTAGAATATTGGTCCAGTACAAAGAGAAAGTAGAAGAGAAAGGAAGGGTTTGGACTATTATGTACAGATTACAGGGTTGGAAAGTTGAGTTATGTTGTATTAGCACGG
Source organism: Hordeum vulgare subsp. vulgare (assembly GCF_904849725.1). Taxonomy (NCBI): domain Eukaryota; kingdom Viridiplantae; phylum Streptophyta; class Magnoliopsida; order Poales; family Poaceae; genus Hordeum; species Hordeum vulgare. The sequence continues at coordinate 36,564,384 of NC_058520.1, read as the reverse complement.
GACAGGTTCCGGAGGTTGGTCTGCCTCCATTCTTCATGCTCTTGAAGTGCCTGGTCACAAATCTATGGAATGGTAGAATCCTTGGACTTCAAATCCTGTTCGTTCCGTTCATTTCATAGGCACCACCATATAAGCATCACCAATGCCGAGAAATCCCTTTTTCCTATGCGGTTGAATCTTGTGGTGGCAGTCAATCCACCTGTCTTCTAAATTGTTGGTCACGGGGTAGGGAATTTTGAAGTACCCGAGGGAGAAGTCCCAGACTGAGAATGTGATGGAACAGTTGGCCATGATATGAGTTGCTGTTTCTAGATGAATGTGAGATAAGAGGACAAACAGTGTTGCGCGGCCATGCATCCCCTCTTAGCTAGATTGTCGGCCATGAGCGAGGCTCTTCCTCTGGATAGTTAGCCAAGCAAAAAACCTGGCACTTGTGGAGAATTTTTACATTCCAAATCAGAGTTTGGAAGTTGGGTATTGACGAAGACAGCTGCTGAATGTAGTAAGCTGAACTATCTGAGTATTGCTTGCACATATGACCTCTGCTCTGCTTATAGAAGTTATTTGAGATGGTGTAATATTGACTAACCGGTGTTGTTTCCTTTTGCAAGATAGAGTGAATAATGGAGGCTGATATGAAGGCCCAGGCCGCCACCGCGATGGGGTTGCTGCGTGGTATTTTCTTTGACACGTTGCCTTTTGACTTCATCGACTCCGCTCTTCACACCATCCAGGCCGCCGACTCCGCCATCAGGCCACAGGTTTGTCGTCGCGAATCGAACGAGAGAGAGAATTGCGAGATCGCCGTGATCTAGAGTGGCTAGGTTTTTGGTGCTGTGGCAACTGCCCAGCGTTTTCTGTTCTATTCCACCTCTTATTCCCTGTTACAACAAACACTAGCTAACTACCCCGGCCAGCTCGATGCGATCCAGATTGACCGCCCCATCCCACGATCTCTGGTGCCGCGCCGCGCTGACCGGGTGAGAGAAAACAGAAATACAGAGAAGGGGGGAAAAGGGCAATCGTGCCTACTGCATGTCCCAGTCTGCATGCAAGCTGCGCGGGAATAGCTAGTCCTAACAGCCTTGCAAAGTTTATTTGAAACAGAAACTAACTTACTGACCTGAGCGTATGTCTAACATTTCTCCCCCTAAGCTCAGCGTCCTTTGCCAGCATCCTTCACTCCAAGCTTCTGCCGCAGCTCGATGAACTTCACCCGACCTAGCGCCTTCGTCAGTGCATCTGCAATCTGTTCGTTTGTGCCAACATGTTCGATCTTCACTTCCTTCTTCTCGACGAAGTCTCGGATGAAGTGGAACTTGACATCAATATGTTTGCTTCGGTCATGATGAATGGGGTTCTTCGCTAATGCAATGGCAGACTGGTTGTCCATCAAAAGCTTGAAAGCACCAGCATCTTCCCCTCTCATCTCTGCTAGCAGATGGCTTAGCCAGAGGCCTTGACATGTTGCCCCTGCTGCTGCTACATACTCCGCCTCACAAGAGCTGATAGCCACAATCTTTTGCTTGTGAGAGATCCATGATACGAGATTCTCTCCAAGAAAGAAGACCTGACCTGAGGTGCTCTTGCGATCTCCGGCATCTCCTGCGTGATCGCTGTCACTAAATCCGACGAGCTCCGCCTTGCCTGATCCCCTCCGATAGCAGCAGCCATAGTTCAGTGTACTCTTCACATACCGAAGGATTTGCTTCATGGCTGTCCAGTGAGCAGCAGTGGGCTTCTCCATGAACCTGCTTACTATCCCAACCGCATATGTTATGTCCGGTCTTGAGTGCACCAGGTACCTCAGGCTTCCAATGATACTGCGATACAGGGAGGGATCGGCAGGTTTCGTACCATCATCCTTCTTCAGCTTGAGCCGACACTCCATGGGAGTCTGACATCCATGACACCCTTCCATTCCTGCAGCTTCAAGTATTTTCTCTGCATAGCTCCTCTGACACAAGGTTATGGAATCACTGGATTGTATTATCTCTATCCGGGATAGTAGCTTAGGAGGCCGAGGTCGCTCATTTTGAATAGCTCTTGCATCTGTTTCTTGAACTCGTCGATGGAGGCTTTGCTGGTACCGGTTATGATGAGGTCGTCGACATACACACCCACTAACAGAAATGAGTGTGCATCACCTCGGTGATACACGGCATGCTCCAGTGGACTGCGCGTGAACCCAAGCTTACTCATGGTCTCATCCAGCTTCGCATACCAGGCCCTCGGAGCTTGCCGCAGCCCGTAGAGTGCCTTTCTCAGGCGAAGAACCTGCTGCTCCTTGCCGGAGGTGATATACCCCGGCGGCTGCGCCACGTACACTTCCTCGGCGAGGTCACTATTGAGAAAGGCTGACTTTACATCCATATGGTGCACCTCCCAGCCGGAGTGCGCGGCGAGCGCGAGGAGTAGCCGTACAGTCTCCATCCGCGCCACTGGAGCGAAAACCTCCTCAAAATCCACACCTTCACGCTGCACATACCCCTTTGCCACGAGACGCACCTTATACTTGACGATGTTGCCGTCGGGGTTGCGCTTGACGCGGTACACCCACTTCAGGCCGATGGCCTTGTGGCCGCCGGCAAATGAGCAAGCTCCCAGGTGTTGTTCTCAGCAATGGATGCCATCTCAATGTCCATTGCCGCCTTCCATTCTCCGTCATTGAGAGCCTCCGAGATATCGCGTGGCTCCTCCGCCGTGAGCAGGCAAAGTTCAAGCTCTTCTCGAACGGCTTCATCTTCAGGCCCATCGTAGATACTCGACAGGCGCCGGTACCGTATAGGTTCGGAGTCTGCATCGCGCGCATCGTCGTGTGTGGGCGGCGTGGCCCAGCGCACCTCCTTTGTCGCAATCGATGTACAGGGCTCGGTCTGTGGCGCGCCACGCGTCGATGCGGTCGGCGTGTTGGCGTAGTTCAGCGGCAACCCCATTGGTGGTGTAGAGGGTGGTGACGCCGCACTCCTCGGCGTCGACATGGACGCGCCACCAGTGTCCAGTTCGTGCACGCCCGAGTCGTGTGCATAGACCACAGAGAACGTCGACGGCATGGACGCGGTGACTGCGCCTTGGGTGCTCCAACTCCAAGGCCTGCTTTCTTCAAACACAACATCACGTGTGACTTGTACCTTTTTCATAGCCGGATCGTACACACGGTAGCATTTGGTTCCTTCCTCATAGCCGACGAAGATCATTGGAGTTGATGTGTCTGAGAGCTTCGTCATTCCAGGCCCAAGTTTCTTCACGTGTTCCACACACCCAAACACACTTAGGTGCAGCACACTTGGTTTGTGGCCATGCCAAGCCTCATACGGTGTTACCCCGTCCAAGCTGCGCGTGGGAGCTCTGTTGAGCAGATATACTGCAATCTTCATTGCTTCAGCCTAGAAATACGACGGCACGCCCATGCTCTTGAGGAGGCAGCGCGCCATCTCGACGACAGTCTGGTTTCGGCGTTCGACCACTCCGTTTTGTTGAGGGGAGTACGGCGTGGTCGAGAAGTGCTTGATGCCCAGCTGCTCGCAATATTCTCTGAACTCAATGGAGTTGAATTCGCCGCCCCGATCAGACCGGAACGCGCAAAGCCTGCAGTTTCCCTCGTTCTCGGCCATAGCCTGAACCTTCTTGAACTTCTGATGAGCTTCATCCTTGGATTTCAGCAGCTCCAACCACATGTATCGGCTGTAGTCGCCTACCACCAATAGGAAATACTTGCTGCCCCCCGGCGTGGTTGGCGTGATCGGCCCACACAGATCTGTATGGGCGAGCTCAAAAGCTTTCTCTGCTCTGTATCCGGCCACTTGAGAAAATGGTTCACGGTGCTGCTTGCCCAATGCACAACTGTCACAGTACTCCTCGACTTTCTCAATGACCGGCATCCCGCGTACCATCTGCTTCGAGGACATGGCTCGCAATGCTCTGAAGTGTAAGTGTCCCAATCTTGCATGCCAGCGCCAGGTGACATCTTCAGACATGGTGAGGAGATAGACCGGGGCGTCGATGGTCAGCACGCCTATGTACAACCTGCTCGCCGTTCTCTTGACTCGAGCTAGAGTGCGCCCGCCCGGATCTTGCATGGTCATGATTCCATCCTCGATCCCTATTTTGCATCCACCCTCATCCAACTGCCCTACTGAAATGATGTTGCTGCGCAAGCTTGGGATGTAGTAGACTTCAGAGAGAGCACGTTGATCGCCGTTCTGACAGCGAAACACAACTGCGCCCCTCCCCTTAATGTCAACCAGCGAGCCATCTCCAAACTTCACCGTGTCATGCATGCCTTCATCGAGTGTGGAGAACATGTCCCTCTCCCCGGTGATGTGGCTGGATGCCCCTGTATCATAGTACCAGAGGCCGTTGGGTGAAGGGATTGAAATCACCTTTTCTTCGTTCAAAAACACGGCCTGGGGCGCCACCAGTTCAGGTGTGGAGACGCTTGCGACCACGGCCATGAACAAACCCTGGTCGTGCTCGTCGTGATCTTCTCGGACGAGGTTAGCTTGTTCCTTCTTCCCTTGTTCCTTCTGCTTCTCCAACCATGACCAACACTCCTTCTTCCAGTGTCCGGCCTGGCCGCAATAGTGGCATTTGCCCTTTTTCTTGCCACTGGATCCACCAGCACCGCCGTTGCGAGACGGTGGCTTCCCACCTCCGCCGCCGCCTTTGGCCGGCGCCTTGCCTGGAGACTTTCCTTTGCCACCACCGCCACCGGATGACGATCCGCCACCGTTCTTGTGCTCACGAGCAGCCCACTCTTCAGCGGTGAGCAGGAGTTGCCCACCGGAGTGCCCGGCGTTGTCGAGGCCATATTGATCCTCACATGCCGAGAGCCGTCCGGTTAGCTCCTCGACCGTCATCGTTTTAAGGTCAATCAACGATTCGATCGCCATGGCCATCTGCCTGTACTTTCGTGGCACGACCCTGAGGAACTTTTGGACCGCCTTGTGCTCTGTCACCGGATCGCCGTACAACTCCAGATCGGCGACGACGCCAGTGAGACACACTGCTAAGTCCTCGACGGTTTCATCGTCTTTAAAGCGGAGATCCTCGAACTCCCGCTGGTGCACCTGTGCCTTGGCCTCTTGTGCGCGCTCACTCCCCATGCGGAGCGTCTTGATGGTTTCCTAGGCCATCTTGGCCGTGTCCTTCGCCGCGAGAACGCGAAGCATCTCCGGCGGCACGCCCGTAAGGATGACGGAGAGGGCGCGCCTGTCGTCGCGCTCGTCGTCGGTGCCCTCGATGACCATGGTCCAGAGACTCGCAACCTGCAGCTTAACCTGCATGACCAGAGACCACTCCATGTAGTTTGTCTTCGTCAACATCATTGACGCCGACGAGCCCTCCGACTCGCGGACGACCCGCTCGATGATGCGGAACTCGCCACTGCCGGCGCCGGTGAGGCGTGCTAGCAGCGATCCGGCGGATAGCGACTGCTGCCCCGCTGCCGCCTTCTTCGTCTTCTCGTCGTCCGACATAGCCTCCGCGGATCACACACCGCCGGCCGCCAAGGATCAAACACCGAGGCTCTGATGCCAAATGTCGTCGCGAATCGAACGAGAGAGAGAATTGCGAGATCGCGGTGATCTAGAGTGGCTAGGTTTTTGGTGTTGTGGCAACTGCCGAGCGTTTTCTGCTCTATTCCACCTCTTATTCTCTGTTACAACAAACACTAGCTAACTACCCCGGCCAGCTCGATGCAATCCAGATTGACCGCGCCATCCCACGATCTCTCGTGCCGCATGCGCCGCGCTGACCGGGTGAGAGAAAATAGAAATACAGAGAAGGGAGGAAGAGGGCGATCGTGCCTACTGCACGTCCCCAGTCTGCATGCAAGCTGCGCCGAAATAGCTAGTCCGAACAGCCTTGCAAAGTTTATTTGAAACAGAAACTAACTTACTGACCTGAGCTTAGTATGTCTAACAAGGTTCAACCAAATGGTGCTGCGGAACGGCTCACCTCCACTCACGCTCTGGCCTTTACGACTCGTGAGGTAGCCGAGGTAGAGATGTCGGTGGAGGCAGTCATCACCGTGGTCTCCCGCTGGCTCGATACCAAGGAGCATGGACTGCAGGGGCTGCCGGCCAACGCGTGGAGAGTTCATTCAGAGGAGTTGGTCGCTGCCATGGCCAATGCTGGTGAGATGCTTGAGGAAGCTGCAATGCATTGGTACTATATATGCCTCTGATGTCCTTGATGTAATCGTCACTTGCTGGTTCAATAACACTCCTCCCAGCATTCGCGAGGCCTGGGTGCAGGATGTGAGGACATCGCTCGCCTCTGCCCGTGATCGTCTGAATGAAGCGCGCCAGCCTCATCAGGACATGCGCCGCCGCCACCGGAGCCCGCGACGCCGGGAAGATTATGCTCGACTTCCTGTAGTATCAAGACTAGCATCTTTTATGATTGGCGCCGACGTTTATTATCCGGGTCTTGTTGTAGTGTCAAAGACTAGCATCTTTTCACGAAATTACTTCGCGTATGATAGAATCATCTATGATACTTGTACGATGACACAATGGACGCTGTGGATGTTGCATCAAAATTAGCAATCAAGTGTGCTTATCCTATGTCGTAGAGGAATTGGAAGGTTTTAGTCGCACGTGTAGCAACGCTCATCTCTTTATGGTTGGCGCTGATGTCAAGACTAGCATCTTTTTATGGTTGGTGTTGATGTTTATGAGAGCAAATATAATAAGGTACAGTCGGCAGACTCTAAGAATTAAAATATTATATTTTTGCTGAGTTGGATGAGAGAGAAGAAAAACAGACTCTTTGTAAAGAGCTAGCTCTAGCATGTGCTCTTAGGTGCTTTGTAAGAATGAAAGGTGGATCATATATGATAAAAGTAGTACTCTTTTATACCTAACTATTGTACAAACTAGTTGTAAGATAGGCTATAAGATGGTTTATAGCCAGCAGTTGGCTATACTATTAACCATTGTCTGACTCTTATCTTTTTGGCTGGGGATTTGCATTCCTAGCTGTATACTATGGTTGGTTATGTGCTGAGTCCGAAACTAAAGTGGATGTCAAAGATATATATTATCAACATCTATTTTGAATTTGAGTACATATATGAGAATTTTTTTTTTCTCCTGCTGGCCATGGTTACCGGACGCGCTGGGGCTGATGCTATCAACGCGCGGCCGCAGCCATGGTAAATCTGTCGCTCGAGGCGGAAAACAAGGTGACGATCGTGCGGTCTGGAGCACTGTATGGCTAGTCCTCAGTAGTCCGTGCAGCTCAGTCTTGCCATCCTGTGGCGCCATGACAAGCCATGAATACACAGATTGTATACCACGTTTAATAAAGGCATAAGTGTAGGAAACGAAGTACGTCTACCAAGGGGTGTGTGAATGGGAGTTAATTTTATTTTTTTTGGTAAACTTTAAGCGGAATGATTGAAATGAAGCTACAACGAGTGAAAGCTAATCTACTGAACATGAATTGTACTCATGCATTGAAGTTAATCACATATTTGATACTGATCATACAACATCGGATAAAAGAAAGTCAGGGATAGAAACCACCGGTGGTGCTCAATGGTGACAAGGAATTTGATAGATCGGTTCGCCCTTCTACAAAAGACTACGTTTGTTTGGAGGGCTGTGACTTAACACCGAAGATAAACTCTCTTCACCATATTCTCGTGGGCAATTGGTTCGTCAACCAATGTCGGTTACTCATAGTAGATGCTTGAGCTGATCTCCGAACGTTTACAAAGTTCTTCGAGTACCACAATTACTCTTGGTACCTAACCGTTTAGAGAGTTGGCAACTCTATAGAGTAACAGATGGAGTGTACTCAGTGGCGTAGCTAACTCGGTGAGCCAGGGTGGTCCAACAATAAAAATTTCATACAATTTTTTGCATTGTAAAAAATATATATCTTTTTTCTAGGCTATATATTGGCTATGGTGGAATTTCAGGGTGGTCCATGGACCACCCTGTCCACCCCCTGGCTACGCCACTGAGTGTACTGGACCTAGATTCGAGTGATCCTAAACCACTATCTAGTTTTTTGGCTCTCGAGTTTTTCTCTCGGTGGATTTTAAACTCAAATGACTCAGGAGAGAGGGATAATCACAAACTTCTCAGAACCAAACGAAGCAGTCACCGGACAAAGCCGATGCTCGGTGTTTATTTATAGCCGCAACCTTCCCTCATCGAAAATGACCATTTTGAACATGTGGTCCATCCAAGCCAACCGATATGTTCCCAACGATCGGATTTTCGAGCAACGGTAACATTACTTGAGGAACAAGTAATGCTAACTCCTCGGTCTGAGACAAATCTCTCGTAGTGAAGAAGAACACAATCTCTTGTTGGTAAGTATTGCTCGGAACACAAATAGATATTCTCTCTCAATTTACATAGGATTGGGTTTAGCATGAGTGAATCAAAGTTTTGAACACTATAACTCTCTTAATAGTACGGTGGTCCTATGACTCAATAAAGAGAAGAAGAATAACGAAACAAATGCTACATCTTTACTTCGTCTTCAACTCCTCGTCTGCAGTCAATTCCTTCAGACGGACACGAAACAAATTTCTTAGATTCAGCAAATTTTTGGGGTCTTGACAGCATAATCTTCGGTGATAATCCTCGCTGCCACACACGAGATTATCTTTGGAGTTTGAACCAAACTCCTCATGACTCTAGGGAACTATTACTCTATGTGCACTAGCAAACACATAAGTCCCTTACTGTTTATGCCAATAATCTACAAAACAAAAGGAGGCAGATCATTGCCCCAACAATCTCTTCCTTTTTGGATGATTGTTGACAAAATACATAATCATTGAAGAAGAGATAGATAAGTGAAAGTAATTTGAACAATTGTTACTTTTCTTGAAGATGAAGTAGAACCCCCGCCCCTAAATGTACGCAGGGAAATAGATTTGAGATAAGTTCTCCTGCAAGTATTGATGTATATAGAGAAAATATTAGTCATTCGAGATAATGACTCGCACTGGTAAGATGAACTCCATCGACAACATAGTGCAATCATTCGTAACTTCTCATAATAATTCCACTCGCAAAAACAGATACTTCAAGAGGATTGTAGCAACGGGAGGGGTTATTAACATTACATCATAGAAGTTACCGAGATTTTTACAACATAGTACAAATAAGCATTGCAAACTAGTTGCAAACTCGAGAGAAAACATGTCCGAAGAAATACCAAAAGGCAAATCTATCAAGAACTCGACGTAATTCTCCCCCTTTTTTGTGAAGAGTGTCAAAAAGGTGACGAATAACATGATACTTGAGGAGCTTGACATGAATCCCTCAGAGACATCCCCAAAAGAGTTATCAGATGTTTCTTCTTCTTCTTCATCTTCCTCAGATGTGACACACGGGATGAGAATCTATTCGTTGTCAGCAACAGTTGATTTTCCTTCAGGAAACTTGGCTTGGAGTTGAGTAAATGAGCTCGGCAATTTGGATGAGCCCACGGAATAGTGCGAGACAATACATTACCTTTGGTAGGTTTCACAGTTGGTGATGCGTGATATGTCTCCAACGTATCGATAATTTATGAAGTATTCATGCTATATTTGCCTATATTTATAATAACTTTATATGGTATTGATGCACTTTATATGATTTATTTAGAACTAATCCGGACTGACGCCGTTTTCAGCAGAATTACCTTGGTGTTGTTTTTTGTGCACAAAATGAAAGTTCTCGGAATCGCCCGAAACTTTTTTATGATTTTTATCAGCAACGTTGGAGCGAAGAACCACCAGATTAGGGCTTCCACGGAGGCACAAGCCAACAGGGCGCGGCCTGGGCCTTGCCCGCGCCCTGATGGCTTGTGGGGCCCACGTGGCTCCGTTGTGCGTCATTCCAACAGTGAAAAATCCTATAAAATCCCAGAAACCCCAGAAATAAAGAGAGAACTTCCGCTCCGTCGAAAAACCAATATGGAGCGATTCCAGTACCTTGTCGGAAAGGGAAAACCATCACTCGTGGCCATCTTCATCATCCCGACGAAGGCCATGACAAAGAGGGAGTAGTTCACCCTCGAGGCTGAGGGTATATACCAGTAGCTGTGTGTTCAATCTCTCTCTCTCTCTCTCTCTCTCTCTCTCGTGTTCTTGAGATAGCACGATCTCAAAAACACGGTCTTTGTTAATATAGTTCGATCATATGATGTAGTTCCCTTACCATCTAATTGTGATGAATTGAGTCTTTTCCTTTAAGATCTCGTCATGTTGGATTGATCATATTGGTATGACAACACTTGATGTAAGTCTTGCGTGAGATACCTGTAGTGACATTGGGGTATTCTATTGATTCACTTGATATATGTTGAGGCATCAACTTGCGGGTTCCGGTGACCTTGGGGATCTATGCATAGGGTTGATTGTACATTTTCATACCATGTTGTCCAATATAAATCTTGGGGTGCTCCTTGCACATTCTTTGTGTTGGATTGAATATGATTGCTCTGAAACTGTTTGATGCATGTCGCGTAATTTGCCCACGGATACTTGAGGTGACATTGGAGTATCTAGGTGACATTAGGGTCGATTGATATGTATCATTGGTGTTATTCTAGTACAAACTTTTAGATAAATCAAACGGAAATGATAGCTTGATGTTATCTTAGTACGAAGTCTTGAATAGATTAAACGGAAAGAATAGCTTGATGTTATCTTAGTACGAACTCTTGAATAGATTGATCGGAAAGAATAACTTTGAGGTGGTTCTACTACCTACACCAATTTCATCTTATTGTTCTCCACTAGATAGGAACTTGGAATGATTCTTAGTTGTACGTTGATGATCCAACTATGTTAGCATTGTTGAGAGATTGCACTAGTGAAAGTATGTACTCTAGGGCTTATTTCTAAGCATTAATACAAAGTTTTGCTCGCTGTTTGCCACTTGTTACCTTGTTGTTTTTATATTTTCAGATTAGAAAAACCTATATCTACCATCCATATTGCACTTGTATCACCATCTCTTCGCCTAACTAGTTCACATATACAATTTACTATTGTATTGGGCGTGCTGGGGACACAAGAGATTTCTATATTTGATTGCAGGGTTGCATGAGAGAGACCATCTTCATCCTACACCTCACACGGATTGATAAACCTTAGGTCATCCACTTGAATGAAAATTGCTACTGTCCTACAAAACTCTGCGCTCGGAGGCCCAACACGAGTCTACAAGAAAAAAGTTGTGTAGTAGACATCAGCAGCCAGCCAACCCCTAGCCGGCAGCTCCACGCTCCTACCTAGTAGACATCAAGCTATTTTCTGGAGCCGTTGCCGGGGAGGTGAGTGCTTGAAGGTATATATCTAGATCTTGCAATTAAATCTTTTAGTTTGGTTTTATAAAATAAAACTACAAAAAAATGGAGTTTACATTGCCTCAATGGTTTAGTCTTGTTAATGTCATTCGTGAAAATGATGGTTTGGAAAATTGTGCTCAATTGTTAGACGAAGAAATTGTGAGAATATTTAATGAGAATTCCTTGAATGATGAGCATGATTGCAACGTTGTTAGTTTGAATTTTATGAATGTCCATGATTTTAATGATATGCAAAGCCACAAGCTTGGGGATGCTACGTTTTATGAAGATGGTATTTTTAGCCCCCAAGTTTTGATGAGCAAATTTATTATGATGATGCCATGCCTCCTATTTTTATGTTGATTATGATGATGACATGTATGCTGTAAAGAGTAATGATAACCATGAAACTTGCCATCATGATTTTAATATTTAATTTGGTTTGTCAATCAATTGTCTCATGATAGTTATTTTGTTGAGTTTGCTCCCACTACTATAAATGGGGAGAAAATTGCTTATCTGGAGAGTAAAGAAAATACTATGCTTGTGCATCATGAAGATAATGCTTTATGTGATAGTTATATTTTTGAATTCCTTCATGATGCTACCAAAAATTATTATAAGGGAGGAACATACCCTTGTAGGAATTGCAATATTATCAAGTTTCCTCCCTATGTGTTGAAAATCTTGAAGTTTTGCTTGTTTTGCCTTCCTATGCTAGTTGATTCTTGTTCCCAAAAATTGTTTGCTCACAAAATACGTATGCATAGGAAGAGGGTCATACTTAAATGTGCTTTTCATATGCTTCATTATGCTCCCATTGTGTTCCAATTCAATATTTTAACGTGAGCATCACTGAAATCATCATGCCTAGCTAAAAAGGCTTTAAAGAAAAGCGCTTGTTGGAAGACAACCCAAAACTTTTACATTATGTTCTTATGTGTTCACATGATTAATATAATTTATTAATCATGTTTTTTGTATTTTATTTCAATAAAGTGCCAAGTACAGCCTTTGGGATAGTGTGGAAACTTGTTAGTTTGAATCTATGAAAAAAATAAACTTTTGCCTCCGGTATATAAATTATGTGATTTTACTGTAAAGTCAAAAACATATATAAATTTTACACAGTTTTTATATGTAAATGTTACGCATTTTCATAATTTTTCAGAATTTGTAGAGCCAGGTAAGTATGGTGTTCAGTCAGATCTTAACAGACTGTTCGGTTTTTGACAGATTCTGTTTTGCATGCATAGTGTGCTTGTTTTAGTGTTTCTATAGCTTATATTGAGTGATATAAATTATGGGAATGATATAGTACACTAGGTATCATGTGGTAACAATTATGAATCTTGTCTTGACAGTACCTAAGTGAACGATCTATCTTTATTGTACTAACCCATCTCACGAAGTTATGTTAAGTTTTGTGTGATTGAAGTTTTCAAGTTTTGGGTGAGATACCAATATGAGAAGAATAATAAGTGGAAAGACCCTAATATTTGGGATTAACAAGACACCCCAAAGGTAATATTCAATGAAGACCCAAGCGTCTAAGCTTAGGGATGCCCCGAAAAGCATCCCCTCTTTCGTCTTCGATACTATCGGTATATCTTACTTGGAGCTATATTTTTATCCGTCACATAATATTAGTTTTGCTTGGAGAGTCATTTTATTTTGTTAGTATTTTATTATGTTATTTATAATCTTTCTTTTCCATAAAAAAATCCGAGAATTGCCTTTAGAATGCTTGAATTGCATGTGTGATTTGTGTTGTATAAAAACAGAAACTGTTGCTGTAGAATTTGAATTATGTAATTTTAGTGGAACGTGGAAAGTTTCTGAAATTTCTACAGAGCAGGTTAATACAAATTATTTATCATTTCCTAAATGTTCATAATTTTTGGATATACAGAAGTACATTGTTTTAATAAATTGCTATAGACTGTCCTTTTTAGACAAATTGTTGTCGTAGTTTTGTTATCTACTTCTTCTATAGTTTTCATGACTTAAATTGGTAGATATAAATTGTGGAAATGATAGTATACAATAGATAATGTTTGAAAATTATTATTCAACTTGTCTTGGCAGTACATGAGGTGTTGATTTATTCTTATGTGTACTAACCTATCTCACGAGTTCTTTTCAATTTTTGTGTGGATGAAGTTTTTGAGAGATAGGTGAAACCGGGACATGAGAGGATTGAACGAGATACAAAAGCTCAAGCTGGGGGATGCCCAAGGCACCCCAAGACAATATTACAAGAAGTCTCAAGCATCTAAGCTTGGGGATGCTATGCATCCCACCCCTCTTCGTCAACTATCGGTTAGCCTATGTTGAGCCTAAATTTTTATTCGTTCAAATGATATATGCTATTCTTAAAGTGCTATCTTTGTTTGTTTTTCTGTTTGAATAAAATATCAAGATCTAAAAATCTTTACTGAGAGAGAGTCCTCATATAGCTACTTAGTTGTTTGACTACTCATTGATCTTTTATATCTTTTGAAAGTAGTTTGATGTTTGCTCTTGTGCTTCACTTATATCGTAAGAGTAAAACATTGAATGAATTGAATATCATAAATGTGAAATTATATATATTCTTCATATGCATATCCCATGGGGAGTAGTGACTTCACATACTAGGAGTATAAGCGGTAAAGTTAGCAAACATAACATTGGTCATTTAAACGATTCATGAAAGAACATTGAAGGAATAGAGATTTGACATATAGATATACTATCTTGGACATCTTCTATGATTGTGAGCCCCATTAATTATTTTCAAACTTGATCAAGTAGTTGACGTTGGACAAGGAAGACAACTTAATGGTTATGTTTGTTTATATTCACATATCAAACATGTGGTGCTTGTTTAGAACCTTTTGCTAGCCAAAACTTTGTACTAAGTAGAGATACTACTTGTGCATGCAAATCCTTCAACCTAGTTTCTTGCCATGAGAGTCCACCATATCTACCTATGGATTGAATAAGATACTTCAAGTAACTTCTCATCGGTGCAAAAAGAAATAAAAATTGCTCCTAAATATGTATGCTCTTTTATTGGAAGGGAAAATAAGCTTTGTACAAACTTGAGATGGTGAAGAAATAAAAGTGACGGACTGCATATTAAAGGTTGCCATCACAAGGGGAATTATAAAGTGACGTTCCTTTTCAATAACAGATTGCACATCCAAAAATAAAAAGTGCATGACAACCTCTGCTTCCCTCTGCGTAGGGCCTATCTTTTACTTTTCATGTCGAGTCAACTTCTTATTCCAATCTATTAATTCCTTAGTTGGCAAGCATAATGTGGTGGGGAAAGATCCAGACACATATATCCAATTGAATATAGGTGATCATGATTCATTATTTGTTGACATTATCCCCAAGATAAATAAGTTGGAAGGCGAAACTTTAAGTCCCTATCTTCCTTTTGTTTGACTGAAACTGTTTGTTCTAAAAATATACTTTGAGTTTCAGCAATCATGGAAGACTAAATGATAGTTGAGTATGTGGAATTTGTTGAACCAAAGCTCTTACGTAGACCCTTCCTGAAAATAAGATGAATTTTAATTATTTGATGACTGAAAACATGGTTTGCTATTTTTCAAGAAAGTTTATGGTCTATACTTTAACATGTGAATAACTTGCTACTCAATCTTGAGAAGCTTTATGAGAAATACTTGCTGGTTACGATGCTAAAAAATGACTAAAATTATCTTTGATCCATATTATACATTATGCTAGCATTCATACTTCATAAATTATTTGTTTTATCATTTACCTACTCGAGGACGAGTAGGAATTAAGCTTGGGGATGCTGATACGTCTCCAACGTATCAATAATTTATGAAGTATTCATGCCATATTTGCCTATGTTTATAATAACTTTATATGGTAATGATGCACTTTATATGATTTATTTAGAACTAACCTGGACTGACGCTGTTTTCAGCAGAATTACCGTGGTGTTGTTTCTTGTGCAAAAAATGAAAGTTCTCGGAATTGCCCGAAACTTTTGTATGATTTTTATGGAACATATGAGAAACGTTGGAGCGAAGAACCACCAGAGGAGGGCTGCCACGGAGGCACAAGCCAACAGTGCGCGGCCTGGGCCTTGGCCGCGCCTTGGTGGCTTGTGGGGCCCACATGGTTCCATTGCGCGTGATTCCAATGCTGAAAAATCCTATAGATCCCACAAACCTAGAAATAAAGAGATAACTTCCGATCCACCGCCACAACCCTCTATATCGCTGAAAAACCAGTCTGGAGCGATTCCAGTACCCTGCCGGAGAGGGAAAACCATCATCGGCGGCCATCTTCATCATCCCGGCGGAGGCCATGACGAAGAGGGAGTAGTTCACCCTCGAGAATGAGGGTATATACCATTAGGTATGTGTTCAATCTCTCTCTCTCTCTCTCTCTCATGTTCTTGAGATAGAGCGATCTCAAGAACACGGGATTTGTTAATATAGTTGGATCATATGATGTATTTCCCTTACCATCTAGTTGTGATGAATTGAGTCTTTTCCTTTAAGATCTCATCATGTTGGATTGAGCATATTGGTATGATAGAACTTGATGTAAGTCTTGCGTGGGATACCCATAGTGACATTGGGGTATTCTATTGATTCACTTGTATTGTTGAGGCATCAACTTGTGGGTTACGGTGACCTTGGGGATTTATGCATATGGGTTGATTGCACGTTTTCATACCATGTTCTCTGATATAAATCTTGGGGTGCTCCTTGCACGTTCTTTGTGTTGGATTGAATATGAAAGCTCTAAAATTGTTTGATGCATGTCACATAATTTACCCACGAATACTTGAGGTGACATTGGAGTATCTAGGTTACATTAGGGTCAATTGATATGTATCATTGGTGTTATTCTAGTACAAACTCTTAGATAGATGGAATGGAAAGGATAGCTTGATGTTATCTTAGTAAGAATTCTTAAATAGATTGAACGGAAAGGATAGCTTGTTGTTATCTTAGTACAAACTCTTGAATAGATTGATCGGACATAATAACTTTGAGGTTGTTCTACTACCTACACCAATTTCGTCTTATTGTTCTCCACCAGATAGGAACTTTGCAGTGATTCTTTGTTGCACGTTGAGGGATCCAACTATGTTAGCATTGTTGAGAGATTGCACTAGTGAAAGTATGTACCCTAGGCCTTATTTCCAAGCATTAATACAACGTTTGGCTCGCTGTTTGCCACTTGTTACCTTGCTGTTTTTATATTTTCAGATTACAAAAAACCTATATCTACCATCCATATTGCACTTGTATCACCATATCTTCGCCGAACTAGTGCACCTATACAATTTACCATTGTATTGGGTGTGTTGGGGACACAAGAGATTTCTTGTATTTGATTGCAGGGTTGCTTGAGAGCGACCATCTTCATCCTACACTTCCCACGGATTGATAAACCTTAGATCATCCACTTGAGGGAAAATTGCTACTGTCCTACAAAAATCTGCGCTTGGAGGCCCAACACGACTCTACAAGAATAAAACTGTGTAGTATACATCAATGTGGCTTCAGATTCTTCAAGCATTTTGTGAAGCTTGAGATGAAGAATATCTGGTGTAGGCTCATGAGAAGGCAGAGGAGTACCACACTCTTGAAAATCTTCAACAGTGAAGCCTTTCTCATTGTAAGCCTACAACTCTTGAGGTTCACATTAAGGAGTTGTTTCTCGGTAAAGAACTTACTAAGGAATTTCCAGAGCTTCTTCTTGTTTTTTTTCAGCGGTGAGATGCATCACCCTGGTGCGATTGTTGATCGTATCAAGTTGGGAGGATAGATGTTCTTTCTCCTGTCTATCGTTTGTGATATTTTTCAAAAGAAGTTGTTGCATTCGCATACTGACTTCAAGCTGAGATGGTGGTTGAGTAGAAGATATCCGTTCATGCTCAAGCAAAGTTGGACCTTCAAACTTATTTGTGATAGTCTTGGTTTGATGCAGGTGATTTTTCGTGAAGTAAAATCTTCCATGACTTGCAATGTATTGCGAACAGGAGGTATGAAGCTTTTGTGACTTGCCTTTGCAAGATTCACTTTGACCATTGCATGATCAATAACTTTTTGGATTCATGGCGCGTAAACCTTAATGCAGTATGGATACTGAGCAGAATCCTTCAGAATACACACAAACATATCTTCAACATTGAAGATGTATCAGTTAGAGATAGCGTAGATTGCATTTTGAAGAACATATGAAATGTTCTTGTCTTGATTCATACCAACTAGAGGGAAAATGGTGTAGGAGAGCATATGATATAGAGTCTGGTTCTCGAAGGTCAAGTGCTCACGGCAAGGAGGACCAGAGTAGTCACGAACCTTTTCATTGTCCATTGTCCATAAAAAATTCTCATCCGAGATGATATCAATGTTGTGAACCCAAATGTTTGTATCACCATGTTCCAAACGAGGAAAATGGAAGTGCAAGCCAAAATCTGTTGAAGTGCATTTGATATGTTTGCCTTCGGTCATCCACTCCATTATCCACTTTGAGTTGTCATTTTCATCGCTAGAGATATAAAGTGTGGCATGGAACCGAAGTATTATCTCTAGGTTCTAGGATGCTCGAATGCAAACACTTTGCCGAGACAGAAATCATCCAAATCTTGAAGTAGTTAATCGAAGCAGCCAAGGTTCACATTGCAGGAATGTTTAGATATCCGTGAGGAAATATATTTATGCTCTCACAAAGTACCTAAGAGTAATATATCTCCTAGTCCTTAGTCCAGAAATAATACGATTCCGAAGTACGCGGCCCATCATATAGACTGGCTTGAAATAAATTTGGGTACGCATTCTGATTGACTAGAGGACATTTGGCGCGTGCTCCAGATGAGAACTAGGGTAATTATTACCGAGGGTTCGCAAATTTTCATTCTTCTTCAGGCGAAAGGAAATAATCTCCATAGATCTTGTAGTTGTCTATAGGCTGATTTCCTTTCGGAGGGGCCAACTTCAGTAGGTCTTGGAGCCATATCAATAGTCCGTTTGAGCTATGGAGTTGGAGTCCATGGCATGATATGTCCATTTTTGCATCATCATTTCTTATTGATATTTATATTGTTATCGGTCATTGTTCCACTTGATGATACAATTCTAATGCCTTGTCTCTCATAATTTGAAAGATCTACACAAAGAGGGAAATTGCGCGAAACTGGAATTCTGGACCTCAAAGCCATGGAAAAAGATGGTTTTTTTCTCGAATACAAATGACTTGGAACTTCATGATGATTTTTTTGAAATATTTAATAATTATTGGAGCGAAGAAGTACCAGAGGGGGGCACCTATTGGTGCCAAGCCATCAGGGCATGCACACCCCTAGTGCGCCCTGATGGCCTGGGAGGCCCACACACAGCCTCGAGTGCTCCTCTTCTTCTATATGATGACGTTTTTACATAGAACATTTTATAGGATACTCTCGGGGTGAAGTGATGCCATATCAAGGCGAAAACCTGGGCACATGCCGTTTTGCTCTTCGACACAGTGATTCTTGTGGGGAAACTGCCCTCCGGAAGGGGGGAATCGAAGCCATTATCGCCACCAACGCTTCCTCCTTCATGGGAGGGCCAAACTTCATCAACATTTTCACTGACACCATCTCATCTCAAACCCTAGTTCACCTCTTTTATGCAATATTTGTCTCAAAACCTTAGATTGGTACATCATGGTTCCTAGTAGTGTTGATGACATATTGTAGTTGGTGCTTGTTGATTTACTTTGTGGAAGATAATATATTTAGATCCTTTATCATATTCATTATACCTCTGATCTTGAACACAGTGATGATTTGTGAGTAGTTTCTTTTGTTCTCGAGGACATGGGAGAAGTCTTGTTATAAGTAATCATGTGAAATTGGTATTCGTTCGATATTTTGAGGATATGTATGTTGCTACTTCCTTTAGTGGTGTCATGTGAATGTCGACTACATGACAATTCACCATACTTGGGCCTAAGGGAAGGCATTGTGGAGTAATAATTATATGATGGGTTGCTAGAGTGACAAAATCTTAAACCCTAGTTTATGCGTTATTCTGTAAGGGACTGATTTGGATCCACATGTTTCATGCTATGGTTAGATTTATCTTAATTCTTCTTTTGTAGTTGCGGATGCTTGCGGGAGGGGGTAATCATAAGTGGGTTGCGTGTTCAAGTAAGAACAACACCTAAGCACCGGTCCACCCACGTATCAAATTATCAAGGTAACAAACGTGAATCAGCTCAACATGATGAACATGACTAGAAAACAATCCCCATGTGTCCTCGAGAGCGCTTTATTTTATATAAGAGAACTTTCAGGATCTTCGTTTGCTATAAAAAGGATTGGGACACCTTGATGCACACTTGCTACTATTTTTACTTGTTACTTGCTACAAAACTATGTATTACTGTTACCTACACCATTTACAGAGAATACCTTGCTGAAAACTACTTTCATTTCTTTCTGCTCCTTGTTTGGTTCAACACGCTTACTTATCTAAAGGACTACGAATGATCCCCTATACTTGTGGTCATCAAGACTCTTTTCTGGCACCGTTGCCGGGAGTGAAGCGCCTTTGGTAAGTGCAATTTGGGAACGAAACATTTTTAGTACGAGCTGAAATTTTACGCTTGCTTGTTACTATGGAAGATAATCCTTTAAGGGGCATGCTTGGGGTATCTTCACCAGGACCAGAAGTGGAAAAATTTGCTCCTCAACCTACTGAACCTACTGAAAATATTTATTATGAAATTCATTCAGGCATGTTAGAGAAATTGCTAGCTAATCCTTATGCAGGAGATAGAACATCTCATCCCGATTTGCACTTGATATATATAGATGAGTTTTTTGGAATATTCAAGCTTGCGGATATATCCGAGGATGAAGTTGAGTAGAAGATATTCCCTTTATCCTTGGATGGAAAAGCATTGATTTGGTATGGGCTATTGGGTGATGCTGGAATATGGGACTAGAACCGTTTGAAGTTGGAATTTCATGAGAAGTTTTATCCTATGCATCTAGTTCAGCACGATTGGAATTATATATATAATTTTTGGCCTCGTGAAGGATAAGGGGAATCTTAAGCCTATGATGCACACTTGCCCCAATCACCAGGTCTCAAGAGAAATAATTATACAAAACATTTATGCTCGTCTTTTTTATGATGATCAATTGATGCTCGATTTTTCTTCTTCTGGTTCCTTCATGAAGAAAACAATTGAATTCACAAGGGATCTTCTAGAAAGAATTAAACTCAAATCTAAAGATTAGGAACTAGAAAAGGTAAAGAGTCAGGTATACAGCTTGACACTAATAGAAAAAAAGTTGTTAGTGACGCACCTGTTTTGGCTATTAATGGCGCACTATAGATGTGCCACTATTATCACGTCACTATTAATAAATAGTATTGACGCACGCCTGGTGCGTCATTCTTAATCTACATAACAGTGACACACCACCTGGTGCGCCATTACTAGGCCCAGAAGTGCGCTACTGATGTGGGTTACTAATGTCGCACTTCTATACTTATACTAATTAGAGACTTCCAAGAAATTACCACGTTAATTAGAATTTACGAGCCGTTGATCTGGTAGGACCGAGTTATTACGGCCTAGATCTACCCGAGATGACTCATTGAATTAAAAAAAAGTCAGATTATATAAAGACTCCATATCATGTACGCCTCATGTCATCAGAAGAAAATTTCAATCTGCACGTACACTTGACCACCTCACGTAATTATACCAGCATCAGAAAATTAAATATAGGAGATACAAAGAAAAATTAGATAAACAGATCTCCTGTACCAACTGCCCTAACATATATATAACGTCCAAAAAAGGAAAACTGCTTTAGCGCATGCTACGCCGCAGCCATAGCGCATGCGTTCCCTCGGCCGGTATCTCAGGTCTGAGATTTGCTCCTCGTGACCTCTTTCTTTGTTGTTCATGTCAGACGCCGCCGCCGACTCTATCAAAACTAGCTGCGCATCTCATCCACCTCTTCGCTCTCCCACCCTAATGATATCTATTTGTTAAATTTAAGCACATCATGGTCATGTGTGTTTTAGTGAGGTTGTGTGCTTCTCGCTTGACAAAAAGATCACGTCGGAAGGATTTGTCTTTGTTCATAGGACCAATACAATAAAGATTATGTGGAGAATCAACCGTGTTTCTCGCATCGCATCTGTGTTGCCGTGTTGGTAGCCCCAAGAAATTGATTTTCAATATTGGTATGTACCTACTTGCTCATCTGGCCGGATTTTTTTATGGAACAACATATGGCTGGGATCCGTCTCCTGCTTGGAAAATCAGATTACATGCGTCCGTCCGTGCAATTGATTCACAGCCCTTACTTTCAAAATCATGTATTTGTCTTTGTCGACAACTCCAATCGTGAGGTCTGTACTGATTAATCCGACACTGTTTGGATATACATATTTGAATGATATAAAGATCGATCGAAGTATGCTTTTACACTTCTTTCCCATGACGCCCCAAGTGAGCTGACGTGTGTGAAATTGGGAATGGTGATATATGGTCGCGGGGTTCAGGGACAAGGATCATAGTCAGAATTACGCGAAGATGTCCGCGTGTAGCTGCATATGTACGTAATTAGCTTAATTAAACTTACATGTAATTATACTTATGTTTTCAGCATATAATGTGCTACCACCGTCAACTTTACCCTACCCAAATGGCATGTTTCGGAGTTTAAAAACATGCACGTGGACTTACATAGCATGTATACTGTGTCGTGCTAATTACTTTGATGCAATTCAGGGGTTTGTTTTGGACTCTACATTCTCTTGACGTGCTCCAAGTTAATCAAGTGATATCATGGTTTTTCCCTCATGCACTCTACTGATTCTATTACTATACTAATTAGAGACTCCCACAAAATTACCACGATAATTAGAAAATAAGAGCCGTTAATTTGGTGGGCCCAAAGTTATTACGGTGAAGATGAATCCATATAGACTGCCATGTTTAGGTTTTTTTTCCATGCATGGGATGAATCGTACTCCATACAAACTCTTATTTCTACGTAAACTTTTATTTATCGTCAAGCCTCCTGCCCATCCTGGGCATCATCAATTGATAGAAGAAAATTGAGGCTAGGGCTACCATCGCCAAGGGCTCCTATGCATATTACCATGATCTATTTCCTACCGTAACCGAGCTAGCCTTCATGTGTACCCTTAACAATCATGCCTCTTCTTTAGGCTTGACAAAGACCCGTCGGGTTAGGTTGGCGATTACCAATATTGCAGTGCCCCATGGTCCGATCAGATCGGTCATCACCTCCACGGCTCAGTGGAGTACGTTTCGGCGATACGGACACATGTACGATGAAAGCTCAATTACTTCCTGTCCAATTTGTGTTGCAAGGAGATGAAAACACACATGACTGATTAAGCTAACGTAGAGAAGCTAGCAGGCTACTGGATCAACGAACTATACACTCACGAAAGAACCTAGCAGGCTGCTGGATTGATTCTTCCCGGAGGTGAGGCACAAATATATACATGGTTTTAATAGATTCGATCTGAATCAACCAAGATAGCGCGTGGATGCAGTCTAGGTATGGACGGCAAGAACTTAGTGGATTTGACAACTGCGAGTGTACTTCTGATGGGTTGTAATCATCTATGAGTGAGTATGATTAGGCACGCGCCAACAATAAATGGCTGACTTTTTCTTTCTGCGATTTTATGCATGCTTCACTTGCACGACAGTGTTAAGATTCTGCAATTTGGAAATTTGTTGTGATCAACTTGAGAATAATGGATACCCTCAATCATGCGAGTGCTCGGCCTTCCGGAGGTTTGTTTTATTACATCAATCTTCTGATATTTTCTTCTAGAGTGCATGTGCATATGTATATCGTGCATAAATAGTTAGAATTATTTGCTTTTGACTTCTATGTATGTAAAATGCACAAGATACCTGAAGCTATTTGCTAGAACATATGGCTGTAGAGCATCCACTCTCATTGACTAAGTATCACTTTGCTTGGAGATGAGTCTAAACTAAATAATAGGTTGATATCTTTTTCTCAGCACAACTGTTAATTTCTGAACTGTGACATGGTGAACTCTAGCGATATTTTCATGCCATTAGGCCACAACTAATTTCTTAATCAACGTTTGGTTGCCTCCTTTAGAATTTTTTCCGACTTCTAGCTGGCTCCAATTTGTATTATTTTGTTTATGTTGTCAAAGTCCAACAGTGCTGTTGGATGCTTCATCAACCATGACGTGTTTTCATCAAGTTTTCATAAGGTATTCATTTTGTAATTTACTTTTCTTATCAAGTCCTATATCTTTTGCTCTTTTCTGAAGTACTAAGAATCAAATTTATTAGTTATTAGATCAAATTGATTTTCTAGAACTAACTATTGTGTTCGCTTATTTATTTATTTTTGAAATAGTTCGGTGTATTTCAAGTATCGTTTAACTTGGGGATATAACAACATATATGAAATTGTAAACTTTATACTTACGTAATTAGGAGAAATTGAAAGAAAGTCAAATTAGTTACTCAACTGGAAAAAAATATTACTTTAAGTAAATTGTTTAACGATGTTTTGACATATATAGGCACAATCCATAAATTTTTATGTTGATATTTAATAATTAGAAAATAAATGTTCGCAAAGCATTTTTTTACTTATGTGATTACAGAACTGTTTTTCATGGAAGTTCTACGCTACAATGTATTACTACTATCACTCGACCAATAACTTTTCTATATATTAATAGTCAGACTTAGAGATTTTACGTGCACATTTTATTGGTGCCATCCATTTAATACAAGATGTCACATAAAAATACAACTGTTCTGCACTTCGAGCCTTAAAATTACATTGCATATTTCAGGTAATGTTATCATAAATGGAAAATAATTTAGGTGAATAAAATCAAACTACTCCACTACTCGGCATTGTGTTTCTGTAACAAAATTTGAACAGTTACATTTATTAGGTCACGCCCAATGTATAAGAAAATAATTTATGGAACTATATGTATATAAGAAAAATAAGCAGTATATTCACCACCTGTACATCCTTCCCAAATAATTTAGGGGCTAAACATGTTATTAGGAAAATTGTTCATGCATCATTGCTTCTTCTGTTTTCTACTTTCCCATGCAATGAACTTTGGAGCAATATATTACGATACTATGTTATTACAACACATACCAGCATGGTGGCATTAGATGGTGGTTTCATTTAACTCATTTGAATACATTCATTTGTAAATCAACGTGTTTCCAAGCATATATGCTCCACAATCATCATAAGCAGTCTATCAAGCCAGAAAACTATGTCTGTTGATAATATACACTGAAATAAAATATTACACACCTAGCCCGTGCATCTGCACGGGTTGACGACTAGTTTGTCTAATTTTCCAAAAATTTCAAAACGGAAGAAATTTTCTATTGGAAAAGTATTGGAGTCCAATTTCTTACCGAAACAGATACATCTTCGTTTTCAAGGTCTGAAACAGGCTGATAAAATTATACAGTCCAATTTACACACCTAGCCCGTGCATCTGCACGGGTTGACGACTAGTTTAGATAATGCGCCACTGGTGTGTTTATTTATGTGCGCCACTAAAATGCAATATGGTGCGCCAGTAGTATGAATATTAGGAATTTTTTTTGCTTTTCTGATATTTACACATGTTACAAAATACATTACAGCACAGAATATAAACAGCACAACATATAAACAATAGATTTATCGAATACAATAAAAGATTAGTCTCCGAATACAATTCATCATATTAGTCTCCGAATTTAAAATACCGAACAAAGTTAGAACATTACAAGTCTCGAGACCGCGAGTAGCGAGTTTGTCTTCACATTACAGGTCGATATCTTAACTACCATCACATGGAAGAGAGTTGCGGTCACGATGAGCATCATCGCGATGAAACTGATCCTCATCTGGTTCCTCCTCCGCTCCCTCCTCTCTCCCGCTAGATAGCACGTGTGTCTAGCTTCCACCTCCGTCCTAGTGGTGTATCCTTTGGGACACGGTTGATGAGAGTTCTTCTACAAGTGGAGCTTCCGTTTACTCCTAGTGGCACCTGAAAAATGAAACAAGAAATCAGAATATCAAGACAAGATGCTAGGATTTCAATTACGGAGCATAATTTACAAGGACACAACCTTGAAGGTCTCAAGCTCTTTCCCAGGTTGCTTGTACTGAGAAAATCTGACGCCTCCAATTCTTTTCTCGACACCTGCAGAAACCACAAGGAATAGATTATATCACCAATAATGACACACAATTTCACGGTGCACGTAAAGTCCAAGAGAAATAAAGAGAGCTACTGCCTGCAGTAAACAGCAGGGGCACAACTAAAGTAGATAGATGACAAACCACACCTTAATATAAATTACAGGGATTAATTCAGTCAGCTGAAGCATGTCTAGTAGGAGTACAGGGAACAGTAAAAAGAGTAATGTAACTGGAAATGAGGATGACACATCTACTTAATCTGCATTGCCGTCTTTTTTTGTAAAAATGTAAGCATATCAATCAATTATGGTTCATGTTATATGCCCATGTACTAGACCCGTCCACATTATAAACTACTCTTTGTTATACCCCAAGCTAACTAAGAAAAAGAAGAGGCGTGTGTCAAACACATAGATAGATGTCGGAATAGGTGTCGGTTATACCCAGGAGACCGACCGGTATAAGGTATAACGCTGCTTTTGTAGTTAGTTAGTTAGGATACTAGAGGATATCTTATCTCTATCTTAAACCTCTATCTTAACTTATTCTCCAAGGCTGTTATCTCTTGTAACTACCGACTTGTATGCGCTATCAGGGAGGTGCGCCCCTGCTATATTAACACGCACGGCATCAGCTGAGAAGGTACGACGCTTTCCGCCTATCGCACATGGTAATCAGAGCAATCCTCTTCCACATCGTCTAGATCAAAAATCTCCACCAGTGCATATCATGTCGTCCTCCTCCGGTGCTTCCCAAATTGGCCTTAATGGCCAAGTCACAGAGAAGCTATCCCGCACGAACTACATCCTTTGGCACGCGCAGATCACGCTGCAGCTAAGAGGAGCACGCGTCTTCGGCTACGTCGACGACGCTGTACCGGAGCCGGCCAGGATCCTCTCCTCCAAGGACAAGGATGGGAAGTAATCCGTCGAGCCAAACCCTCTCCATCCCATCTGGGTGCGAGAGGACCAACAGGTACTTGGGTACCTGCTAAACATTCTCACCAAGGAGGTGCTCGTGCAGGTGACCACGATCACCACGTCACATGAGCTTTGGATGGCGCTGTCAGGTATGTTTTCCTCGCAGTCGCTCAGCCGTGCCGACAACATCAGAACCTCCCTGGTGAATGCCCAGAAGGGCAACAAGACCGTCGCCACCTACTTCGCCGAGATGCGCGGCTTTGCTGATGAACTTGCCGCCGCCGGGATGCCCCTCCAGGACGACGAGCTCATCTCCTACATCCTCCACGGCCTCGACATGGACTATCAGCCCCTCGTCTCCGCCCTTGATGCTCGCACTACCCCGGTATCCATTGATGAACTTTTCTCAATGTTAAGTAACTTTGATCAAAGGGTAGCGCAGTACCAGGGATCAGGAGGTTTCAAGTCCTCTACCAATGTTGCTGCACGTGGGCGTGGCGGCTACTCTCGTGGCCGTGGTTCTCCTCGCTCCAAAGGCAAGCAAGGAGGTGGTGGAAACAACGGCGGCTACAACTCATGCAACGGTCACCCTGCCTCCAACAACCGGGGTCGCCGTGGCGGGTCCAACAATCGGAGTCGTCCCGATGTTGTTCGCTGCCAAATCTGTGGCAAACCAGGTCACTCCGCAAAGGACTGCTGGTACAGATTCGAAGAAGATGAAGCTGCCTCTGAAGATGATGAAAAGGTAGCTGCTGCTGCCGACGGCTCATATGGTGTTGATACCAATTGGTATCTTAACAGCGGTGCTACAAATCATCTCACCGGCGAGCTAGAAAAAGTAACCCTCCGGGAGAAATACAATGGCAAGGACCAGATTCACACCACAAGTGGTGCAGGTATGAAGATACGTCACATTGGTCATTCAGTTATTACTACCCCGCATCATAGCATTCATATGAGGAAAATTCTGCATGTTCCTAGAGCCAACAAAAATCTTTTATCCGTTCATAGAATTACCCTTGACAATCACGTCTATATTGAGTTTCATCCTTTCTTCTTTTTGATTAAGGATCAGGCCACGAAGAAAACACTCTATCAAGGTAGATGCATTCGAGGTCTTTACCCGTTGATTCCGGCGCTTAGAAGACTCAATAAACAAGCTTGTGGTGCTATCAAGCTTTCCTCCACACGATGGCATGATCGTCTAGGGCATGCTTCCTTTTCCTTAGTAGAACGTTTGCTTAGAAAGAATAAACTCCCGTTTGTTGGTGAGCATAATGTTGAAACTATTTGTGATTCCTACCAAAGAGCAAAAAGTCATCAATTACCTTACCCTATCTCCATAAGTGTCTCAACTAAACCATTGCAGTTAATCTTTTCTCATGTCTGGGGTCCCGCCCCTAGTTCAGTTAGTAGACATACATATTATGTGAGCTTCATTGACGACTATAGCAAATTCTCGTGGATCTATCTCCTCAAGAAAAGATCCGATGTATTTCAAGTGTTTAAAAACTTCCAAGCACTCGTTGAAAGACAATTTGACAGCAAGATTCTTGTTGTCCAATCCGATTGGGGAGGAGAGTATGAAAAACTAAACTCTTTCTTCCAAACACTTGGTGTATCACACCATGTGTCACGCCCCCACGCTCACCAACAAAACGGCTCTGCTGAACGCAAGCATCGACACATTGTTGAGGTTGGTCTTGCCTTATTAGCTGGTGCTTCCATGCCCCTAAAATTTTGGGATGAAGCATTCCTTGCTGCAGTCCACATTCTCAACATGCTTCCCAGCCGTGTCATTGCCAATGACACTCCTATTGAAAGACTTCTCCACACCAAACTAGATTACACATCTCTACGGGTTTTTGGTTGCGCTTGTTGGCCCAATCTCCGTCCCTATAACAAACGCAAACTCATGTTCTGCTCAACACAATGTGTCTTTCTTGGGTATAGTACTCAGCATAAAGGTGTAAAATGTCTTGATGTTGCAACTGGCCGTGTGTACATCTCTCGTGATGTTGTGTTTGATGAGACTAAATTCCCCTTTGCTGATCTCCATCCCAATGCCGGTGCCATGCTTCGCCAAGAGATTCTTCTTTTGCCATCTCATTTATTTAGTCCTGATCAAGGGGGAACTAACAACTGGGATGATCACATGTTGACTAACTCTTCTAATCGTTTGCATGAGCATTGTCATGAAACAGGAACTTGTGAAAATCATGAAGAAGCCGCAGTAGACGAGCCCAATACAAATGACACTCACTATCATATGTGTCATGGCAGCGGGAGCATATCCTCCTCGGGACTTGCTCAACCAGAGCTGGTGGCCCCTGTCCCTGTCGCAGCCAGTGCGCCAGCTGCTGCTACTGCTGCTGATCCCGCTCCAGGACTAGTGGATCCTGACGTGCTGCAGTCTGCCCCCAACCGCAGCAACATGCGCTTCTCCAACCAACCGGTGGTGTACGAGCGGCAGAGTGGGAGCCATGCAGCAGGCACAGAACAGGACTCCAACTCCAACGTCATCACTCCTGGTCGGCTGCGATCTTCTGTGGCAAACGAACAACTGCAACCGGTCACACAAGATATGCACCGCGATCCAGCAGCAGGTGGTGCAGGTGAGCCTGGTACAGAGTCTAGATCGCCTCCTGGCACCGAAATCCAGCAGCCTGACCAAGCACCGCAACGTACAAGGCTTCAAAAAGGGGTAACTGCACCTGTAAATTATAAACACATAACCAAATATGGCTTGGTCTGTTCTATAGGTGAACCTGGTGAGCCTCATACACTTGACAAAGCTCTTGGGGATGAAAAGTGGAGGAAGGCAATGTATGAAAAATATATGGCCCTTCAGAAAAATAAAACTTGGCACTTGGTTCCTCCACAACAAGGTAAAAATCTGATTGACTGCAAATGGGTATTTAGGATCAAGAGGAAATCTGATGGAAAGATTGACCGCTACAAGGCTAGACTAGTGGCAAAAGGGTTTAAGCAACGATATGGTATTGACTACGAGGACACCTTTAGTCCAGTTGTAAAAGCTGCCACTACTCGCCTTGTTTTGTCTATTGCTGTCTCCAGGGGGTGGAGCCTTCGACAGCTAGACGTATAGAACGTGTTTCTTCATGGTGTTCTGGAAGAGGAGGTATATATGAGACAACCACCTGGGTTTGAGAACAAGCATGCACCCTCTCATGTATGCATGCTTGATAAGGCTCTGTATGGGTTCAAGCAAGCCCCAAGAGCATGGTATTCTCGTCTCAGCAAGAAAATGCAAACTCTTGGTTTTGTTCCTTCAAAATCTGACACCTCACTATTCATCTACAATAAGTTCAACACCTTGGTCTATGTACTTATTTATGTAGATGATATTATTGTCACAAGCTCTTCTGATAAAGCAATAACAGGATTGTTAAAAGATTTGGGTTCTGAATTTGCTCTGAAGGATCTTGGAGATTTGCATTATTTTTTAGGGATTGAAGGAAAAAGGCACAAGAATGGACTCCATCTCTCTCAAGAAAAGTATGCAACTGACTTAGTAAGAAAGGCTGGCCTGCAGGGTCGCAAACCTGCACCTACTCCTCTGTCTAGTTCAGATAAATTGTCTCTTACAGAGGGAAAACCTTTAAGTCCAGATGATTGCACAAAATACAAGAGCCTAGTTGGTGCACTTCAATATTTGACACTTACAAGACCTGATATCTCGTTTGCTGTCAATAAAGTGTGCCAATTCCTTCATGCACCTACCATTGTTCATTTAACTGCTGCAAAGCGTATAATAAGATATGTGAAAAACACTGTGAGCATTGGTCTCAACTTTGACAGGTCATCCTCTACCCTTGTTAGTGCCTTTTCTGATTCAGACTGGGCAGGGTGTTTAGATGACAGACGCTCAACTGGAGGCTTTACAGTATTCTTTGGACCCAATCTCATATCATGGTGTGCTAGAAAACAAGCTACAGTCTACAGGTCTAGCACAGAAGCAGAGTACAAGGCCCTGGCTAATGCTACAGCAGAAATCATATGGGTACAGTTTATTCTTAAGGAACTTGGTATAAAAAGTTCTCAAGCTCCCTGTCTATGGTGTGATAATTTGGGAGCTACTTATCTCACTGCAAATCCAGTCTTCCATGCAAGAACAAAGCATATTGAGATAGATTTTCACTTTGTCAGAGAAAGGGTAGCTAATAAGCTTCTGGACATTCGGTTTATACATTCCAAGGATCAAGTTGCTGGTGGTTTCACCAAAGCCTTACCCACACGAAGTTTTGAAGACTTCAAGCATAATCTCAATTTAGTGAAGCTGTGATTAAGGGAGGGTGTCAAACACATAGATAGATGTCGGTATAGGTGTCGATTATACTCAGGAGACCGACCGGTATAAGGTATAAGGCTGCTTTGGTAGCTAGTTAGTTAGGATACTAAAGGATATCTTATCTCTATCTTAAACCTCTATCTTAACTTATTCTCCAAGGCTGTTATCTCTTGTAACTACCGACTTGTATGCGCTATCAGGGAGGTGCACCCCTGCTATATTAACACGCACGGCGTCACCGGAGAAGGTACGACGCTTTCCGCCTATCCCACAGCATGCATGGTGTATTCTAGAGGATCCAGGACGACCAATACCAAACAGCAAGCACAGGCACAACTAGACAGTAACAGGCCACTTACATGCATGAGTAACATAAGAGTTATGGCAATAGTAAGTCATCAGACAGGGAGCTCAAACTTAATTCTAAAATAGATCAAGATGCATAGTAATCACTGAAACAAAAAATTATCAAGCATGGAAATGGTGAGAGACAAGCATACCATTTTCCTTTATGGCAGAGGACCCAGAACCAGTAGAGAAGTAGCGAACAAGGCTGGAGCGCTCACAATCCACAGCCCGCAAGCTCCGCAGCTGCATTACCAAAAGCAGACATTAGCCAATGGCGTGTTCACAACTTAAAAGCACAGACAGATAATTAGATGCACAAGGAATATAGCCTGCGGTTATCTAACATCAGAGATAAGAGGCAATGACCATGGAGAGTCAGCCGATGGGGTATCCACAACCCAAACATAACGACAAGCAATCGAATGTGGATTGTACCAAACAGTTGCACATGGTTACTAGCTAACAAAGATTTCACAGGGGCGTTATTAACCGGTCCAAGTGCGTGTGGCGCAGCAGCAGCAGCTCCTCGCTCTAAATGCCCACATGATTAAAGAAAAAAAGGAATCTACGGTAGTAGCATGCGATTCTACTACCAAAGAAATGGAAGGAGTGCCATGAACTCGAGGGTAACTAAATCCGATGATCGCAATTCACGCCGAATCAAGCTCGAAATCCCCACCTCTGATTGACAGGAATGTCATTGGAGATTCTAGTCCTGACATATCATTCCACACTCTTTGCAAGCAACAGAGATGTGGTAAAGAATAAACTTTCCGTTGATATGGTACTTCATGAATGACAGTACAATATGATATAGGACGTGTTGAATGGCATGAAATGTCTTACTGAACCATAACAAATAATAAACTGTGTCCATTTTGCAATATTGGGAACAAATCTACAATACAACGAGACTGGTGGCACGTACGCCAGGATCTCCCTCCTTCGCAGACAGCATCTATATGCAGAACCCCTTCGGCGGCTTCCCCGAACAGGGAGCTCAGGGAGGCCCGCAACCAGGCGGCGGCCAATACCCGATGCACCACCAGCGGCGGTACAACCCGTCAGGAGTTTTCCAGCAGCTGCCCCCACAGTGGGCTCCACAGGACCAGGATGACAACGGGGACTTCCGCAGCAATCCTAAACAGTTAAATAATGGGCAGTACCACGTTTTCACCACTAATGCTTGCAGGCGTGATAGAAAGGTAAGTCACCGGGCGTGCAGTGTAATTGAGCCAGCGGTTCCCAGATATCTCCACTGGTCCGAGCAGACCATAACATGGAGCAGGGAGGATCACCCGCCAAGAATAGATAACCTGGGCGACCTGACATTAGTCGTGGCTCCCCAAGTGGGGGGTTACACCCTATCAAAGGTATTAATGGATGGTGGCAGCAGCATCAATATCCTATACTTCGACACCTTCCAGAGGATGAATCTATTGGAGAAAGACTTGATGCCTTCGACCACGGTTTTCCACGGAATTGTCCCGGGCAAGTCGGCTTATCTCATAGGCCGGGTCAGGCTCTCAGTAGCGTTTGGAACTGCGCAGAATTACAGGTCGGAGTCTCTAATCTTCGAGGTGGTCAAGCTGAAAAGCCCATACCATGCGTTGTTCGGGCGACCGGCTTACGCCCGCTTCATGGCCCGCCTGTGCTACGTCTACCTCAAGCTCAAAATGTCTGGTCCTAAAGGACCCATCACGGTTGATGGAGATAGAAGGATCGCAAAGGAATGTGAAGAAGGGGACGCGGCTTATGCGGAAGTCGCCTGCGCGGCGAAAGAGCTCAAGCACCATCGGGCCAATGTCGACCCGGCTGACATGTCACCACTCAAGAAGCCGACTACAGATTCTGAGTCGCCCCTCAAGTTCAAACCGACGGATGACACCAAGACAATCGATTTCGTGTCTGGCGATTCATCCAAACAGTTCACCATTGGGACGGGTCTGGACCTCAAATAGGAAAGCGCGCTCATCGAATTCATCCGTGAGAATCGGGACATCTTCGCATGGAAACCTTCTGACATGCCTGGTGTACCGAGAGAATTCGCTGAGCACCATCTTAATGTTGACCCAAAATGCAAACCTATCCAGCAGTACCTTCGCAGATTCAACGAGGAGCGACGCAAGGCGATTGGAGAAGAAGTCGCCCGCCTTTTAGCCGCCGGGTTCATCGTGGAAGTTTTTCACCACAAATGGATGGCTAACCCGGTGTTTGTACTCAAGAAGAATGGCACTTTCCGTATGTGCATTGACTATACAGACCTCAACAGGGCTTGTCCCAAAGATCCTTTCGCTCTTCCCCGCATCGATCAAATCATTGACTCGGTGGCGGGATGCGAACGATTGTGTTTTCTGGACGCCTATTCAGCATATCACCAGATCAAGATGGCCGTGGAAGATCAGGAGAAGACGGCCTTCATAACCCCCTTCGGGGCCTTTTGCTATGTGTCCATGCCTTTTGGACTCAAAAGCGCGGGGGCGACTTATCAACGTTGTATCCAGAATTGTCTTCGTAACCAAATTGATCGCAACGTCCATGCCTATGTCGATGATATTGTGATCAAGACCCTCCAGGGGGAGACACTATTGGAAGACCTTAAGGAGAC
This sequence comes from Hordeum vulgare subsp. vulgare, assembly GCF_904849725.1. Taxonomy (NCBI): domain Eukaryota; kingdom Viridiplantae; phylum Streptophyta; class Magnoliopsida; order Poales; family Poaceae; genus Hordeum; species Hordeum vulgare. The sequence continues at coordinate 36,530,623 of NC_058520.1, read as the reverse complement.
TTTTGATAATTTACGGGTATATCAGATGAAGTTAAATCCTACCAAGTGCGTTTTTGGTGTACCTGCAGGAAAATTGCTGGGTTTCTTGGTATCGGAGCGCGGTATCCAGGCTAACCCGGACAAGATTGAAGCAGTTACCTCTCTCGGAAAGCCGGCGAATGTTAATCAAGTTCAACGACTGGCAGGACGCATTGCGGCTTTAAGTCGTTTTGTGAGTCGCCTAGGGGAAAAGGCGATTCCTCTTTATCAATTATTAAGAAAGTCTGATCGATTCATGTGGACAAATGAGGCAGACCAGGCGCTTGAGGCCCTAAAACGCCAATTGGTTAACCCGCCGGTCCTGGCAGCCCCGACTGAAAAGGAGCCTATGCTTCTGTATATCGCGGCGAATTCCAAGGCAGTAAGTGTGGCTATGGTCGTTGAAAGAAAGGAAGAAGGGAAGGAATACCCAGTACAACGCCCAGTATATTTTATCAGCGAGGTGTTAACCCTTTCCAAACAGCGATACCCGCATTGGCAAAAACTGGTCTATGGGGTGTTTATGGCGAGTCGAAAACTTAAGCATTACTTCCAGGAGCACCCGATCACAGTGGTAAGTTCTGCTCCCCTTGGTGACATTATCCAGAATCGGGAGGCAACAGGGCGAATCGCCAAATGGGCGATAGAGCTTGGGTCTCATCACATACAGTATACTCCCCGCACAACTATCAAATCTCAGGCACTGGTTGATTTCGTTAACGACTGGACCGAGCTACAGGTTCGGGAAGACCGGCCTAATCTTTCCTACTGGACTATTTACTTTGATGGATCTAGGCAGCTAGAAGGCTCGGGGGCTGGTGTGGTGTTAGTATCCCCTCAAGGAGATAAGTTCTGTTATGTTCTCCGACTCATGTTTCCCTGCACTAATAATGCGATGGAATATGAAGCTTTGCTTCATGGCTTGCGACTCGCGAAAGAGATGAACCTAACACGAGTCAGGTGTTTTGGCGATTCTGATTTGGTGGCGCAACAAGTTTCGGGCACCTGGGACTCTCGGGATCCCATGATGGCGGCTTACAGACGAGCTGTGTCTGATGTAGCGGGTTATTTTCATGGCTATCAGGGGGACCATATTGACCGGCGACTCAACGAGGCAGCTGACGCCCTCTCGCGACTCGGCTCACAGAGAAAACAGGTTCCCCCTAATGTTTTTTTGGATATCTTGCATAAACCATCCGTGGACTTACCCTCAGAGGAGGAACTGGCGATACCCGATCCCGAGTCTCAGCTTGTGGCAGCTCTCCATGTCATTCCGGATTGGGTTCTCCCTTATCTGGCTTATCTCACTCTTGGCGAGTTACCCACCGACGAAGTTTTGGCTCGCCAGATCGTTCGGCGCAGCAAATCCATGGTCATCATTAATGGCGAGTTGTATAAACGGAGCGCTTCTGGGGTTTTTCAGCGATGCGTCTCCCCCAAAGAAGGATGCGCGATCCTAAATGACATTCATTCCGGGGACTGTGGACATCACGCCGGGTCACGTTCTTTGGTATCAAAGGCTTTTCGTCATGGTTTCTTTTGGTTGACGGCTCACGCAGATGCAGACGACATAGTTCGTCGGTGCGAAGGGTGCCAACGTTATGGGAGGCAGGCTCATGTGCCGGCTCAAGAATTGAGAATGATTCCCATTACTTGGCCTTTCGCAGTCTGGGGGCTGGACATGGTTGGTCCCTTTAAAATGTCCTCCAACAAGAAGACCCACCTATTGGTGGCGGTTGATAAATTCACCAAGTGGGTTGAGGCGGAACCTGTTGGAACTTGCGATGCGGAGACGACGGTCAAATTTTTGAAGAAGCTGATTTTCCGGTTTGGATATCCGCACAGTATTATTACTGATAATGGTACTAACTTGTCCCAAGGGGCAATGCAGGATTTTTGTCGTCGAGAACATATCCGACTTGATATTTCTGCGGTCGCTCACCCTCAATCTAACGGGCAAGCAGAACGGGCGAATCAGGAGGTCTTGCGAGGGATCAAGCCCCGACTCATGGTTCCCCTGGAAAGGACTCCAGGGTGTTGGGTTGAAGAGTTACCTTCGGTACTATGGAGTATTCGGACCACCCCGAACCGGTCCACGGGATTCACCCCTTTCTTTTTGGTCTATGGAGCAGAGGCTGTTCTTCCTACGGACATAAGGCACGACTCTCTTAGAGTCGCCGCATATGTGGAGCAAGATAATGAGCTGGCGCGTCAAGATTCTTTGGATGCCTTGGAGGAGGCGCGTGACCTGGCTGCGGCTCGTTCGGCTATCTACCAGCAAGATCTGCGGCGTTATCATAGTCGCCGGGTTAAGAGTCGGACCTTTCAGGAAGGAGACTTAGTGCTTCGTCTAATACAAGATCGAGCGGGCATGCACAAGTTATCACCCCCTTGGGAAGGGCCGTTCGTCGTCAGCAAGAACCTCCGCAATGGTTCTTATTATTTGGTGGATCTTCGGCCTAATCGACCGACCACGGAGGCTGAGTCCACTCGCCCCTGGAATATTGCCCATTTGCGGCCTTACTACACTTAAGCTCTTAAGCTTGACACTTTGTAAGTTTTCCAGTTTCATTATAAAGTAATAAAATACTCCCTGACTTGGGGGCTTCTTCATTAAAGAACAAATTGTGTCATCCTGTTGCGACCGTATGAGCCGACAGAATCTGCATTTAGGGTGGGTGCACGAGCTTTCAGACTCGCCTCCCCCTGTCGCGACCTTATGAGCCGACGAAACCTGCATTTAGGGTGGGTGCACGAGCTTTCTGACTCGCCTTCCCCTGTCGCGACCTTATGAGCCGACGAAACCTGCATTTAGGGTGGGTGCACGAGCTTTCTGACTCGCCTCCCCCTGTGGCGACCTTATGAGCCGACGAAACCTGCATTTAGGGTGGGTGCACGAGCTTTCTGACTCGCCTCCCCCTGTCGCGACCTTATGAGTCGACGAAACCTGCATTTAGGGTGGGTGCACGAGCTTTCGGACTCGCCTCCCCCTGTCGCGACCTTATGAGCCGACGAAACCTGCATTTAGGGAGGGTGCACGAGCTTTCTGACTCGCCTCCCCCTGTCGCGACCTTATGAGCCGACGAAACCTGCATTTAGGGTGGGTGCACGAGCTTTCAGACTCGCCTCCCCCTGTCGCGACCTTATGAGCCGACGAAACCTGCATTTAGGGTGGGTGCACGAGCTTTCTGACTCGCCTCCCCCTGTCGCGACCTTATGAGCCGACGAAACCTGCATTTAGGGTGGGTGCACGAGCTTTCAGACTCGCCTCCCCCTGTCGCGACCTTATGAGCCGACAAAACCTGCATTTAGGGTGGGTGCACGAGCTTTCTGACTCGCCTCCCCCTGTCGCGACCTTATGAGCCGACGAAATTACTATTGATATTTTTTCGTTGTAGCATAGCCCAGAAGATTTTAAGCTTTTTCTTTCTGGTGCTTGTTGAAAATATCTATAGTTTGTTTTGTTTTCACATATGCTATTCTCAAAGCTTAAGACAGGAGGGTGATGAGAATTGTTTCATCCATGGCGAATTAAGCGCTATAAAAGACTCTTATAAAGAGGCGGGTCAAATATTTCAAGTCGCCTTAAGGGCGATAAAAAGGTTCTTGCAAGAGGTATCATCAAAAACAGTACTGACTTATGGAAAAGGGACCTGTTACATGGCTCTCAGGCCAAACTCAATAAAATTTACTTTGCTGGCGCCTCGGGATCATCCTGATGAGAGCTCTGGCCGACTTCGATTTGCAAGTCGCCCAGTACCCAATTGCACTTGGCCAAAGCAGCAAAATCATCTTCATCAGTTAGAATGGATGCCAGGTCCGCCTCCAAGTCGAAAGGATTCTTGGGTCGCCGAGGAGTTAGGCTGGTCGTCACGAAGGTTGGCGGGTTGACCTTCTTGTTTCTGCTATCATAAGCTGCCTGGTATTTTGTTAAGTCAAGGCTTGCGACAAGTTGAGTCGCGGCCAGCCGAGAGTTCTTGACGACTCGCTAATAGTCCTCTTAAACAAATTCGGACCCATCGTCCTTGAGCTGAGGAAAGCCTGCGGCTACTTCTTCTACGTTGATTTCTGGAGCATATGCCAAACAGCGACTCAGGGCAGTCAGAATACCTCTCCGGGCGGCTGACCGAGTTAATTCGCCAATCTAAGGGGGAAGTGTGGACAAGCAGCCAAGCACCTTCTTGATGGAAGTGATAGGTTCTTTGGCACCCATCACAGCTTTAACTGTCAAGACACTGCCTGTGTATAATTGCTCTGTCAGCGTGTAAATCGCTTTCAGCATCAACACACAGTCTTCTTGAAGGTTGGCGGCTCTTGGACCTGAATCATGATGATTAGCGACTTATCATAAGTAAAACAAAAAAGAAAGGAGGAGGTCAAAGGTTTAAGTAAAGCTTACCAAAGACGGCTTGCGTCATGTTGGAGATATGACGCTTTAAGCCGGACAATTCTTGTTGTACGGTGGCTAGCCTAGCTTCAGCCTTCTCTGCCCTCTTCAAGGCGGCATTTTGTTCAGCCTTAGCTTCTTTCAACTCGGCCTTGAGTTTTACCAGTTCGGTCAAGGCCAATTGGCATTTTTTCCTTCGACTTAGCTCGGGCGTCTTGTTGCCCAGCTAAGTTTTTCCTTAAGTCGCCCAGTGCCAATTCGGTCTGAGCAAGGTGTTCCTATTGAAAGTTTGAAATAAGGGCAAGTCTCAGAATTACTGCAAAGCAATATCCCTGACACTTGGGGGCTAATGTATAATTTTTCAGGTGAAATTATACAAAAATCAAGACCCGGCTCATCTTTTTACTGATGACCCGGCCCTTGGGGGTTACTGGTCGTGAAGCTTTTCCTAAATTTTCAAAGCCCGGCTCATCTTTTTACTGATGACCCGGCCCTTGGGGGTTACTGGTCGCGAAGGTTTTTTTTAAATTTTCGAAGACCCGGCTCATCTTTTCACTGATGACCCGGCCCTTGGGGGTTAATGGGAATAATATAAGTATAACAAAATTTACCTCATGTTTGTTGTTTAACATCTTCAGCAGGTTTTTCTCCATCTCATAGCTCGCCTCTAGGCGACTTGCAAAGCGAGAACAGAGTTCCCTAAACTCCAAATTTGCATAGTCGGAAAGTTTCGCCTTGGAGAGCCCAGACTCGGGAATGGCCTGAGAGGAGGATGCTACATGTTTGGATAAAACTGTCGCCGCCGGCTTAGAAACGCCAGAGCCAGTAATAACTACAGGATCTGGGTCTTCTATTGTCATCAATGGGTTCGGCGATTTAAAGGCATCCATTGTTTCCTTCGGCGACTCAGGAAGATCCACTTGAATCGCAGGCTCAGCCTGATCCGGATTGTCTTGAGTCGGAGTTGATTTCTTCGGGGGTTCTGAAGTTGCATCAGGAGTTGATCCACTGGTTTTTCTTTTCTTGGCTTGTGCCCTGACAAAAGGGAATAAGCACGTTAAGGAATTGAAAAGATCGTTATTCTTAAGAGTCGAGGCAAGGTTATCAAAAGACTTACCTCGGAACTCGAATCATTGGTGGAAGTGTTGACATCACTGAGTCGCCAGAAGTGGAAGGAGAATTCTGCAAGAGTTATACATCAATAATACAGGCGGGTTACAAATGTGATCCAAAGAAGCATGAATACTGGTTACTCATAAAAGTACCTCGCTTGGCTTTCTTTTGTTTGTTGCTGGTAAGCCAGATACCAGATCGCCAGAGTGACTTCGTGTTTTCCGGTTTGAGGTGTGTGTGCTTTCTTCAGTAGGAAATTTGGGTCCAAATAAGCATTTGGATGTGATAAGGGAACTTTCCCACATATTCGCCGGGCCGACTTAGGTGGAGAAGGAGATGAATCGGAGGAAACAGAAATTACCTCAACAGAGTCTTCTTGGCTTTCGTTATCTTCTTTCTATTACAAGGAGAGGGAGAGATATAAATACGAAAGTTAATAGCAACGAATGGCGAGTGAAAGGAGGACGAATTTTTACCTCTAAAAGTGCATCGCCGACTTGAGATTCGTCAACTTCGGATGGCTCAACTGCGGCAGATTTGCCCTTACCCTTGATTTTCTTTGAGGGCGGCTTAGCACTTTTCATGGCTTGTTTTTTGGGCTTCCTGGACCAGAACTTATCGCCTTTCTAAAATGGCATATGTTACAAAACTACAAACACAAATGAAGCATAAAGCATAAAAACCAAGGGCGGTTTAGGTTTGTTTACCTTGGGTGCCGGGTTAATTTTGCAGAAAGGCTTGAGGCCAATTTGGCCACCTTTTCCCGCAGGCTCGCCAATCAGCTTTTTGATAATGGTAACAATGTCCTTCTCCGTTAAAGACGTATGGAAGTAGCATTGAGGATGATCCAGGGTACCATCAAATTCACACATCAGCCCATCCCGGCAGCTCAGAGGAAGGATGCGCCATTCGACCCAACAGCGGATTAGGTCAACCCCGGTAAGCCCGTTGTTCATCAAGGATCTTAACTCGGACAATATTGGGATAAACTCTGATTCTTCCTCCTCCGTGAGCTTGTCTGGGAGCTTGAAATTGGTTGGGAGGCGAGTTGGCCTGTAGCCCAAAAGCTTGTTCTCGCCAGCAGGAGATGTCTCTTGACAGTAAAACCAAGACTCGCCCCAGCCTTTGGGATGTCTAGGCATGATAAGTGAGGGGAATGGGCTATCCCTGCGGCGTTGGACGTTGACACCACCAAGTTCCAAGCTGGGGCCGTTGTGGAATTCTGTTTGGCGATTCAGATGGAAAAAATGCCAGAATAAGGGGACAGAAGGCTCGATCCGCAGATAAGCCTCACAGAGAACTTGGAACTGGCACAAATTACTTATAGAATTGGGTCCCAGATCCTGGAGGCGGACGTTCATAAAAGATAAGGCGTCTCTAAGAAACTTTGACCCGGGCGGCTTAAAAGCCCGCTCCAGGTGTTCAACAAAAACGACTATCTCCCCCTCTTTGGGGTTAGGGAGGTCTTCTCCGAACCCGGTGCGCCAGCCAATAACGTCCTGGGGATCCAAGCTGCCCGTTTTCACATAATCGGCTAAAATGGAGTCATCAACCTTGGTAGGAAGCCAGTCACTCTTGAAGACGGCGCCCATGCTACAAATAAGTAAAGGATGATATTACATGTCTTGGACGCCTATTGTATGGGATAAAATCAGTTCATTTAACCCGCTGGGTGCTTTGGTTAAAAAAAAGGGGGGGTTGACTCGCCAGATCCAAGGGCCGGGTTGGATCACTATGGCGGCTTATGGAGGGGTGGCTATCCCCAAGGTTTGCATTCTGGGGACGGTGAAGGTATTTTGTTTGAAGTACCAGAAGATGAAGACTATAAACAACTTTTTGCAAAAAGTAAAAAAGGAATGGATCTACCGGACAACCGCGGAAACCTAGAGAAAATGACTGGTCGCGACAGTTTATTATCAGATGATGCCCATTGCTTGGTGAAGATGTTGCTTTCAAAGATTCACAAGTACAGCGGATGAGTGAAAGTATTCGGGGCATTAAATTATTCTACCGACGCTCATGTTAGTCGATTCGAAGCAGACAACATCTATATGCAGCGAGCTTCAAGAACATGGCAATGGCGGAAGCTCGAAGAGAAGGTAAATATACTCCTAAAGATGGGCGGAAGCCTAACCTGATGTTGTCGGGAAAGAAGAGTCGACGGAGATGGTGTTCGCTAGAGAAGTGCGGGCGTCCCGTCGAGCAAAGAAGTTTCCGGCGGCCGCAAGGTTCGAGGTGAATGGCGAGGTGGCCAACGGCGATGCAGTCGACGATGCAGATGGCGGATGTGTTGATTGCGGCGCGAGGATGGACGACGGCGAAAGCTCACAGACGGCACCGGAGCTCCTCGTGTGAAGGCCGAAGGCACGGTCGGCGGCGGATTCCTCGGGGCGATGCGGTTTCCTCGTTGTGCCGGTGGGGAGGAAGGTGACGGGACTGGTAGGTGAGAAGCAACAGTTCTGTTCCCCCCCCCTCGGCCTATTTATCAAGGCAGGTGCAAGAATCGAGGCGCCATGAGCGGGAACCGCCGGGAGACAAAAGATTCGCTATAAATGTGCGCCGAAAATTTTGGGATAAATGATGCGCTAAAAGATCCGTTGGAGTTGTGGCTATCTTCCCGAAAGTCGAGGAGTAAGAAGAGGCCAATTAGTAATGGTTTGGCGACTTAAAGGATTTTCAGTGCCCAATGGCGGGTGTACGATTTTTTGACATATGAAGAAAAATGAGGGATGAATCGCCTTCAATGGAGCAGAGGTGTTGGCATGAAAAGGAAGAAGTTCAAGTCAATATTGGGACCTAATGTTGGGGATATTAACTGTGGATGACCCGCCCTAGTTGGGCCGGGTCATCCATTGGGCGATTCACCCAAACATTTAGGTAGGCCTCGTTATGGCCGAATCAAGGTCGTATGACGGTTGTGGCTCTTGGAAGGTCTCCAAGCTTCGTAAGATGGCGACTTAGAAACCACAAGGGTCACGAGTTGTAAAGAGAAAAGAATCCTTGTAAACCCTAGGGGATCGACCTGTATATAAAGGCGAGTCCCGAGGGACAGAGGGTAGGTTAAAAATCATCGAGTGCTAGGTTTCGGCGAGTTACGCCTTCCTTGTAATCGAGTCCACATTAATACACACAAAAGCAGGACGCAGGCTGTTACCTCTTCTCGAGGGGCCGAACCTGGGTAAATCGCCGCGTCTCTCCCGCTTAACCCCTTTGAGTCGCCACCAAGGTGCGATGGCTCCAGTAACAAGTCCTTTCACGAGGACATTTGCCGTGAAAAAACCATGACAGGGTGCGTCCGCTAGAGGAGGGAGAGGGCATGCTTGGCATAACGATGGGAATGCAGGTAACGGATTTAATCCACCACCGGGGCATTTTGTTCCGGTTCCTTCTGGACCCTCGCATCCGAAGAGAGGAGGTTTTAGGCAGAATTGGATTGGCAGAGGGGGCGGAAAGAAGCCTAGACCTCCTGTTGCAGTTCATGAGCAGCCAGCAGCCCCTATTGCCTCTACCTTGGTGGCCAACACGGAAACAGTAAAGGAGGTGGCGGATTCGTCTATGGCTGATCAAAGCTTGGTGAGTGCCAAGGGAGATGGGCGAGAGAGACCTTCTAAATGGGCACGTAAGAAAGAGAAAATGGTATGTTACCGATGCAGTGAGACATGGCACTTTGTCTCGGAATGTAAGGCAGAGTTATGTGTTTACTGCTTGAAGCCTACGCATGGTGCTGCTAAGTGTCCTCTTACGACTGGGTCTCTGCCAGTCGTTACTATATATGGTGTCTCTACTCAAGACTTGATGTTCTTCGAGTCACCAGCTGCTACGGCAAATATTCATGCCCCTGACGCTGGCTTCACGGGTACGGTTACGGTGACTAGGGGGGCGCTCACTGTGGAGCAGTTAGTGCAGCAACTTAAGGAGCTAGTCTCTTCAACCTTCAGGTGGGAACCGGTTTTGATAGCGGATAATGTTCTCAAGGTTGTTTTTCCTACAAAGGAGGATCTAGCCCGACTGCTGAAGTTTGGGATGTGCAGGGTTGCTAGTACGAGCATAGTGCTTGAGTTTGATGCCTGGAAATGCGAAGAGCCTAAGGGGAGACCTTTACCCCAAATTTGGGTGCATTTTGCAGGAGCTCCATCCAGAGCGACCAATGATTTTCAGGTGACATGGAGTTTGGGCTCGCTGATTGGTAAGACTGAGGAGGTGGATATGATCTATACTAGAGCCAAAGGTGTTGCCAGAATGCTGGTGAGTGTTCTTGATATTGAACTAGTTCCAGATGAGGTTATTTGGACCTTTGAAGGGTTGAGGTACACTCTCCAGCTGGAGATTGATACTCCTACACTTTTCGATGTCCCTGATACAGATAAAGTGTTGGGGAACGTCGCATGGGAAACGAAACTTTTCCTACGCGCACGAAGACCTATCATGGTGATGTCCATCTACGAGATGGGATTTCCGATCTACGTACCCTTGTAGATCGCCCAGCAGAAGCGTTAAGAAACGCGGTTGATGTAGTGGAACGTCCTCACGTCCCTCGATCTGCCCCGCGAACCGTCCCACGAACCGTCCCGCGATCGGTCCCACGATCCGCTCCGATCTAGTGCCGAACGGACGGCACCTCCGCGTTCAGCACACGTACAGCTCGACGATGATCTCAGCCTTCTTGATCCAGCAAGAGAGATGGAGAGGTAGATGAGTTCTCCGGCAGCGTGACGGCGCTCCGGAGGTTGGTGGTGATCTAATCTCAGCAGGGCTCCGCCCGAGCTCCGCAGAAACGTGATCTAGAGGTAAAACCGTGGAGATATGTAGTCGGGCTGTCGTGGCAAAGTTGTCTCAAATCAGCTCTAAAACCTCCGTATATATAGGGGGAAGAGGGGGAGCCTTGCCTTGGGGTCCAAGGACCCCTAAGGACTTCGGCCGAGCCAAGGGGGAAGGTCTCCCCTTCCAAACCGAATCCAACTTGGTTTGGAAGGTGGAGTCCTTCTTCCCTTTCCCACCTCCTCCTTTTTTTTCTCTTTGATTTTCTTCGTACGGTGCATAGGGCCTTCTTGGGCTGTCCCACCAGCCCACTAAGGGCTGGTGTGCCACCCCCAAGGCCTATGGGCTTCCCCGGGGTGGGTTGCCCCCCCCCCCCCCCGGTGAACTCCCGGAACCCATTCGTTATTCCCGGCAACTCCGAAAACCTTCCGGTAATCAAATGAGGTCATCCTATATATCAATCTTCGTTTCCGGACCATTCCGGAAACCCTCGTGACGTCCGTGATCTCATCCGGGACTCCGAACAACATTCGGTAACCAACCATATAACTCAAATACGCATAAAACAACGTCGAACCTTAAGTGTGCACACATTGCGGGTTCGAGAACTATGTAGACATGACCCGAGAGACTCCTCGATCAATATCCAATAGCAGGACCTGGATGCCCATATTGGATCCTACATATTCTACGAAGATCTTATCGTTTGAACCTAAGTGCCAAGGATTCATATAATCCCGTATGTCATTCCCTTTGTCCTTCGGTATGTTACTTGCCCGAGATTCGATCGTCAGTATCCGCATACCTATTTCAATCTCGTTTACCGGCAAGTCTCTTTACTCGTTCCGTAATACAAGATCCCGCAACTTACACTAAGTCACATTGCTTGCAAGGCTTGTGTGTGATGTTGTATTACCGAGTGGGCCCCGAGATACCTCTCCGTCACACGGAGTGACAAATCCCAGTCTCGATCCATACTAACTCAACTAACACCTTCGGAGATACCTGTAGTGCATCTTTATAGTCACCCAGTTACGTTGCGACGTTTGATACACACAAAGCATTCCTCCGGTGTCAGTGAGTTATATGATCTCATGGTCATAGGAACAAATACTTGACACGCAGAAAACAGTAGCAACAAAATGACACGATCAACATGCTACGTCTATTAGTTTGGGTCTAGTCCATCACATGATTCTCTTAATGATGTGATCCCGTTATCAAGTAACAACACTTGCCTATGGCCAGGAAACCTTGGCCATCTTTGATCAACGAGCTAGTCAACTAGAGGCTTACTAGGGACAGTGTTTTGTCTATGTATCCACACAAGTATTGTGTTTCCAATCAATACAATTATAGCATGGATAATAAACGATTATCATGAACAAAGAAATATAATAATAACTAATTTATTATTGCCTCTAGGGCATATTTCCAACAGTCTCCCACTTGCAATAGAGTCAATAATCTAGTTCACATCACCATGAGATTCCAACGAATCCAACACCCATATAGTTATGGGGTCTGATCACGTCTTGCTCATGAGAGAGGTTTTAGTCAACGGTTCTGAAACTTTCAGATCCGTGTGTTCTTTTACAAATCTTTATGTCATCTTATAGATGCTGCTACTATGTGCTATTCGGAAATACTCCAAATATCTACTCTAGTATACGAATCCGTTTCACTACTCATAGTTATTCGGATTAGTGTCAAAGCTTGCATCGACGTAACCCTTTACGGCGAACTCTTTAACCACCTCCATAATCGAGAAAAATTCCTTAGTCTATTTAGTTACTAAGGATAACTTTGACCGCTGATCAGTGATTCAATCCTGGATCACTCTGTGTACCTCTTAACTGTATTGCTGCAAGGCACACATCAGGTGCGGTACTCAGCATGGCATACTTTAGAGTCTACGGCTAAGGCATAGAAGACGACCTTCGTCTATTCTCTTTATTCTGCCGGGGTCGGGTTTTGAGTCTTACTCAAATTCACACCTTACAACGCAACCAAGAACTCCTTCTTTGCTGATCTATTTTGAACTCCTTCAAAAACTTGTCAAGGCATGCATCTTGTTGAAACTTCTATTAAGCCTTTTGATCTATCTCCATAGATCTTGATGCTCAACGTTCAAGTAGCTCAATCCAGGTATTCCTTTGAAAAACTCCTTTCAAACAACCTTTTATGCTTCACAGAAATTCTACATTACTTCTGATCAACAATATGTCAACCACATATACTTATCAGAAATTATATAGTGCTCCCACTCACTTCTTTGGAAATACAAGTTTCTCATAAACCTTGTACAAACCCAAAATCCTTGATCATCTCATCAAAGTGTATATTCCAACTTCGAGATGCTTGCACCAGTCCATTTAAGGATCGCTGGAGCTTGCATACTTGCTAGTATCTTTAGGATCGACAAAACCTCATGGTCGTATCTCATACAAAGTTTGCTCAAGGAAACCGTCGAGGAAACAATGTTTTGACATCCTACATGCAATATTTCATAAATAATGCAGCAACTACTAACATAATTCTAACAGACTTTTAGCATCGCTACGAGTGAGAAAGTCTCATCATAGTCAACTGTTTGATCTTGTCGGAAACATCTTTGCGACAAGTCGAGATTTTCTTAATAGTGACTTACCACTATCATCGTCTGTCTTCCTTTTAAAGATCCATCTTTACTCAATAGTCCTATGACCATCAAGTAGTTCTTCCAAAGTCTACACTTTGTTTTCATACATGGATCCTCTCTTGGATTTCATGGCTTCCAGCCATTTTGTCGGAATCTGGGCCCACCATTGCTTTCTCCATAACTCGTAGGTTCACTGTTGCTCAACAACATGACCTCCAAGATAGGGTTATCGTACCACTCTGTAGTAGTACGCGACCTTGTCAACCTACGAGGCTTGTAGTAACTTGATCCGATGCTCGATGATCACCATCATCAGCTTTCACTTCAATTGGTGTAGGCGCCACAGGAACAACTTCCTGCGCCCTACTACACACTGGTCGAAGTGATGGTTCAATAACCTCATCAAGTTCTACCACCCTCCCACTTAATTCTTTCGAGAGAAACCTTTCCTCGAGAAAGGATGCGTTTCTAGAAACAAACATTTTCCTTTCGGATCTGAGATAGGAGATGTACCCAACTGTTTTGGATATCCTATGAAGATGCATTTATCCGCTTTGGGTTCGAGCTTATGACACTGAAACTTTTTCACATAAGTGTCGAAACCCCAAACTTTCAAGAAACGACAGTTAAGATTTCTCTAAACCTCAGTCTATACTGTGTCATCTCAACGGAAATACGTGGTGCCCTATTTAAAGTGAATGCGGTTGTCTCTAATGCTTAACCCATAAACGATAGTGGTAATTCGATAAGAGACATCATAGCATGCACCATACCAAATAGTGTGTGGCTATGACGTTCAGACACATCATCACACTATGATGTTCTAGGTGGCATGAACCGCGAAACAATTTCCACATTGTCTTAACTGCGTACCAAAACTCGTAACTCAGATATTCATTTCTATGATCATATCGTAGACAGTTTACCCTCTTGTTACGACGAACTTCACTCCGAAACAGAATTGAACTTTTCAATATTTCAGACTTGTGATTCATTAAGCAAATACTCTAGTATCTACTCAAATCGTCATTGAAGTAAGAACATAATGATATCCACTGCGTGCCTCAGCACCCATTGGACTGCATACATCAAAATGTATCACTTCTAACAAGTTACTATCTTATTTCATCTCAATGAAAACAAGGCCTTGCTCATGTGGTATGATTTGCATGTCACTAGTGATTCAAAATCAAGTGAGTATAAAGATCCATCAGCATGGAGCCTCTTCATGCAATTTATACCAACATGACTCAAGCGGCAGTGCCACAAGTAAGTGGTACTATCATCATTACCTCGTATCTTTTGGCACCAATAATATGAACATGTGTAACACTACGATCGAGATTCAGTAAACCATTGAAGGTGATTATTCAAGAAAATAGAGTAACCATTATTCTCTTTAAATGAATAATCGTATTGCAATAAACACGATCCAATCATGTTCATGCTTAACGCAAGCACCAAATAACAATTATTTAGGTTTAACACCAATCCCGATGGTAGAGGGAGCGTGCGATGTTTGATCATATCAACCTTGGAAACACTTCCAACACGTATCGTCACCTCGCCTTTAGCTAGTCTCTGTTTATGCCGTAGCTTTCATTTTGTGTTACTAATCACTTAGCAACCGAACAGGTATCCAATACCCTCATGCTACTAGGAGTACTAGTAAAGTACACATCAACATCATGTATATCAAATATACTTCTTTCGACTTTTGCCAGCCTTCTTATCTATCAAGTATCTAGAGTTGCTCCGCCTCAGTGACTGTTCCCCTCATTACAGAAGCACTTAGTCTAGGGTTTGGGTTTAATCTTGGGTCTCTTCATTAGTGCAGCAACTGTTTTGCCGTTTCACGAAGTATCCCTTCTAGCCCTTGCCTTTCTTGAAACCTAGTGGTTTTACAAACCATCAACTATTGATGCTCCTTCTTGATTTCTACTTTCGCAGTGTCAAACATCGCGAATCGCTCAAGGATCATTGTATCTATCCTTGATATGTTATAGTTCATCACGAAGCTCTCACAGCTTGGTGGCAGTGACTTTGGAGAACCATCACTATCTCATCTGGAAGATTAACTCCCACTTGATTCAAGTGATTGTCGTACTCAGACAATCTGAGCACACGCTCAACGATTGAGCTTTTCTCCTTTACTTTGTGGACAAAGAATCTTGTCGGAGGTCTCGTACCTCTCAACAAGGGCACGAGCATGAAATCACAATTTCATCTCTTTAGAACATCACTTATGTTCCGTGACGTTTCAAAACGTCTTCGGTGCCTTGCTTCTAAGCCATGAAGTATTTTGCACTGAACTATCGTGTAGTCATCAGAAACGTGTATGTCGGATGTTCACAGCATCCACAGACGACGCTCGAGGTGCAGCACACCGAGTGGTGCATTAAGGACATAAGCCTTCTGCGCAGCAACGAGGACAATCCTCTTCAAAGTTTGCTACTATCAACTTTCAACTAAATTTTCTCTAGGAACATATAAAAATAGTAGAGCTATAGCGCAAGCGACATCGTAATTCGCAAAGACCATTAGACTATGTTCATGACAATTAGTTCAATTAATCATATTACTTAAGAACTCCCACTCAAAAAGTACATCTCTCTAGTCATTTGAGTGGTACATGATCCAAATCCACTATCTCAAGTCCGATCATCTCGTGAGTCGAGAATAGTTTCAGTGGTAAGCATCTCTATGCTAATCATATCAACTATACGATTCATGCTCGACCATTCGGTCTCATGTGTTCCGAGGCCATGTCTGCACATGCTAGGCTCGTCAAGCTTAACCTGAGTGTTCTGCGTGTGCAACTGTTTTGCACCCGTTGTATGTGAACGTTGAGTCTATCACACCCGATCATCACGTGGTGTCTCGAAATGAAGAACTGTCGCAACGGTGCACAATCGGGGAGAACACAATTTCATCTTGAAATTTTAGTGAGAGATCACCTCATAATGCTACCGTCTTTGTAAGCAAGATAAGGTGCAAAAAGGATTAACATCACATGCAATTCATAAGTGACATGATATGGCCATGATCATGCGCTTCTTGATCTCCATCACCAAAGCACAGGCACGATCTTCTTGTCACTGGCGTCACACCATGATCTCCATCAACGTGTCGCCATCGGGGTTGTCATGCTACTCATGTTGTTACTACTAAAGCTACGTCCTAGCAATATAGTAAACGCATCTGCAAGCACAAACGTTAGTTTAAAGACAACCCTATGGCTCCTGCCAGTTGTCGTACCATCGACGTGCAAGTCGATATTAACTATTACAACATGATCATCTCATACATCCAATATATCACATCACATCGTTGGCCATATCACATCACAAGCATATCCTGCAAAAACAAGTTAGACGTCCTCTAATTTTGTTGTTGCGTGTTTTACGTGGTGACCATGGGTATCTAGTAGGATCGCATCTTACTTACATAAACACCACAACGGAGATATATGAATTGCTATTTAACCTCATCCAAGGACCTCCTCGGTCAATTCCGATTCAACTAAAGTTGGAGAAACTCACACCCGCCAGTCATCTTTGAGCAACAGAGTTACTCGTAGCGATGAAACCAGTCTCTCGTAAGCGTACGAGTAATGTCGGTCCGAGCTGCTTCGATCCAACAATACCGCGGAATCAAGAAAAGACTAAGGAGGGCAACAAAATGCACATCACCGCCCACAAAAACTTTTGTGTTCTACTCGAGAAGACATCTACGCATGAACCTAGCTCATGATGCCACTGTTGGGGAACGTCGCATGGGAAACAAAAAATTCCTACGCGCACGAAGACCTATCATGGTGATGTCCATCTATGAGAGGGGATTTCTGATCTACGTACCCTTGTAGATCGCACAGCAGAAGCGTTAAGAAACGCGGTTGATGTAGTGGAACGTCCTCGCGTCCCTCGATCCGCCCCGAGAACCGTCCCACGAACCGTCCCGCGATCGGTCCCATGATCCGCTCCGATCTAGTGCCGAACGGACGGCACCTCCGCGTTCAGCACACGTACAACTCGACGATGATCTCGGCCTTCTTGATCCAGCAAGAGAGACGGAGAGGTAGATGAGTTCTCCGGTAGCGTGACGGCGCTCCGGAGGTTGGTGGTGATCTAATCTCAGCAGGGCTCCGCCTGAGCTCCGCAGAAACGTGATCTAGAGGTAAAACCGTGGAGATATGTGGTCGGGCTGCCATGGCAAAGTTGTCTCAAATCAGCCCTAAAACCTCCGTATATATGGGGTCCAAGGACCGCTAAGGACTTCGGCCGAGCCAAGGGGGGAAGGTCTCCCCTTCCAAACCGAATCCAACTTGGTTTGGAAGGTGGAGTCCTTCTTCCCTTTCCCACCTCCTCCTTTTTTTCTTTTCTCTTTGATTTTCTTCCTATGGCGCATAGGTCCTTCTTGGGCTGTCCCACCAGCCCACTAAGGGCTGGTGCGCCACGCCCAAGGCCTATGGGCTTCCCCGGGGTGGGTTGCCCCCCCCCCCCCCCGGTGAACTCCCGGAACCCATTCGTTATTCCCGGTAACTCCGAAAACCTTCCGGTAATCAAATGAGGTCATCCTATATATCAATCTTCGTTTCCGGACCATTCCGGAAACCCTCGTGACGTCCGTGATCTCATCTGGGACTCCGAACAACATTCGGTAACCAACCATATAACTCAAATACGCATAAAACAACGTCGAACCTTAAGTGTGCACACATTGCGGGTTCGAGAACTATGTAGACATGACCCGAGAGACTCCTCGATCAATATCCAATAGTAGGACCTGGATGCCCATATTGGATCCTACATATTCTACGAAGATCTTATCGTTTGAACCTCAGTGCCAAGGATTCATATAATCCCGTATGTCATTCCCTTTGTCCTTCGGTATGTTACTTGCCCGAGATTCGATCGTCAGTATCCGCATACCTATTTCAATCTCGTTTACCGGCAAGTCTCTTTACTCGTTCCGTAATACAAGATCCCGCAACTTACACTAAGTCACATTGCTTGCAAGGCTTGTGTGTGATGTTGTATTACCGAGTGGGCCCCGAGATACCTCTCCGTCACACGGAGTGACAAATCCCAGTCTCGATCCATACTAACTCAACTAACACCTTCGGAGATACCTGTAGTGCATCTTTATAGTCACCCAGTTACGTTGCGACGTTTGATACACACAAAGCATTCCTCCGGTGTCAGTGAGTTATATGATCTCATGATCATAGGAACAAATACTTGACACGCAGAAAACAGTAGCAACAAAATGACACGATCAACATGCTACGTCTATTAGTTTGGGTCTAGTCCATCACATGATTCTCCTAATGATGTGATCCCGTTATCAAGTAACAACACTTGCCTATGGCCAGGAAACCTTGGCCATCTTTGATCAACGAGCTAGTCAACTAGAGGCTTACTAGGGACAGTGTTTTGTCTATGTATCCACACAAGTATTGTGTTTCCAATCAATACAATTATAGCATGGATAATAAACGATTATCATGAACAAAGAAATATAATAATAACTAATTTATTATTGCCTCTAGGGCATATTTCCAACATAAAGATACTCATATGACTGATGGAGATGATGCTAGTGGGTCCAAAGATAATGCAGAGGGGTCAAATGACAAAGGTCCTAATAGTTTCCCTAAGCAGACATCTAATCCGCAGCAAAATCAGACTACTCTGGGCGCTGGTAATGGCCCAAGCAACTCTGATATGCACAATGATTTGCGTTTTGGTGCTTTTGAACCAACTTCCGCGCCGGCAAAAATTGTATCTCGTGCGGGATCTAATGACTCTAGTTTGCCGAGATTCTTGGGAAAGACTCCCAGGACCTAAAATGGAAGCGTGCAGTCTAAATCACGCTGGAACCTTTGTCACTCGAAGAGTATTTGGAGGGTGCTAAGGCTACGTCGACTACACTTCCTTCGGTGCAGGCGTCGACTGGTGATGGGCCTGCTTTTGCTGGTATGGAGGGAAGTAATGCAGATGGGCTCGTATCCCCAAACTGTCCGTCGCCGGTTGATGGCCTGTCGTAGCGCATGCGGCTGCATGCGGACGAAACCACTGCCTCGCTTGGCCAGGAGGCTTCGCTTCTCAGGACCGACGATGCGGCACCGGCGGGGCTATTGCGGATACGTACTGTTGCACCAGCAGATCAGCCAGCACATGGTGCAGTTTCTGATGATGGACTGGACCACGATGGGGCTGCACAGGCTCCTGGCGGCGGTGTGTTGGCCAGCGCAGGAGACGCCCACGCAGGATTCACTCCTAGTGCTGATCAACCCCATGCCGGTGAGGCCCACGCTACGTACATGCATGCTCATGAGGACATGTTGGCCACGCATGACGAGGTTATCGCTGGGGATAGCCACATGCATAATGCTGTCACTCGGCCTACTCCAGCGGCTGCACATGAAGCTTGCGCCGACGCTCTGGCTAGCGCTCGGGGTGCCCAGACAGGTTCTGTCCTTTCTGCTGCTCAGCCCGAAGACAATTCGGGGGTGGTTGCCGTCTCTGTGGAGGGTCCATTGCCCATGGCGGGTACGGAGTATATACCTACTGCCATTGCACCAGAGTCTGGATCAATCTCGGTTGATGGAGTCATAGCATTTGGAGGTGTTCCCAATCCGATGGGTCCGGATAGACGCGCCAGTCATCGGGTACAGTCACAGCCAGATGCGGATGACTTGCAGATTGGACGGGCGATGCGTATGGCCAAAATGAAGGAGGTTCAGAATTCAACAGGTATGAATTTTAATACTGAACATTCTATTCTTTATTTTACTACGCAAGAGATTTTAGATAATGCTAAGGCAGTGGGGGTGACTTTGGGTGAGACTAGCCAACAAGTTTCAAAATCTATTAATGACTTATTAGACTTAGAAGTTGATAGGGCATTGGATATTATTCGAAACTTAGCGGCAGTTAGACCTATGAATGATAAGGAGATATCGGATATGGGGGGATTGAATTTAATATGTCAAACCTTAGTCCCTGAGGAGGAAATTAAACAGTCGCAAGCAGCTTTCGATGATTCGCACGTATCTTCTACTCATCTTAATGATACGGCCAAAGATATTCATGGTTATATGGACCAGGAGTATGCTTCGGATAAACCAAAGCGCAATTCGAAACGAAGAGTTTATCCAATATCTGTTGTTCGTAGGAGTGCTAGATTCAAGACTGCTAAAAAAATTTATGGTGAAATATGAAAGGACTTTTTTGGAATAGCAGAGGTCTCAGAGACTTGGCTAAAATTAGGTTCCTTGCAGAAACAACGTTACAGCATAGTCTTGACTTCATCGCGTTGATGGAGACGGGGCGGGATAACTTCACATCGCATTTTCTTAACTCCCTTTCCGGAGGAGTGGATTTTCAATGGCATTGTCTCCCTCCAAGAGGAAGGTCCGGAGGGATCTTACTTGGGGTTCGTTGCAATACACTTCAAGTGCGTGCAGTAATATTAGGTGACTTCACGGTAAAATTTAGAATTAGAAACAAGGAAGATGGGTTTCAGTGGGCTCTAGTAGCGGTCTATGGTGCCGCTCAAACGGAGCTCAAGCCAGCTTTCTTGGCTGATCTGGTTAGAATTTGCGATAAAAATCTACCACTGGTGGGTGGGTGGTGATTTCAATATCATCAGGCGACCTGATGAGAAAAGCAATGATAATTTCGATGGTAGATGGCCCTTTATATTTAATACGATCATAGAGAGTCTGAATCTGCGGGGGATTGAACTCTCCGGTTGGAAATTTACTTGGGCCAATTCTCTACATAACCAGACTTTTGAAAAACTGGATAGAGTACTGACTAGTGTTGACTGGGAGCAGAAGTTCCCTTTAGTCATAGTTTGTGCCATGCAAAGGGCTATATCTGACCATACTCCACTATTGTTAGATTCTAAAAATGCCACACACAAAGGAAAAAAATATGCCTTCTCATTTGAGGCCAGTTGGTTCACTCGTGAGGGATTTTTAGACATTATTGCTAGAGAATGGAGCAAACATACGGATGGGACATCAAGTGTCGACATCTGGCAACACAAAATCCGACACCTTAGACAATTCCTGAGAGGTTGGGCTAAGAATGTATCTGGACAGTATAAAGAGGAGCAAGACGAACTGCTTCACTTTATAGATGCCCTGGATCGTAAGGCTGAGACCGGCATGTTAGATGAACATGAAAGGTCGTCAAAATATGAGGCCGAACAAAGGGTGCGTGTTCTGCTAAGGGAAGAGGAAATGAAATGGGCTGTCAGAGCCAAGGTCAGGGCACTTGTCCAGGGGGACAACAACACAAAGTTTTTCCACTTGATTGCAAATGGCAAACATAGGAAAAAGAGAATCATACAACTCGAGCAAGATGAGGGTACCATAGTAGGGCATGAGAACCTTAAACTTTTCATCACAAATTACTGTAAACGGTTGTTTGGTGCTCCAGATCATAGCTTTGTGTCTATGGACGAGCATCAGACTGCGGATATTCCTCAAGTTGGACAAGCCGACAACGAGAGTCTCTCCGCACCATTTCTAGAGAAAGAGGTGTTACAGGCAATTGAGGGTATGAAAATTGGTAAAGCTCCTGGTCCATTTCCAGCTGAGTTTTATAAACGTTGCTGGCATATTATTAAGGCGGATCTTATGTCTATGTTCAATGATCTATACTCTGGTCACCTTCAACTTTTTCATCTTAATTTCGGTACGATTACGCTATTACCGAAAAAAGAGGGTGCCTCCAGAATTGAACAATTCCGTCCTATATGTCTGCTCAATATCAGCTTTAAAATTTTCACAAAGGTGGGAACGTATAGGCTAACTAAGATGGCACATTCGTTCGTGCAATCTTCGCAGACAGCTTTTATGCCGGGTAGGAATATTCTTGAAGGGGTTGTCGTACTGCATGAGATCCTGCATGAACTACACTCCAAGAAACTCAATGGAGTTTTATTCAAGGTGGATTTCGAAAAGGCTTACGACAAAGTTAAATGGTCTTTCCTGCAACAAACTCTACGTATGAAAGGGTTTGGTGACATTTGGCGAAAGCATGTGGATTGTTTTATAAAAAAAGGAAGTGTCGGTGTTAAATTAAATGATGATGTTCGTCATTTCTTTCAGACGCTTAAGGGACTTAGGCAAGGAGATCCTATGTCACCTATTTTATTTAACATCGTTGCAGACATGTTGGCGCTAATGATCAGGAGGGCTAATGACAGAGACTTAGTAGGGGGACTAGTACCGCATCTAGTTGATGGGGGTGTCTCGATCCTACAATATGCGGACGACACGATCCTTTTCATGGAACATGGTCTCAAAAAGGCTAGAAATTTGAAACTCATATTATGGTTATTTGAACAACTATCTGGGTTGAAAATTAACTTTCACAAAAGTGAGCTTTTCTGCTTTGGGGATGCACAAGCCGAACAGCCCACGTATTACCAACTTTTTGGCTATGAGGGTGGTACGCTACCGTTTTCATATTTAGGTATCCCCATTCATCACCGAAAGTTGACCATAAAGGAGTGGAGATGTATCGAGCATCGTTTTGAGAAAAAACTAAGTTGCTGGAAGGGCAAGCTTTTATCCTACGGAGGACGTTTAGTTCTTGTCAACTCAGTGTTGACAAGTATGCCAATGTTTCTCTTATCCTTTTTCCTAGTGCCTGTTGGGGTGCGGAAAAGGTTGGATTTCTATCGATTTCGATTTTTCTGGCAGAGCGATGAGGTCAAGACTAAATATAGACTTGCTAGATGGGATATTATTTGTAGACCCAAGGATCAGGGGGGTTTGGGAATTGAAAATCTAGAGGTCAAGAACAGATGTCTGCTTAGCAAGTGGTTATTCAGATTGTCTGTCGAATCACAAGGGATGTGGGGTCAAATTCTAAAGAACAAATATCTACAGCACAAAACCCTAGCCCAGGTCACTGCGCGACCGGGTGATTCCCCTTTTTGGAAGGGTCTAATGAGGACAAAGGCTGCTTTCGTTAACAGAACTAGATTCGTCATTGGTAATGGTGAAAGTACTAGATTCTGGGAAGATACTTGGTTAGGACCGCAGCCTTTGGCTCTACAGTATCCGCAACTTTATAATATTGCACAACGAAAACAGACTTCCGTTGCGGCAGTATTGCGGCATACTCCTCTTAACATTCAATTTCGCAGAGCCTTGATCGGAAATAGATGGGTTACTTGATTACATCTAGTCAGAAGACTGATGGATATTTCCCTGTTTGATTTTCCAGATAGTATTCGTTGGATGTTGACCACCAATGGTACTTTCTCAGTGAAATCAATGTACGACCATATTATTGATACGTCGCCTATTCCAAAGTCCATGCATATTTGGAAGGTCAAGGTTCCCCTTAAGATAAAAATCTTCATGTGGTTTGTTCACAAGGGAGTTGTTTTAACTAAGGATAACTTGGCTAAAAGAAACTGAAAAGAAAATAAAAGATGTAGCTTCTGTCAAACGAATGAGTCGATTAAACACCTCTTTCTGGATTGCCCTATGGCGAAATTAGTATGGCGCTCATTACAAATTGCTTTTAACATTACCCCGCCTACTAGCATTCGCATGTTATTTGGGACGTGGCTAAACGGGGTTAATGTACTTTATGCCAAACTAATTCGGGTTGGAACTTGTGCCTTGTTGTGGGCGATATGGAACTGCAGAAATGATCTAGTTTTTAACAGATTGCATCACATTACCTTTTTGCAGGTCATCTTCAGGGCTACCGCCTTGATCCGCACGTGGTCCTTACTCACTCCTGTGGAAACCAGGGAGCCTTTGGTTACTGGGTGTGTCCGATGGGAGATGGTAGCTCAGGTTATCTTCAACCGATATGGATGGCGGCATGCTAATAGGATTGGTCCTTAACCCAGCTTATCCGTGGGTTGTAGTCGGTTTTCCGGTGGTCTGATCGCCGTGTAACTTCTTTTTTTCTTGTTTTTCTCTTTACTCGGACTACTTTGTAACTTTTTCTCGGACCATTATACGTTATTAATAAAATGGCTGTATGCATCACTCGATGCAGAGGCCGGGGCAACGCCTCCTTTTTGAAAAAAATACGCCTATCTGAGATGGTCTTCGATTCTGTGGAAACTTGGGTAAGGATTGCTGATTTAGCACTCGATAAACGAACGGAAGATTTCGGTATAGCTCTGGGTGACTGGCTGGGAGAGGGAAATACTTACGCATCTGAGCCAAGATTTCTGTTTTTGAGCCGCTCGCCAGGCGTTTCCGCCTCCGATCTTCACTGGAAGATCTGGAGGGCGATAGGTTCGATTTCCACTATGAAAAGATACCGCATTTTTGTTTTATGTGTGGAAGATTAGTTCATCGGCATGGTGTTTGTGAACCTCCCCTGGATTCCTCTAACCAATGGGGACCATGGCTGCGAGCCTCTCCGGGTCGTAGCTCTTCATCTACTCCGTATGAAGGATGGATCATCATTGGGTCCATCTAATAACAGTAATAACAGGGGAAAATCATGGACCGATGATAGTGAGAATGAAAAGAGAGGATATGCCTATGTCCGTGATATCTCGGTAAAGCACAACCTCTTCCGTGATTGCTACCCATCAGCTGACTCACGCACTAGCGGGGGAGTTAGGGTTGAACATCGAGAGGTATCGAGCCCGAACAAGCACAAGAATAGACATGTTGATGGGAGTGTACAGGATTTGCGGGACAATCTTGAACAAAATCGGGAATTTGATATCAGGCAAGACCTGAAGCATAGGTAGGAAATGAAGAAACAGGAGCTAAGAAATAAGTATGCAGGTGGCGAGTCACGTGAATATCGCCTGTGAAAACGATTGGCCCTCCTCCTCGGCTCCAGGAGACCTCGCCCGCCGCCGGATGGAGCCCGCTCGCCCGCCCCCTCCTCCTCCCATCCAGCGCCCGCCGCCCGACCTCGCCCGCTCGCCCGCCCCACCCGCGCCCCCGCGCCACCCCGCCCAAACCCTAGCCGCCGCCAGGGGAGGGTCGTGTCGCAGCAGCAGGATCCAACGAATCTAAAGACACGCACCGCGCCGTCACCGGACCCCCTCTCCGCCCCAACTCCCGCTTCGCCGCTGCCGGAGGGGACGCCGGCGAAGCCGCGCGCGCCCCGGGGATGGCGGCGACGGGTCCCCTCGCGTCGGCCCTCGGGCTCTGACAGCGGCGCCCCGCGTCGATGGTTGCGGGATCCGGTGTGATCTCGCCAATCAGCGGCGGCGGAGGGCGGATCCGGGGCTCCATGCCGGATCTGGCGGGGCACTCGGCCCTGGTGGTAGGGAGCGGCAGCTGGGCGCGACTGCGCTGGTCGGTTGGGCACGAGCAGTGTCCAGGCCGCGCGGTGCAGTGGCCTTGGCTGGGGGTCGTGATGGTGCATGGCGGCCATGCTCAGCGGTCGGTGGCGGTGGATATCCAACGCAGCTCCGGGAGAAATCCTTGCTCCGGTCTTCATCGGAGTCGCGACGGCGACGCCCGCGGGTGCCGCTATCTTTCTTGGAAGCGTCGTTGTGGAGGTGTGTTGTTCCCCTTCGTCGGCCGCTGCCCGCGCCGCCGCCTGCGCCCCCCAGGTCCTGATCTGTGGGCCTCTCTCCTGCGGATTGACGGTGCCGGCGTGGTTGCCGGGGCCCTTCCTGCGGGTGAAGCCGGTGGAGGAGATTCAGATTGGGGGAAACCCCTCAGTTGGCCCAGGCCCGCCACGCCGACGACGATGCTCAAGGGCGCCGTTATTCTTTTTGGAGACGTCGGTATACATCTGCTCCTCTGCTCCCCTTCCTTGCCTCTCGGGTGAAAACCCTAACTTCGATGGGTGGCGGCGGCGTCCTTGATGTCGTGACCTTCCTGAAGGCGTCGCCTTGAGGGCTGAGTGGTGGTGGGCACTGTGTGGGTCCTGAACGGTTGCTGGTGGTGGGCACTGCTTCGGGGGAAACCCTAGGATCTGGTCTTCCAGATCGGACGATGGCGGTACTACGGTGCCGTTTCTCTCTTGGGAGCATCTTTTGTGGAGCAGCGCTGGCAGACTGAGGCAGGAGGTGGTGTGACTTCGTCTTGCACGGAATTTCAGTGGAGCTGTCAAGCCATGCCTGACCGACAGGTGCTACGTTGAGTCATATCTGGTTGGCAGGTGCTACGCACGACAGATCTTCCGGAGTCTTCGCATCTGGACGGATGAGCGCAGGGCGGTGGCGCCGTTGGGCGTCGTGGTGGCGTCGACGGATGATTGGACTGGCAAGGATGATGCGGATCTCTTTCCTGAAGATGGGTCAGTGGTTCGAGGATGATGATGGCTGGTAAAACGTGTGCGTGAGGTGTGCGTTTTAGGTGTGCTGCACCGGCTGTTGTTCCCGATACGTTATGTGGATGGATTGGAAACAACACCGGTCTTAGATATGTGGAGTGAGAGCACTCCATATTATCGAGTTTGTAGGTGTGAGTGGTAGCTTTGGGTGGATTGATGTATACTCTTGTTAGACCTTTGTGGAATAATTAAGAAGATGGCTGCATGCATCAATTGATGCAGAGGCCGGGGGTTTGGCCTCCTTTTCTAAAAAAAAGTATGCATGTTCAAGGGAAGAAGGCTATCGCCCAGGTCACAGGACCTCGAGTGGTGAATGCCCTGCCGAGAGACAGGAGCAAAGGGATAGAAGGTGTGGCACCTATGTCAAGAAGCCAAGGAAGGAGGTGGACAAAGATAGGGATGTTAAGCAGGCTAACAAAGACATGGAAAAGAAGAGACGCCCAAAGCAGCAATGGGTTGTCAAGGGTGATTTAGAAAGGCAGGTTCAATGCGATGCGTTCATTCACGATACAAGGCAAAAAACCTCTAGTGTGTTTGACCGTCTCGAGGAAGAAAATGTTAGAACGGCAGACCCTGAAGGCCACGGCCGTCAAAAGCAATGAATTGCCTTGCCTGAAACTATCGAGGGTTAGGGTTGGACTCGACAGTTGGCGAACTCCGACACCTGGTTCGGTCATACAACCCAGCCATGGTATTCCTAAGTGAGACAAATAAAAAAGCGAGGGCGATGGGGAAGTTGAAGTGGAGTTTGGGCTTCCGTCAAGGAGTGGCTGTAGATTGTGACGGGTTAAGTGGAGGGCTAGCGTTATGGTGGAGAGATGAGGTGCAAGCCACACTTATAGAGCATGGTCCCAATACTTCATTGATGCAGAGCTAGTGGCCGATGGCAAAACCCTTAGATTCACCGGTTTCTATGGGAGCCTAAAATAGAATTAAGAAAGAAATCTTGGGAAGCTCTACGGTATTTGAAGGCGCAAGCTATAGCTTGCCATGGCTATGCGTCGCGGACTTCAATGAGATCTTGATGCGGGGGGAGTGTGGGGGTAATCCGAGGAGCTTCACTCAAATGGAGGAGTTTAAGGAATGCCTATCCGACTGCGGATTGGCTGACTTGGGCTACATCGGGTACCCCTTTACATGGGATAATAAGAAACAAGATGGCGAAAACGTGCAGGTTAGGCTGGACAAAGCAACATGCAACAATTCCTTCATGGCAATGTTCCCCGACATTCTTGTGGAAAATATTATCACAGAGGAATCAGATCACATGGGTATTCTGGTACGTGTGCTGGAGACAGCTCCAGGTGCACGGAAGAGGGGGGCGAGGCCTTTCGAGTACGAAGAAATGTGGTCTAGGCATGAGGGATATGAGTCGATGGTGGTTGCTGCATGGGAGGAGACGGGCAGGGCACATGAGCTTGCTGGCGTATGGGGCAAGTTGACCCAGGTTGCCCGTACTATGCATGCCTGGGGACGTACAATTTTTGGGTCTATAAAGCGTCAAAGTACTGCGTTAAAGAATTAGCTCAGGGATGCTAAAGAAAAAGCGCTTGTGACCGGATACTCACAGAAGGTGAGAGATGTTGAAGGCCAGCTTAAAGAGATATACGAGAGGGAGGGAGTCATGTACAAACAACGCTCTAGAGTTGGCTGGTTGAAAGAGGGCGACCAAAACACTTAGTATTTTCCAAACCGAGCATCTCACAGAAAAGCGTAAAAATACGATTTGAGTGCTTCCTCATGAAGATGGAACCAAGTGTATGGTAGATGAAGGCATGCGGGAGATGGCGGCGTTGTTTTACGAGAAATTGTTTGAAGCAGAAGGCTCCAATGGAGTGGATCGGATCCTAGACATGTTTGATCTTGTAACTACTGAGATGAACAGTAAGCTAACTGCCCCTATTTTGGATGCAAAGATTGAGGCAACGCTTTTTCAGATGGGTCCGACTAAGGCCCCTGGACCGGACGGGTTACCGGCCCTGTTTTACCAACGTCACTGGCCTTTGGTTCGATCGGGAGGATGCGTGCAAAGCAGTGTGTGAATTTCTAGGGGGAGCGGCAACTCCAGAAAGTTTTAATGAGACTATTATTGTGATGATTCCGAAAGTTAACTCTCCGGAACTCCTTTCTCAGTTCCGTCCTATTAGCTTGTGTAACGTTTTGTATAAGATAGCAGCGAAGGTGCTAGCTAATAGACTAAAACAAATCCTTTCAATGCTTATTTCAGAAGAGCAAAGTGCTTTTGTTCCAGGACGCCTCATCACAGATAATGTTTTAGTGGCCTACGAGTACATGCATGGGATTTTCCTTAGGAGGACTTTGGAGAAATTTGTATTTTATCATGTGTGGATTGATATGATTATGAGATGTGTCATGATGGCAAGGTTCACGGTTAAACTGAATGGGGGTTTCTCTTGCAGCTTCACCCCATCCAGAGGCCTTCGACAGGGGGATCCGCTCTCACCTTACTTGTTACTATTTTGTGTTGGAGGATTCTCTGCTTTGCTTAAGAATGCCCAAAAGGAAAGTAACATCAAGGGTGTTAACTTTGGGAGCACTGGCCCCAATGTTACTCACTTTTTGTTTGTGGATGACAGCGTTTTTTTCTTGGAAGGATCACAAAGCAACCTTCGGGCTCTTAAGGAAATTCTGTTAATATACCAAGGAGACTCTGGACAGAAAGTGAACCTCCATAAATCATCTATTTTCTTTGGGAAAGGGTGCAAGGAGGATGAGAAGGGTGTTCTCAAGCAAACCATAGGAATTGAATTGGAAGCACTGAGTGAGAGGTACTTGGGTCTCCCAACAGTGGTTGGTAGATCGAAGGATGGTGTTTTCAAATAGGTTAGGAAGAGTTCCTCGGGGAAAGTATGCGACCGGAAGGCAAGGTTTGTCCAAAGCTGCACGTGAGGTACTTGTGAAATCGGGACTACAATCAACACCTACTTTTACCATGAGCTGTTTTGAAATCACAAAGAAGATGTGCTGGAACCTGACTTCGATCCCGTCAAAATTCTAGTGGGGTGCAGCTCAAGGTGAAAGGAAAGTGCATTGGATATCCTAGGAAAAAATGTGTCTTCCAAAGAGAGATGGGGGATGGGTTTCAGAAATTTTGAAGCCTTCAACCAAGCGCTATTGGCGAAGCAAGCGTGGAGAATTCTGCAATACCCTCGTCAATGTGTGCTCGGGTACTGAAGGCTAGGTATTTTACCGACTGCTCAATTATGAGGCAACCTGCCCGGCTGGGGCGTCCTATACCTTCCGGAGCATTTTGCATGGTAGAGACTTGCTGGGGGAAGGGGTCATCTAGCGGATTGGTGATGGAGCTTCGATCAGTATTCACCATGCGAACTGGATCCCTAGAGCAGGCAGCCCCAAACCTCTTGGACAAACCTTCATGCAAGGCACTCCCTGGGTATGTGATCTTATGAACACGGAGGGCACTAGCTGGGACAAAACAAAAGTTGACACAATGTTTACTACTAATGATGCGTGTGATATAAAGCAAGTGGTCATTGGAGGGCCGGGGTGCAGAGACGTTCTTGCTTGGAACTTCACAAAATCTAGGCAATTCTATGTGAGATCTGCTTACCACTTGTGCATGGCGCTGAAAAGGAATAAAACTGGATGGCCAGAGTCCTCCTCATCAGTAAACAATCACAAGAGTTGGATGTCACTTTGGAATACAAATGCCCATGGAAAGGCCAAGATACATTTGTGGCCCCTCATTCAGAATGGTTTGGCAGTTGGCGCTGAGTTACATAGGCGCAAGATCAAGCCAGGAGTATTTTGTTCTGCTTGTGGAAGAGAAGAAACTCTGTTGCACCATTTCTGGACATGTCCGCATTCTGCTATGATTTGGAAAGTGCTAAGTTCAAACAAAGGGGCCTCGGTGGCGAGGGCCTCCTAATGAGCTTGTAGCGTGGTTGATGCAATGGTTGGCTGATGCTTGCGAGCAGGAGAAAGAGATGATGATTCAGGCGTTGTATGGTTTGTGGTTGGCGAGGAATGAGATAAGGGAAGGTAAGAAGATTGCTGACCCTAAAACTGTTGTTGAATCGGTGTTTGCTCATCTTCTGGAGTGGGTGTCAATTCACGAACGCTAGGAGAAGACCCATCAGCCAACACTTGATGTACGATGGTTTCCACCTGATCCTGGTTGACTCAAGGTAAATGCAGACGGAGCACTATAGAAGCTGAAGGATAAAGGAGCCGGTGGAGTGGCACTACGCAATCATGTTGGGGTGTTTAGGGGTGGTGCGTCCTGGTTTTTCCCGGGAGAATCTAACCCTGAACTTCTTGAGGCTATGGCCAGTCGCAACGGAGTGCAACTGGCAGTTCAAAATGGAGCTACGAGAGTGCATGTGGACCTGGATAATAAACAAATTGTGACAATGTTAAATGACTCGGGGACCAATCTTTCAGTACTAGGTCCAATCATCGAGGATGTTAAGAAGATGCTGAATTCCTTTGCCGAGTCTAGAGTTACCTGGGTTAGAGCATGGTTAATAGTATAGCCAACTGCTGGCTATAAGCCATCTTATAGCCCATCTTATAGTTAGCTTGTACAATAGTTAGCTACAAAAGAGTACTACTTTTATAATATATGACCCACCTTTCATTCTCACAAAGCACCTAGGAGCACGTGCTAGAGCTGGCTCTTCACGAAGAGCCTGTTTCCCTTCTCTCTCCTCTTCTCTCTCATCCAACTCAGTAAAAATATAGTATTTTAATCCTTACAGCCTGCTGACTGTTACTTATTATACTTGCTCTTAGGAGATCGGGAAATAAAGTAGCCCATGTTTCAGCTAAAATAGGGGTTTCTCATGAACTGGATAGGATTAGGCTTCAGCAGCCACCAGATTGTATTATTCAGGTTTTGTCAAAAGAGATCCCCTCTCAGAAAGTTTAAATAAAGGAAGTGCATGATTCTAAAAAAACGTCTACATCGAGGGCAGCAGCGGCCCCACGCTCGTCGCCTCGTACTGCGGGGATGCCTCGTCGTATTTGCACTCGAGGAAGTCAATTCATTCACCTGCACCTCTACAAGCCAACGAAGCGGATGTAAACCAGGAGGGCGTCAAGCCTGGTAAGCTAAAAATAGCATCATTGATAATTGGCCTATCTGTAAGCGTGCAAGCAGTTCTTGCTCTTAAATACTTCCTCCGTCCTAAAATAAATGACTAAAAAATGACTCAATTTTATACTAATTTTACTATAAAGTTGAGTCATTTTTGAATCACTCATTTTAAGACGAAGGGTGTAGGATTTAGGAACCCGATCAAAAAATAAAACGAAGCGGTTGTGCATCTGTCACGTGGTTGGACGCGATCAATTCGCTCCGAAGCTTTGTGGGCGGGCTCATTGCGGGAGGGTCCAGTTGTTCGGATAACACTTAAGTCGTGCAGTCATCTGCGCATGTCGAATCTGTGCATAAAGGTGCAATGAAAAGTAGGAAAAGTGTAAATACATTTTAAAGGAACCGTAAACTATTTTTAAGGATCGGTTAGAGTTGCTCCAGACTATGCAAGCAGTACTATCCTTCATTTCAAGAGAAAATTAAGTCTAAAGTACGTGAACTTGATCCTAGGGTTTAATTTCATCATTGTATTTAAAAAAGTTAAAATACGATCGCTGCGGTGACCGTATTTTGACTTCTTTAAATGCAGTAATGAAATTAAACCCTAGGATCAAAGTTGAGGTAACGTAGATATAATTTTCTCTTTATCTCAACTCAAATTTTCATCAGCAGTATTGTAAAGTTAGTAATGGTTTATTTTTTTGGGACCGAAGGTGTTAAAGGTCTCGTGGCCAGAAAGGCACCGGGGCCGTCAGGAAACTACTGCTCCAGCAGAGTGATTCTATGGGGCCCGGCCTCTCCATTGCTTTGCCATGTCCTTTTGTGAGTTCTACTATAGTCTAGAAGACACTGGCACACGCCACGCCTCTACCCCCAGCCCCTCGCCCCCACCCACCCACCCACTAGCGACGGCGGCGCCAGCGGCATCGGCAAGATGCGGAACGCGATGCGGCTGCGGCTGGAGCAGCGGGTCACCTCGGTGCACCACACGGTGCTGGAGCATCGGAACCTGCTCAACCAGTTGCGCCTTGCCGTTGAGACGGGGGCGGCGGCTTCCCATGTGGTGAAGCCGGTCACGTTGGTTGAGGCGAGAGTGACCGTGGACGACGTGTGGGTGGCGCTTTTGGAGTGCATGGCGAGCTTGCGGGCTGCCCACTCGCTGGCCGGCTCGCACGACCGCCGCCTGGTCATCAGCGAGGACCGGTCCAAGCAAATTTTGGGCCCCGGGGCGAAGTCGAAAATAAATAAATTTTATACCAAACTTTTATATTTCTCTAAACATATTGTTTCATCAGATTAAAACCTAAACGAATATGATGGTTTCCACTTAGTTGGCATAATTAGTCACACAACAACATTGCTAAATATTAATTATGGTATTCTTTGTCCTATGATTGTAATGTACATTAACAAAAAAATACTAAATTAAAATTAATTATCCTAACAAAAATTAATTTGATGGTTTGCATAAATTATATATATAGGGGGGATGAGTGTGCGCGTCCACGTTTATTTTAATATCGTTAAATATCATGATAGATCTTCCTAAAGCATATTGTCAAAAAAAAGTTAATAGTTGTTTCTAGTGTCTTATTGGGTAAGTATATCTATAGAAATTTATAGAGTATAAGTTGAATAGTTGCCAACTAAATCTTGCAAATTAAGTCAAATAATAAACTGACACTATGTGCGTGCTCTTTACTAGATAGTTGATTCTGAAGTAGCATCACTTATATGAATCACCTATGCAAAGATAAAAATAACGTTGGTTCTATTTCTATGTACTGGTTTTGTTATTTCGTATGCACTTATGTGATGTGTTTGGATTTATCTAGTGCAGATATTAGTCTTTCAAATCAAAACTTCTGCATGAAATTGCACATATAAATCTACCTAAGATGGTGTTTATTACAAAGAACCTAACTTAATTTAATATCACAAGTGATCTATTTATACCTTATACATGCTATTTGTTTGCAGTGTGGACTTTGCTCATCCAAATTGAGAATTATGTTTGTCCCCACATATTCTATGATATTTCAACCTAATTGGTAATATTATGGTGGTTAGTAGTATAGTTTAGTGTTTGGGGCCCTCATCCTCTCATGGCCTGGGGCAGTTGCCCTGTTTGCCCGGCCTATGGATTGGCCCTGGTCAGCGCGGTCGACCAAGGGACATGAGGCCACCTG
Source organism: Hordeum vulgare subsp. vulgare (assembly GCF_904849725.1). Classification (NCBI taxonomy): domain Eukaryota; kingdom Viridiplantae; phylum Streptophyta; class Magnoliopsida; order Poales; family Poaceae; genus Hordeum; species Hordeum vulgare. Next base: position 36,497,133 of record NC_058520.1, on the reverse strand, counting down.
GTGGACACCGTCATCCAAGGGCAAGAGGTGCAGGGCCCGCTCAAAAGGGTTGACACTGTTAAGAATAGATTAGTTGCTTATTAATTAAGCTAATTAGGATTAAGTTAATTCTTAGATAGATTACTTAGTCCTCAAGCAACCATGCACTTCCTTGACTCTCAAGGAAACTATGTAATAACTTGGCTCTTAAGTAACTTCAAGTTTACTTGACTCCCAAGCAACATGTGTACTTCCGCCCGGGTATAAATACTCCATTACTATCATCAATAAAGACTAATGAATCATCTTTCATTCATCTCTCTCGTTCTTTACTTTCTACTTCAAACACGTTATCATGCACTTTGCTCTCCGCATGAGTGATTTGGTCATAGAGAAAAAGGAATCAGCCTATCACACGAAGCCAACGGAAACAAGAGACGAATGTCACCGACCTCCACATAAACAAATGCAACTCCGGCTATCTTCAACATCGACCGCTAGAAACAACGTTGTCCTCAAGAAAAGATAAATGGGAGTCTAACATCGTGCTCCTTTTTCCGATTTAATTGCTGCACATGACAAGTCCTATTTCAGGAAGAATAGAGAAGGAGAAGATGTGAGGAGTCATCATATAATAAAAGCCTCTCCTCTGATGAGAGTGAAAGCAAAATCCTTGTGGCGCTCTTCTCAGAGGCGATCAAGCATACCAATGTTTTGATATAATTGCTACAGGAAAAGATATGGTTGAAAATCCCTTAATACACTATACATCCTCTTATGATGGTACTACCATTTTCCATGATGAAGGAACATGGAATTTCTTAAAATCATCACACTCATCCCACAGGTGCTATACCATCATTTGAAAATCTTATTGGTACTAAATGCCAAGTTAGTGGCGACGGAAAATAGCCATGAGGACTTCAAAGTAAAGTGGCGGGTAAAATACAACCAAAGACGGAATTACCTATTAATATGGAATATATTGTTTTCAAACGATGACAAAGACAACTCTCAAGTTTGTCAAATGTGCGGTTACATAAATATTATACATATGACTACCAAACCCTCAAAGATATGGTCAAACCACATCACAAATTTATTGAAAAGGCTGATAAATTCAACGGGATAAATTTAAAATATAAATAACAACCAAAATATTCTGGTAGATGCTTGTTCTAAGAATCTTCATTAGAAGGAGAACTAAAGTCTAGTGCACTAAATGGAGGATGAAGTTATTTGCACTCAATAATATTGGAGACCTCAGGTAATCTCCTAATTATCCCAACATATTATTAGCCTATACTTGTACTACTACATGTAGTAAAATGTCTAATATCATATCATTTGGATACAATATTTGATAAATTTGAATGTATGTTTCAATTTCATACACAATATTGTTGCGTACACAGCGATTTTCTAAATATTAATAACTCAAATATTAGGCTTGATAGTCTTAGCCATCATGGTTTGGGGATGATTAGAAAATTATTGACAATTCTGTTGGTCGGAACTTAACAAGTTGCAAAATTTCCAACATCATCAAATTTTATGTGCACCGCATGTGTTATAGTGGAAATTAATTTAAGGCAGTCTCACCTTACAATTCTAAATGAGCCACTCATTCTTCCTTGAACACATTCAAAAAATATGTTGAGTACTCAGCCATTCTGTTGTCTTATATAGATACTTCCTGTCAATCATGGAAACATTTACAAAAGGATTTAAAGTGTGTCTCTTGACATACACAACCATGAATGACCTTACCAAATTTATCGCTCGACTTATCAAAGTAAGAGCAAATTATCCTGGACAACCGATATACCCATTCAAATTGACAATGTTGTTGAACCCATTTCATTAGCAATGGTACCTTATGTACATAACCGGAATGGTTTAATTCAATATCTTATCAACGATAGTGAAATTAATTACATGACCAATCTTAAAGAATTGTAAATTTACCAGCCTCTTGCTGGGCAATTACGACCTTACACACCGTATTATGATCTAAATCATACCAACTGCATAGCGTACTATTTTCCCCTTGTAGTAATTACGTGGAAATCAACAAAGTATTTCCTATCTGCGATAATTCGGTTACATACCGATATCACCACTCCAGCATGCATCAATGGGACCTCACGGAAAATTAGGGATCTATGTGAGGAATAACAATTTATCTGTCAATCAAAATTATTCACAACTCGTATGCTGATTGCATCAGCAATAAGGACATTTCCGACATTGGGGAGAGATTGCTACCACAAATAATGCAGAGAAATAAATTAGAGATGTTATTGACATTCAATCCTTATATCCACGTACTCAAAGAATCTAAACAAGAAGTTTAGAATCGCATATTTGCAACATGTTGCAAATCTGCCACATACATTTACTAATGACAAAGGTGTCACTCAATTTTATATTCCAGCACTAAAGTGTTAGAAAGAGTGAAGGTACTTGATAAACCACTCTTCTCCCCAAATGAGAGCAAGAGGGGGAGAAATCTAACCACATGAGATATAATCTCGCATATGCTTCCGTGGAAACAAAGGAAATCAAATCCTTAGCTAGTAAATGTAATTCAACATCAAGTTGAAAGACACCTCATTGGATACTCATCGTCCAAAGCCCGACATAATGCACAAATATTTTTGTGTCGGGACATCGAAACACCTTGACTCCATTGTTGTAGGAAATCACAAGGAGTTAAAAGGAATAAATACATTTCTACAAATTCCATCTATTCCACCAGAATCATATAAAATAAAGACTACATTTGTCGACATATATTTATTCTCAAAATTGCTAAAACCTTTTGGGACCTAAACCTAAATCCATGGTAGAGTGCCTCTTGCACTCATATTGGTTCACGTAAAAGGAAGCAAGTAATGAAGAATAGCACTCGCTCTGCAAACAAGTGGTATTTACCACAGTAATACCTACTCCTCATAAGTATCTTTCATATGGAATACTAAAACTTCTCATTCATAGACAAAGAATGAGGTGGTGAGAAAGCAAGGCTTGTAGCAAAAGGGTTCAGGCATAGACCCGACATCGATTACGATGTAACATACCATCTTGGTATGAGTGGAGTTATTTTTCGATAATAAATATCATTGGCAGTACAAATAATATTATCCATGCAGCTAATGGATGAAGTGGCTACATACTCATATGAGTCACTCATTTTGGAAATCTATATTGAAGTCCCTGAAGGGCTTACAGATTTGAATCCAAAAATAAATCGCAACATGTATTGTGTAAACCTTCATAAGTAAATCTATGGCTCGAAATAGTCATGAATCATATGGTACTACCGGCTTGATGAATTCCTTATTCAAAGGATTTCTCAAAGGATGATGATTCTTTATGTGTTAATAAAGGAATCCCAAAATTTTATTTCCTTACATCACCTCAGTGTATATCAATGATTTCATCATCAGTGTCTCTACAAGACATAAACATACACAAAATCATCTCAAAGACGGAAAATTTGGATTCAACCAAATTTAGCTTAAGTTTACAACTTGAACATTCTCTGAAGAATACATATCAGTCTACATATATCCAAAACATATACAAGAAGTTCAATTTGGATATATCATATCAATAAATGACATGTATGGTCATACTGCCCTGATCGGGTACAAATATATTCTTACCTAGGGGTGTTAATGAAGTGACATAAAAACCTGAAGTTCTATCTCACAAATATCAAAGCACTCATATGATTGCAAACTATGTCAGGCCGGACACCATATTTGCTATGTTTGTTTAGAGTGCAACCCCTAATAAAAGGTACATGCTTGATATATGGAATATCATCCTATATCTGAAGCTCATAATAAATCTTGGAAAATTCCATCATAAAATACAAGATATGACTATGATATGATGTAATGATTTTGGCCTCTTATTTGATCCCCCAAATGCCATATCAAGGGCTGAATTTGCTGGAATAACCTTCATATGGAAGTCATCTAAATGGACTTTAATGGTTATTTCCACTTATCATTCTAACATAAATGGTTTATCTGAAAGCATTGCAAAATATGCATGATTTGGCACAATGATTAACCACGCTCAAAATCATGTGGTTCAGATTCACCAGAATCACATAACTTGATTTTATCAAGATTCTAGCACTTGTGTTACTCGATATGTATAGGTTATATGAAGAGCGGTATCATAAAGCGCATTACTCAAAATTCACTTATCCTCGCGAATTATAGAAAGTGAGGAAACAATTTGCAAACAATATATTGGAAAATCCAACGGATTATTCATAATGTCATGATCATGCCAATGGAACTGGTCTCACACCTCCTGTAGATTTGCAAATTTCATGGGGAGTAATCTCCCAAAGTATAACCTAATAACAATCATTAGATTGCATATATTGTACTATTTTTTCCCTTCATGAGTTTTTCCTTAATGGTTTCTCCTAAAAGGTTTTTTCAGGAGACAATATAAATACAAGTGTTCACATATGTCATACTAGTTTCTCCTTATATTTTTCTCATTGGGTTTTAAAGGAGTTTTCAATGGCATATTAGATTGCACTCTTTTCCCTTATGAGTTTTCTCCTGTAGTTTCTCATAATGGTTTTTAATGAGGCAATATCTCATATGTCATACTTTCTATTTTTTCTACTCAGGTTTTTAAAAGAAGTACTCAAGACATATTAATTGTTCTACAAACTCACCAATGAGTTTTATCCTTCTTCAAAGGTTTTATCCTATGAGTTATCAAAAGACAATAATCATTATATGTTCCATTATTTTTTCCTTACTATTTTTCCCACTGGGTTTAAAGGAGTTTTAGCAACATATTTGCACAATTATCCTCATATTTTTCCCACAGAGTTTTTGGTGGAGTCTTTCAAGATTATTTAAAGAATTTGTCAAGATGATGCATATACTCAAGAAGAGGCGTTGTACGTGGGGAGTGTTAAGAATAGATTAGTTGCTTATTAAGTAAGCTAATTAGGATTAAGTTAATTCTTAGATATGTTACTTAGTCCTCAAGAAACCATGCATTTTCTTGACTCTCAAGGCAACTATCTAACTTGGCTCTTAAGTAACTTCGAGTTTACATGACTCGCAAGCAACATGTATACTTCCGCCCGGGTTCAAATACCCTATTGCTATGTGCTGCGGCAACAAAAGTCCTTCCCCGGCGCTTAGGAATTCTTCTTGTTACTTCTCTGATTTGTGTTGGTTTTTCCCTTGAAGAGGAAAGGGTGATGCAGCACAGGAGCAGTAAGTATTTCCCTCAGTTTGAGAACCAAGGTATCAATCCAGAAGGAGGGCCTTGTCAAGTCCAAAGTACCTGCGCAAACACAAACAAGCTTGCACCCAACGCTTCATAGGGGTTGTCAATCCCTTCAAGATTGTTTGCAAAGTGAGATCTGAAGGAGGAAAGTGCAACGAAGTAAAAAGTGTAAGGCTCAAAATATGGTGTGGAGTAGACCCTCGGGGTCATAGTGTTCACTAGAGGCTTCTCTCAAAATAGCAAGTATTATGGTGGGTGAACAAATTACTGTCGAGCAATTGATAGAACCGCGCAAAGTCATGATGATATCTAAGGCAATGATCTAGCATATAGGCATCACATCCGAGACAAGTAGACCGATACTTTCTGCATCTACTACTATTACTCCACACATCGACCGCTATCCAGCATGCATCTAGTGTATTGAGTTCATGACGAACAGAGTAACGCCTTAAGCAAGATGACATGATGTAGAGGGATAATCTCAAACCAATGATGAAAACCCCATCCTTTTACCCTTGATGGCAACAACACGATGCGTGCCTCGCTACCCCTTCTGTCACTGGGTGAGGTCACCACACGGTATGAACCCAAAACCAAGTACTTCTCCCATTGCAAGAATCATAGATCTAGTTGGCAGACAAAACCCACAACTCGAAGAGAATTACAAGGATATGAAATCATGCATAAGAGAGGTCAGAAGAAACTCTAATAAGATTCATAGATAATCTGATCATAAATACACAATTCATCGGATCTCGACAAACACACCGCAAAATAAGATTACATCGGATAGATCTCCATGAAGATCATGGAGAACTTTGTATTGAAGATCCAAGAGAGAGAAGAAGCCATCTAGTTACTAGTTATGGACCCGTAGGTCTATGGTGAACTACTCACGCATCATCGGAGAGGTCATGGTGTTGATGAAGAAGCCTTCCGTGTACGAATCCCCCCTCCGGCAGGGCACCAGGACATGCCCCAGATGGGATCTTGCGGAGACAGAAGCTTGCGGCGGCGGTAAAGTGATTACGATGCTCCCCTGATTTTTTTGGGAATATTTGGGAATTTATAGGTGCAAGATCTAGGTCAGGGGACCTCCAGGGTGCCCACAAGCCTGCATGGCGCCCCCCTGGCCGCGGGATGGGGGCTTGTGGGGCCCCTGGGGCTCTTCTGGCTTGGCCCCCAAGCTCTCCGATCTTCTTCCGTTCCAGAAAAAATCTTTTCGGGGATTTTCTTCCGTTTGGACTCCGTTTCAAAATCTGCTCTGGAAGGGGTCAAAAATATGGAAAAAACAGGAACTGGCACTTGGCACTGAGTTAATAAGTTAGTCCCAGAAAATAAATAAAAGGAATGCAAAACATCCCAAGTTTGACAAGATAATAGCATGAAACCATCAAAAATTATAGATATGTTGGAGACGTATCACTATCACCAATAAAGACTAATGAATCATATTTCATTTATCTCTCTTTACTTTCTACTTCAAACAGACACCACGCCGGCGACACGACGTGGCATGTCCTCCTCGGCGTGAAATCCGTTGTCGCCTGCCAACACATCGTCCATGTCGTCCAAGCCTGGGACGAGATACTGCTGGCTCTGTGGTCCGCGGGCCAAGGCGTGATGCCTATTTAGGTGCACACACCATGCCAATTTCCTTCCTTCCCCTATTTAATTTGTGTTGCACTTGCGTTTGCGGCAGAGAGAGAGAGAGACAGAGAGACAGACAGACAGACAGAAAGACAGAGAGAGAGACGCTAAAAAATCTATTTAGCTATGTGTATAGGCGCTAAAAAATCATGCTATACATAGTCTACACACAGTCTTCACGGACGGCGCTGCCGCTTGCACCTGAAGGGGGAAACGGTGGTTTCGGGTCTATATGGAGGAAATTTTGCGGTAGGTTGGGCCCCGACCTTGTTCTAAGATGTTGCTATGGGCTGACCTATCACAGCCAGGTGAAAAGGTCCACCGGTCAAACCCCATCCGGCGAAAGTTAAAGGGGTCGATCCGTCCGGTCAACAGTGTAAGGGTTAGACGCGACAGGGTACCTGAGGGTAGCAATGCTGCCAGGTGTTGGGGTGGGCCCTCCTAGGCTTATGGAAGTGTGGTAGCAGGCGCAAGCAGCCGACACTCGGCTCCGGGGTGTGCCCCCCTCACGGGCATCGCTGCCGCCGTGTCACGGAGGGGGGAAACGGCCACGTCGGGCCGACACGGAGGGAATGATGGGGTGGGTTGGGCGGGGACCGTGTTCGGGGGTGTAGCTATGGGCTGGGCTATGCTAACCCGGTGAAAAGGTCCAATGGTCAAACCCCATCCGGCGAAAGACAAAGGGCTAGATCCGACGGTCAACTGTGTTAGGGTTAGACGGGACGGGCTACATGGGTGGGGAGGTAGCAATGCCGCCAGGTGTTGCGGTGGGCCCTCCTACGCTTGTGGAAGCGTGGTCGCAGGCGCAAGCACCCGACACTCGGCTGCGGGGTGTGCCCCCCTCACGGGCGTCACTGCCGCCATGTCACGGAGGGGTAAACGGCCACGTCGGGCTGACACGGAGGGAATCTTGGGGTGGGTTGGGCGGGAACCATGTTCAGGGGTATAGCTATGGGATGGGCTATGGCAACCCGGTGAAAAGTGTTGCGTAACGTAGCATAAATTCAAAATTTTCCTACGCCATATTCAGATCTTCCTATGAAGAAACCAGCAACGAGAGAGGGGTGAGTGTATCTGCATACCTTTGAAGATCGCTAAGCGGAAGCGTTGCTAGAACGCGGTTGATGGAGTCGTACTCGCGGCGATTCAGATCACGGTGTGATTCCGACCTAGTGTCGAACCACGGCACCACCGCGTTCAACACACGTGCAGCCCGGTGACGTCTCCCGCACCTTGATCCAGCAAGGAGGAGGGAGAGGTTGGGGAAGATCTCCAGCAGCACGACGGCGTGGTGTCGATGGAGAGACGAGGTCTCCCGGCAGGGCTTCGCCAAGCACTGTGGGAGGAGGAGGAAGGAGGGGAGCAGGGCTACGCCGAGGGAGAGAAGAAACGGTGTGCAAAACAGCCCCAAACCCCTAGGTATATATAGGAGGAGGGGAGGGGGGTGCCACCCCTAGTATTCCCTACCTAGGTAGTGCTGCAGCCCCCCAGATGGGAGGTGCGGCGGCCAGGGTAGGGGGAGGGGGTGGCGCACCCCTAGGTGGGCCTTAGGCCCACCAGCGCCTAGGGTTCCCTCCCCCCCCTCTCCACCTCCTACGCCTTGGGCCCCTTTGTGGGAGGTGCACCATCCCACTTTGGGCTGGTTGCCCTCCACCTTTTGGCCCATGCTACCTCTTGGGGCTTGGGGCCCCTCCTGGTGGACCCCCGGGACCATTTCCGGTGGTCCCGGTGGTCTCGGTACGCTACCGGTGACGCCCGAAACATTTCCAGTGTCCAAAACCATCCATCATATATATCAATCTTTACCACCGGACCATTCCGGAGCTCCTCGTGACGTCCGGGTCTCATCCGGGACTCCGAACAACTTTTGGTAACCTCATATAACATTTCCCTATAACCCTAGCGTCATCGAACCTTAAGTGTGTAGACCCTACGGGTTTGGGAAGCATGCAGACATGACCGAGACGCTCTCCGGCCAATAACCATCAGTGGGATCTGGATACCCATGGTGGCTCCCACACGTTCCACGATGATCTCATCGGATGAACCACAATGTCAAGGATTCAATCAATCCCGTATACAATTCCCTTTGTCTATCGGTATAGAACTTGCCCGAGATTCGATCGTCGGTATACCTATTCCTTGTTCAATCTCGTTACCGGTAAGTCTCTTTACTCGTTTCATAGCACGTCATCCTGTGACGAACTCCTTAGTCACATTGAGCTCATGATGATGTTCTACCGAGTGGGCCCAAAGATACCTCACCGTCACACGGAGTGACAAATCCCGATCTCGATTCGTACCAACCCAACAGATACTTTCCGAGGTACCTGTAGTGCACCTTTATAGTCACCCAGTTACGTGTGACGTTTGATACACCCAAAGCACTCCTACGGTATCCGGGAGGTGCACAATCTCACGGTCGAAGGAAAAGACACTTGACATTAGAAAAGTTGTAGCATACAAACAATACGATCTACTGTTATGCTTAGGATTGGGTCTTGTCCATCACATCATTCTCCCAATGATGTGATCCCGTTATCAATGACATCTAATGTACATGATTAGAAAACCATGATCATCTATTGATTAGCGAGCTAGCCAACTAGAGGCTTGCTAGGGACACATTTTGATCTATTTATTCACACATGTATTACTGTTTCCTGTTAATACAATTATAGCATGAACAATAGACGATTATAATGAACAAGGAAATATGATAATAACCATTTTATTATTGCCTCTAGGGCGTATTTCCAACAAAAATTTCTACCGGTCAAACTCCGTCCAGCGAAAGTCAAAGGGCTAGATCCGACGGTCGATTGTGTGAGGGTTAGACGAACGGGGTGCATGGGGGGGTAGCAATGCCGCCAGGTGTTGCGGTGGGCCCTCCTACGCTTGTGGAAGTGTGGTAGCAGGTGCAAGCACCCGACACTCGGCTCCGGGGTGTGCCCCCCTCACGGGCGTTGCTGCCGCCATGTCACGGAGGGGGGAAACGGCCATGTCGGGCCGACACGGAGGGACTCTTGGGGTGGGTTGGGCGGGGACCGTGTTCGTGGGTGTAGCTATGGGCTGGGCTATGGCAACCCGGTGAAAAGGTCCACCGGTCAAACCCCGTCCGGCGAAAGTCAAAGGGCTAGATCCGATGGGCGACTGTGTGAGGGTTAGACGAGACTGTTGGAAATATGCCCTAGAGGCAATGATAAAATAGTTATTATTACATTTCCTGTTTCAAGATAATTGTTTATTATCCGTGCTATAATTGTATTGAATGAAAGCATAGATACATGTGTGGATATATAGACAAAACAATGTCCCTAGTAAGCCTCTAGTTGACTAGCCAGTTGATCAAGGATGGTTAAGGTTTTCTGACCATATGCAAGTGTTGTCACTTGATAACTGGATCACATCATTAGGAGAATGATGTGATGGACAAGACCCAAATTATAAACGTAGCATGTGGTCGTGTCATTGTGTTGCTATTGTTTTGTGCGTGTCGAGTATTCATTCCCATGACCATGAGATCGTGTAACTCACTGACACCGGAGGAATGCCTTGTGTGTATCAACCGTCACAACGTTACTGGGTGACTATAAAGGTGCTCTACAGGTATCTCCGAAGGTGTCCGTTGAGTTAGCATGGATCAAGACTGGGATTTATCACTCCATGTGACGGAGAGGTATCTCGGGGCCCACTCGGTAATACAACATCACATATAAGACTTGCAAGCAATGTCACTAAAGTGTTAGTCACGGGATCTTGTATTACGGAACGAATAACGAGACTTGTCGGTAATGAGATTGAAATAGGTATAGGGATACCGAGGATCAAATCTCGGGCAAGTAACATACTGAAGGACAAAGGGAATGGTATACGGGATTATATGAATCCCTGGCACAGAGGTTCAACCGATAAGATCTTCGTAGAATATGTAGGATCCAATATGGAGATCCAGGTCCCGCTATTGGATATTGACCGGGGAGTGTCTCAGGTCATGTCTGCATAGTTCTCCAACCCGCAGGGTCTGCAAACTTAAGGTTCAGTGACGTTTCGATATAGTTGAGTTATAGGTGTTGGTGACCGAAGGTTGTTCGGAGTCCCGGATGAGATCACAGACGTCACGAGGGTTTACGAAATGGTCCGGAAACAAAGATTGATATATAGGATGGTTTCATTTGGTTTCCAGAAAGATTTCAGGCATTACCAATAGTGTACCAGGAGTGACGAATGGGTTCCGGGTTTTCACCGAGAGGGGCCCTGATGAACCACAAGTATAGGGTATCTATCGTAGTCCTTTCGATAAGTAAGAGTGTCGAACCCAACGAGGAGCAGAAGGATCTGACAAGTGGTTTTCAGCAAGGTAATATCTGCAAGCACTGAAATTATCGGTAACAAGTAGTTGTGTGGTGAGATGATTCGCAGCAAGTAGCAAGTAACAAAAGTAACAAAGATGCAGCAAAGTGGCCCAATCCCTTTTGTAGCAAGGGACAAGCATGGACAAAGTCTTATAGGAGGAAAAACGCTCCCGAGGACACATGGGAATTTCTGTCATGCTAGTGTTCATCATGTTCATATGATTCGCGTTCGTTAGTTTGATAGTTTGATATGTGGGTGGACCGGCGCTTGGGTACTGCCCTTACTGGGACAAGCATCCCACTTATTATTAACCCCTCTCGCAAGCATCCGCAACTACGAAAGAAGAATTAAGACAAAGTCTAACCATAGCATTAAACTAGTGGATCCAAATCAGCCCCTTACGAAGCAACGCACAAACTAGGGTTTAAGCTTCTGTCACTCTAGCAACCCATCATCTACTTACTACTTCCCAATGCCTTCCTCTAGGCCCAAATAATGGTGAAGTGTTATGTAGTCGACGGTCACATAACACCACTAGAGGAAAAACAACATACAACACATCAAAATATCAAATGAATACCAAATTCACATGACTACTTATAGCATGACTTATCCCATCTCCTCAGGAACAAAAGTAACTACTCACAAAACATAATCATATTCATGACCAGAGAGGTAATGAGTAGCATCAAAGACCTGAACGTCAACTCTTCCACCAAGTAATCCAACTAGCATCAACTACAAAGAGTAATCAACACTACCAGCAACCTTACAAGTACCAATCGGAGTCGCGAGACGGAGATTGGTTACAAGAAATGAACTAGGGTTTGGAGATGAGATGGTGTTGACGAAGATGTTGATGGTGATAAGTCCCCTCCAACGAGAGGAGTGTTGGTGATGACGATGGCGACGATTTCCCCCTCCAGGAGGGAAGTTTCCCCGGCAGGATCGTCCTGCCGGAGCTCTAGATTGGTTGTGCTCAAGTTCCGCCTCGTGGCGGTTGTGAATCCTCCGAAAAGCATCCTCTTGATTTTTAATAGACCGAAACCCTTCTTGTAGAAAAAGAGGGGGGCCAATGGGCCAGCAGGGAGCTCACAAACCCCCTAGGCGCGGCCAGGGGGTGGTCGCGCCTAGCAGGCTTGTGGCCTCCTGCTGGCGTCCCTCTGGCACTTCTTCGGCCGAGTATTTTTTATAAATCCCAAAAAAATCCACGTTGATTTTCACGGCTTTTGGAGTTGCGCAGAATAGGTATCTCAAACTTGCTCCTTTTTCAGGCCAGAATTCTAGCTGCCGGCATCCTCCCTCTTCATGTAAACCTTGCAAAATAAGAGAGAAAAGGCATAAGTATTGTATCGTGAAGTGTAATAACAGCCCATAAAGCGATAAATATCAACATGAAATCATGATGCAAAATGGACGTATTAACTCCCCCAAGCTGAGACCTCGCTTATCCTCAAGCGAAAGCCTAGATCAATAAACATGCCCACATGTTTAGGGAGAGAGGTGTCGACAAAACAAGATACGAACATGCAGGCATCATGATCATGATCAGAACAACAATACCAACATATAATCTCTCATGCTAAAGTGATAATTCCTTCACAAAGTAAAGCATGGATCAAGAACCTTACCAAGAAATAACAACCGATAGCCTTTAGTCATTGAAGCAATTGCAATTTATCACAACATCGGAAAGAGTCAAATAAGAGCTTGTAAAGCAAATCCACATACTCAATCATCCTTTCGTCTTCTACAATTGCTACAACTCACGTGGTACTCATGAGATCAAAGTTTCAGTCGGACACAGAGAAATATAGGGGCTTATAGTTTCCCTTCCCAACAATTTACCTCAAGGGTAATGTCAACAATAATAATTCACGAATACTTACTTCCAAGTTGACATATGAATATAGATCTTTCCCAAGCATATGCTGTTAGCCAAGATAAAGGCGAAATAAGGAATTGGTGTAGATCACCATGACTCTTTCAAGGTCACATAGTAAAGGTACAAGATAGGCCCTTCACAGAGGGAAGCAGAGGTTGTCATGCGCTTTTGAGGTTTGGATGTGTGTCCTCTTAGTGCGTGCACACATGGCCTCGGAACACAAGATACCGAAAGGTCGAGCATGAATCGTATAGTTGATATGATTAGCATAGAGATGTTTACCATTGAAACTACACTCAATTCACGTGATGATCGGATTTGAGTTAGTGAATTTGTTTCATGCCACACTCAAGTAACTAGAGGGATGTCTATTTGAGTGGGAGTTTATTAGTAATTTGATTAGTTAAACTCTAATTATCTTGAACATAGTCTAAGCCCAGTTTGCAATATTTTATGTTGTATATCAATGGCTCACGCAGTAGCGACCCTGAATTTCAATACGTTCCTAGAGAAAGCTAAGTTGATAGATGATGGGAACAACTTTGTAGACTGGGCTCAAAATCTTAGGCTCATCCTACAAGCTGGGAAAAAGAATTATGTCCTCGATGCTGCGCTAGGAGATGAACCACCCACTATGTCTGACCAAGATGTTTTGAACGCTTGGCAATCACGTAAGGAGGACTACTCAGTAGTTCAATGTGCAGTCTTGTATGGCTTGGAACCGGGACTTCAACGACGCTTTGAACGTCATGGAGCATATGAGATGTTTGAGGAGTTGAAGTTTATCTTTCAGAAGAACGCCCGGATCGAGAGGTATGAGACCTCCGATAAATTCTATGCTTGCAAGATGGAGGAGAATTCGTCTGTCAGTGAACATGTGCTCAAAATGTCTGGGTACTCAAACCGTCTAGCTGAGCTGGGGATTGAACTCCCGCAAGAGGCTATCACTCACAGAATTCTTCAATCACTGCCACCTAGCTACAAGAGCTTTGTGTTGAACTATAACATGCAAGGGATGAACAAGTCACTGATACGTCTCCAATGTATCTATAATTTTTGATGGTTTCATGCTATTATCTTGTCAAACTTTGGATGTTTTGTATGCCTTTTATATCTTTTTTGGGACTAACTTATTAACTCAGTTACAAGTGCCAGTTCCTGTTTTTTCCGTGTTTTTGACCCTTTTCAGAGGAGGATTCTAAACGGAGTCCAAACGGAACGAACCTTCCAAAAAGATTTTTTCCGAAACAGAAGAAGATCGGGGAACCTGAGAACCAGGGCAGTGGGCCACCAGGGACCCCACAAGCCCCCTAGCCGCGGCCAGGGGGCCCGCGCCTCCCAGGCTTGTGGGCTCCTTGGGCTACCTCTGCCCTATGTCTTTCGCCTATATATTCCCAAAAATTCCAGAAAAAACCAGGAGATCATAGAAAGTACTTTTCCGCCGTCGCAAGCTTCTGTCTCCGCAAGATCCCATCTCGGGCACGTCCTGGTGCCCTGCCGGAGGGGGGATTCGAATACGGAGGGCTTCTTCATCAACACCATGACCTCTCCGATGATGCGTGAGTAGTTCACCATAGACCTATGGAGCCATAGCTAGTAGCTAGATGGCTTCTTCTCTCTCTTGGATCTTCAATACAAAGTTCTCCATGATCTTCATGGAGATCTATCCGATGTAATCTTCTTTTGCGGTGTGTTTGTCGAGATCCGATGAATTGCGGATTTATGATCAGATTATCTATGAATCTTATTTGAGTTTCTTCTGATCTCTTATATGCATGATTTCATATCCTTCTAATTCTCTTCGAGTTGTGGGTTTTGTTTGGCCAGCTTGATCTATGATTCTTGCAATCGGAGAAGTGCTTGGTTTTGGGTTCATACCGTGCAGTGACCTCACCGAGTGACAGAAGGGGTAGCGAGGCACGCATCGTGTTGTTGCCATCAAGGGTAAAAAGATGGGGTTTTCATCATTGGTTTGATATTTTCCCTCTACATCATGTCATCTTTCTTAAGGCGTTACTCTGTTCGTCATGAACTCAATACACTAGATGCATGCTGGATAGCGGTTGATGTGTGGAGAAATAGTAGTAGATGCAGAAAGTATCGGTCTACTTGTCTCGGACGTGATGCCTATATGTATGATCATTGCCATAGATATCGTCATGACTTTGCGCGGTTCTATCAATTGCTCGACAGTAATTTGTTCACCCACCGTAATATTTGCTATTTTGAGAGAAGCCTCTAGTGAAAACTATGGCCTCCGGGTCTACTCCACACCATATTTTCAGCCTTACTCTTTTACTTCGTTGTACTTTCCGCCTTCAGATCTTACTTTGCAATCAATCTTGAAGGGATTGACAACCCCTTTACAGCGTTGGGTGCAAGCTCGTTTGTGTTTGTGCAGGTACTCTGGACTTAACGAGATTCTTCTAATGGATTGATACCTTGGTTCTCAAACTGAGGGAAATACTTATTACTCATGTGCTGCATCACCCTTTCCTCTTCAAGGGAAAAACCAACGCAAGCAAGTCTCCGTCAACGTGTCAATTTCTGGCGCTGTTGTTTGAGAAGTAGCAAGAAGAATTTCTGGCGTCGTTGCCGGGGAGGATCAAGTCAAGAACTCATCCAAGTAAGTGTCGCAAACTCATCTCTTGCATTTACTTTTTTGCCTCTCGTTTTCCTCTCCCCCACTTCTGAAAACAAAAATTTACAAAAAGATTTGCCCTTTTCTTCGTTTGCCTTTTTCGTTTGCCTTTTCGTTCGCCCTTTTCTCTCGATTGCTCCTTGTTCGCTTGTGTGCTTGTTTGCTTGCTGAAGTCACCATGACTGAAAACACCAAACTTTGTGACTTCTCGAATACTAATAATAATGATTTTATTTGTACTCCGATTGCTCCCACCACTAATGCGGAGTCATACGAAATAAATGCCGCTTTGACGAATCTTGTTATGAAAGAGCAATTTTCCGACCTTCCTAGTGAAGATGCCGCATCCCATCTTAATACCTTCATAAATCTTTGCGATATGAAAAAGAAGAAAGATGTGGATAATGATGTGATTAAATTGAAGCTTTTTCCTTTCTCGTTGCGAGATCGAGCAAAAACTTGGTTTTCGTCTTTGCCCAAAAATAGTATCGATTCTTGGGATAAGTGCAAAGATGCTTATATATCCAAGTATTTTCCGTCGGCTAAGATTATCTCTCTCCATAATGATATCATGAATTTTAAGCAACTTGATCATGAACATGTTGCACAATCTTGGGAGAGAATGAAATTGATGATTAGAAATTGTCCCGCTCATGGCTTGAGTCTTTGGATGATTATACAAATCTTCTACGCTGGCTTGAATTTCGCTTCTAGAAATATCTTGGACTCCGCCTCAGGTGGAACAATCATGGAAATCACGTTAGGAGAAGCCACAAAACTCCTAGACAATATCATGACGAACTACTCTCAGTGGCACACTGAAAGATCACCTACTAGTAAGAAGGTACACGCTATAGAAGAAATTAACTCGTTGAGTGCTCAGATGGATGAGTTAATGAATTTTGTTGCTAGTAGAAGTGCTCCTTTAGATCCTAATGATATGCCCTTGTCTTCCTTGATTGAGAGTAGCAACGCTAGCTTGGACGTTAATTTTGTTGGTAGGAATAATTTTGGCAACAACAATGCTTTTAGAGGAAACTATGTTCCTAGGCCTTTTCCTAGTAACCCCTCTAATAACTTTGGCAACTCCTACAACAATACTCATGGAAATTACAATAGATTACCCTCTAATCTAGAGAGTAATATCAAAGAGTTTATCAACTCGCAAAAGATTTTCAATGCGTCCATAGAGGAAAAACTACTCAAAATTGATGATTTGGCTACGAGCGTTGATAGAATGTCTAGTGATATTGATGCTTTGAAAGTTAGATGTTCTCCTCCCAAGATCAATATGGATGAAACTTTTAAAGCTATGCGTGTTTCCATGAGTGAGAGCAAAGAAAGAACCGCCCAAATTCGTGCTAGACATGAATGGCTTAAAAAGGCGTTTTCTCGTGATAAGAAGCATGAAGATCTTAAAGTGCTTGGTGTGACTCCCATTGAATCTTTGTTTTCTTGTGTGAAACCCAATGATGATGGGGCTGGATATGAATCCACTTCGGTTGAAAAACGCCCCAATGATTCGGAGTCCATCTATCTTGATGCTAAAAGCATTGAAAGTGGAGTAGAAGATATTAAAACTTTGAGTAGTAATGAAATTACTACTTTGGATTTCAAGGAATTCAATTATGATAGTTGCTCCTTGATTGAATGCATTTCCTTGATGCAATCCATGCTAAACTCTCCACATGCTTATAGCCAAAACAAGGCCTTTACCGATCATATCGTCGAAGCTATGATAAAATCTCTTGAAGAGAAACTGGAATTGGAAGTCTCTATCCCTAGAAAGCTTCATGATCAGTGGGAACCTACTATGAAAATCAAAATCAAAAACTATGAATGCAATGCTTTGGGTGATTTGGGTGCTAGTGTTTCCGCGATTCCAAAGTATTTATGTGATGTTCTGGGTTTTAATGAGATTGAAGAGTGTTCTCTTAATTTGCATCTTACGGATTCTACTGTCAAGAAACCCATGGGAAGGATCAATGATGTTCTTATTACTGCAAATAGGAACTATGTACCCGTGGATTTCATTGTGCTTGACATTGATTGCAATCCTACATGCCCTATTATTCTTGGTAGACCTTTCCTAAGGACTATCGGTGATATCATCGATATGAAGTAAGGCAATATTAGATTTCAATTTCCTTTAAAGAAGGGCATGGAGCACTTTCCTAGAAAGAAAATAAGATTTCCTTATGAATCCATGATGAGGGCTACTTATGGTTTGAGCACATAAGGCGACGATACGTGATTTTATCGCCTTATGCCTAGCTAAGGGCGTTAAACAATAGCGCTTGTTGGGAGGCAACACCATGAATTTATCTTTTTCTTTCTGTTTTGTTGCGTCCACACCATCATAATTCTGTTATGATTGTGTTTTTGTGTTTCTTTTTGTGTTTGAGCCAAGCAAAACCTTTATGACTAGTCTTGGTGATGGTTGTTTGATCCTGCTGGAAAAAGACAGAAACTTTTTGCTCACGAGATGACTTTTCATTTTTATTCAGAAAGAGATTTTGAGTTGATTCTTTTTGCTTCTGGTTGATATACCTTTTTCCTAGGCAGTCTTAATGTTTCAGAATTTTTGAGGTACCAGAAGTATACGAAGTATACAGATTGCTACAGACTGGTGTGTTTTTGACAGATTCTGTTTTTGTTGAGTTGGTTGCTTGTTTTGACGAAACTATGGATAGTATCGGGGGTACTAGCCATGGAAAAGTGAGAATATAGTAGCCTAACACCAATATAAATATAAATCAAGATTGCTACAGTACCTAAAGGGGTGGTAGTTTGTTTTCTTGTGCTAATGATATCACGAGTTTCCGTTTAAGTTTTGTGTTGTGAAGTTTTCAAGTTTTGGGTGATGTTCTCATGGACAAAGAGATAAGGAGTGGAAAGAGCTCAAGCATGGGGATGCCCAAGGCATCCCAAGACAAATTCAAGGACACCAAAAAGCCTAAGCTTCGGGATGCCCCGGGAAGGCATCCCCTCTTTCGTCTTCAATCCATCGGTAACATTACTTGGAGCTATATTTTTATTCACCACATGATATGTGTTTTGCTTGGAGCGTCTTGTATCGTAGAAGTGTTTTCTTTTTGTTGTGTCACAATAATCCTTGATGCACACCTTTTTGAGAGAGAGACATGCACTCATCGTGATTTTGCTAGAATGCTCATCATGCTTCACTTATATCTTTTGAGCTAGATAATTTTGCTCTATGTGCTTCACTTAGATCTTTTAGAGCACGGCGGTGCGTGACTTGGTTGTTGGCTTATGCTATGAAAGTAGTCCCAAAGGTGATAGGTACCCAAAGAGGATACAAAAAACTTCCATCTTCATGTGCATTGAGTAGAAAGAGAAGTCTTGATTCCTCTCAATTAGTTTTGAGACATGGATTTGGTAATATTAAGAGTTATGTTAGTAGGGTGTTGTGAATCTAGAAATACTTGTGTCAAAGATAGTGATTCACGTAGCATGCACGTATGGTGAACCGCTATGTTAGGAAGTCGGAGCATAATTGATCTATTTATTGTCATCCTTTATGTTGAGGTCGGGATCGCGCGATGGTTAACACCTACCAACCCTTCCCCTAGGAGTATGCGTTTAGCACTTTGTTTCGATTACTAATAAAAACTTTCGCAACAAGTATGTGAGTTCTTCATGACTAATGTGAGTCCATGGTATAGATGCACTTTCACCTTCCACCATTGCTAGCCTCTCTAGTGCGCCGCAACTTTCGCTGGTACACAAACCCACCATATGCCTTCCTCAAAACAGCCACCATACCTACCTACTATGGCATTTTCATAGCCATTCCAAGATATATTGACATGCAACTCCCACCGTTCCGTCTCATGACTTGTGCCGTCACTCTCATATTGCCTTTGCATGATCGTAAGATAACTAGCGAGATGTTTCAACGGCATACTCCAAGCTAGATCGTTGCACATCCCGGTACACTGCCGGAGGCATTTCCTATAGAGTCATCATCGTTCTAAGTTTTGAGCTGTGAGTAAATAAAAGTGTGATGATCGTCATTATTGGAGCATTGTCCCATGTGAGGAAACAAAAAAAGAGCCCAAAGTGCCCAAATAAAAAAAGAGAAAAAAGAGGCCCAAGTGCCCAAATAAAAAAAAATAAAAAAAGAGAGAAAAAGAGAGAAGGGACAATGCTACTATCTTTTTCCACACTTGTGCTTCATAATAGCACCATGTTCTTCATGATTGAGAGCCTCTTGTTTCGTCACCACCATATGCTAGTGGGAATCTTTACTATATAACTTGGCTTGTATATTCCAATGATGGGCTTCCTCAAATTGCCCTAGGTCTTCGTGAGCAAGCAAGTTGGATGCACACCCACTAGTTCTTCTTTTGAGCTTTCACATACTTATAGCTCTAGTGCATCCTTTGTATGGCAATCCCTACTCATTCAGATTGATATCTATTAATGGGCATCTCCATAGCCCTTTGATACGCCGAGTCAATGTGACCATCTCCTCCTTTTTGTCTCACAACCACCACCACACTCTATTCCACCTATAGTGCTATATCCATGGCTCACGCTCATGTATTGCATGATAGTTATAAAAAGTTTGAGAAAGTAAGAGTGCGAAGACAATTACTTGGCCAATACCGGGGTTGTGCATGATTTACATTAGTTGTGTGAGGATGATGGAGCATAGCCAGACTATATGATTTTGTAGGGATAACTTTCCTTGGCCTTGTTATTTTGAAAGTTCATGATTACCTTGCTAGTTTGCTTGAAGTATTATTGTTTTTATGTCAA
The DNA here is from genome assembly GCF_904849725.1 of Hordeum vulgare subsp. vulgare. Classification (NCBI taxonomy): domain Eukaryota; kingdom Viridiplantae; phylum Streptophyta; class Magnoliopsida; order Poales; family Poaceae; genus Hordeum; species Hordeum vulgare. The sequence continues at coordinate 36,476,551 of NC_058520.1, read as the reverse complement.
TAGAAAAGTATTGTTTTGAATCTTATGGATCTGAACATTCATGTCACATGAATGAAGTTACAAAGGACAACTATGCTAGGTACCTTTCCACAACAATAATTCAGTTTTTAACACTTCCCTACTCGAGGACGAGCAGGAGTTAAGCTTGGGGATGCTTGATACGTCTCCAACGTATCTATAATTTTTGATGGTTTCATGTTATTATCTTGTCAAACTTTGGATGTTTTGTATGCCTTTTATATCTTTTTTGGGACTAACTTATTAACTCAGTGCCAAGTGCCAGTTCCTATTTTTTCCGTGTTTTTGACCCTTTTCAGAGGAGGATTTTAAACGGAGTCCAAACGGAACGAAACTTCCAAAAAGATTTTTTCCGAAACAGAAGAAGATCGGGGAACCTGAGAACCAGGGCATGGTGCTGCTACTGCAACAAAAGACCTTCCAACGGCGCCAGAAATAGGCACGTCGACGGGAGAATACTTGGCTTGATCTTTCTGCTGCGGCTATGCCTTAAGGAACTTCCTAGGCAAGTATGCAAAGGATTTCCCCCGTGGCCTTGGAGCCTTGCGTTGGTGTTCGCTCGAAGCGGAAAGGGTGATGTAGCGTAGCGGTGGTAAGTATTTCCCTTAGTTTGAGAACCAAGGTATCAATCCAGTGGAGGAGTATCTCAAGATCCTGCACAAACACAAAAACTTTCTCCCAATGCTATGAAGGGGTTGTCAATCCCTTATAGATTGTTTTCCAAGTGAGAACTGAAAGCAACAAAGTAATAAAGCAAAGTAAAAGCGAAGGTGTAAATGATGGATGTGAATAGACCCGGGGGCCGTAGTGTTTACTAGTAGCTTCTCTCATGAAAGCAAGTAGACGGTGGGTGAACAAATTACTGTCGAGCAATTGATAGAACCGCGCAAAGTCGTGACGATATCTATGCAATGATTATTTCTATAGGCATCACGTCCAAAACAAGTAGACCGATACTGTCTGCATCTACTACTATTACTCAACACGTCGACTGCTATCCAGCATGCATCTAGTTTATTAAGTCCATAAGAACAGAGTAACGCCTTAAGCAAGATGACATGATGTAGAGGGATAATCTCAAACCAATGATAAAAACCCCATCTCTTTACCCTTGATGGCAACTACTTGATGTGTGCCTTGATGCCCCTACTGTCACTGGGAAAGGTCACCACATGGCAGAACCCAAAACCAAGCACTTCTCCCATTGCAAGAATCATAGATCTAGTTGGCCAAACAAAACCCAAGACTCGGAGAGACTTACAAGGATATCAAATCATGCATATAAGAAATCAGCAAAGACTCAAATATATATCATAGATAATCTGATCACAAATCCACAATTCATCGGATCTCGACAAACACACCGCCAAAGAAGATTACATCAGATAGATCTCCATGAAGATCATGGAGAACTTTGTATTGAAGATCCAAGAGAGAGAAGAAGCCATCTAGCTACTAACTACGGACCCGTAGGTCTGAAGTGAACTACTCACGAGTCATTGGAGGGGCGATGATGATGATGAAGAAGCCCTCCAACTCCAAAGTCCCCTCCGGCAGGGCGCCGGGAAGGGTCTCCAGATGAGATCTCGCGGAAACGGAAGCTTGCGGCGGCGGAAAAGTATTTTCGAGGCTCCCCTGATTTTTTGCGGAATATTTGGGAATTTATAGGCCAAAGACCTAGGTCAGGGGGCGGCCAGGGAGGCCACAAGCCTGCCCACCGCCGCCTCCCCCTGGTGGCGGAGTGAGGGCTTGTGGGCTCCCTGGAGCCCACCTGGCTTGGCCCAAAGGCCCCCTGATCTTCTTCCGTTCGGGAAAAAATCATTTCGGGGTTTTTCTTCCGTTTGGACACCGTTCCGAAATCAGATCTGAAAAGAGTCAAAAACACGGAAAAAACAGGAACTCGCACTTGGCACTAAATTAATAAGTTAGTCCCAAAAATATATAAAAGGTACATAAAAATCCAAAGAAGACAAGATAACAGCGTGAAACCATCAAAAATTATAGATACGTTTGAGACGTATCAAGCATCCCCAAGCTTAACTCCTGCTCGTCCTCGAGTAGGGAAGTGATAAAGAATGAATTTTTGATGCTTTCATGCTACCTAGCATAGGTGTCCTTTGTAATTCCTCTTATGTGACGTGAATGTTCAGATCCATTAGATTCAAAACAATAGTTTGCTATTGACGTGGAAACAATAATAGTTCAAGCAAACTAGCAAGGTAATCATGAACTTTCAAAATAACAAGGCCAAAAGAAAGTTATCCCAACAAAAGCATATAGTCTGGCTATGCTCTATCATCATTGCACAACGAATTTATATCATGCACAACCCCGGTATTGGACAAGTAATTGTTTCACACCTTTACTTTCTCAAACCTTTTCAACTCTCACGCAATACATGAGCGTGAGCCATGGTTATAGCACTATAGATGGTGTGGAATGTGGTGGAGGTTACAAGACAAAAAGGAGAAGATAGTCACATTAACTAGGCATATCAATGAGCTGTGGATATGCTCATCAATAGATATCAATGTGAATGAGTAGGGATTGCCATACAATTGATGCACTAGAGCTATGAGTATGTGAAATCTCTTAAAGAAAACTAGTGGGTGTGCATCCAACTTGCTTGCTCACGAAGACCTAAGGCAATTTTGTGGAAGCCTATCATAGGAATATACAAGCCAAGTTATATAATGAAAATCTCTCACTAGCTATATGGTGGTGAAAAAACAATAGACTCTCAATCATGAAGATCATGGTGCTTAATATGCTCAAGTGTGGAAAGGTGGTAGCATTGTCCCTTCTCTCTTTTTCTCTCATTTTTTTTTATTTTGGTGGGCTCTTTGACCTCTCTTTTTTTATGGGCTTCTTTGGCCTCTTTTATTTCCTCACATGGGACAATTCTCCATTAATGATGATCATCACACTTTCAACTCAAAACTTAGAGCAACTATGACTCTATATAGAATGCCTTCGGTAGTGTACCGTGGCAATGATCTAGCATGGCATAGACATCAATGGAAACATCATGCTAGCTATCTTACGATCGTGCAAAGGCAAAGTAGACGTGGTGGCACATGTCATGGTGGTAGTTGCATGGCAATATATCTCGGAATGACTTTGAAAAAGCCATAATAGTAGGTATGGTGGTTGTTTTGAGGGAGGCTAATGGTGGGTTTTGTGCACCGACGAAAGTTGCACGGCACTAAGAAGATAGTGATGGTGGAAGGTGAAAGTGCATCTAAACCATGGACTCAACATTAGTCATGAAGAACTCATATACTTGTTGCAAAAGTTTTATTAGTAATCGAAACAAAGCATTCAATGCATACTCCTAGGGGAAGGGTTGGTAGGTATAAACCATCGCACGATCCCGACCGCCACGCAAAGGCTGACAATCAATATACTAATCATGCTCATATTTCATCACATAGCGGTTCACCATACGTGCATGCTACGGGAATCACTAACTTCAACACAAGTATTTCTAGATCCACAACACCTTACTAGCATGACTTCAATATTACCATAACCACAACTCAAAACTAATTGAGATGAATCAAACTTCTCTAACTATTCAATGCACATGAAGGTGGAAGTTTTCGTATCCCTTTGGATAACTACCCCTTTTGAGACTACTTTCAAAGCATAGATCAACTACAAAGCCACGCACCGCTGTCCTCTAAAAGATATAAGTGAAGCACATAGAGCAAAAGTATCTAGCTCAAAAGATATAAGTGAAGCACATGTGAGCTGAATTGTCTACCAAAGGATATAAGTGAAGCTCGACAAAATCACGGTGTGTGCATGTCTCTCTCTCTAGGTGTGCAGCAAAGATGATTGTGACACAACAAAAATAAAGGACTCCTACGATACAAGACGCTCCAAGCAAAAACACATAACATGTGGTGAATAAAAATATAGCCCCAAGTAACGTTACCGATGGATTGAAGACGAGAGAGGGGATGCCTTCCCGGGGCATCCCCAAGCTTAGGCTTTTATGGCATCCTTGAATCTCTTGGGGTGCCTTGGGCATACCCAAGCTTGAGCTCTTGCCACTCTTTATCTCTTTGTCCATAAGAACTTGACCCAAAACTTGAAAACTTCACAACACGAAACTTAAACAGAAACTCGTGATAACATTAGTACAAAAAAGCAAACCACCACTTCCTTAGGTACTGTAGCAAACTTAAATTCTACTTGTGCTGATGTTGGGTTACTGTAATTTCAATCTTCCATGGCTAATACCCCCCGCCATACTATCCATAGTTTCATCAAAATAAGCAACCAACACAACAAAAACAGAATCTGTTAACAGCAGACCAGTCTGTAGAAATCTGTATATTTCGTATACCTATGGTACTTCCAAATTTATGAAAAATTACGACAGTCTGAAGAATTTGCGTAGCAATCAGAAGCAAAAAGAATCAACTCAAAATCTCTTATAGAAAAATAATGAAAATTATTTTCGTGAGCAGAAAGTTTCTGTCTTTTCCAGCATGACCAAACGATCATCCCTAAGACTAATCATAACGGTTTTGCTTGGCACAAACGTAAAAAAGAAACACAAAAAACACAATTATAACAGAATTATGAAATTGTGGGAAACACAAAACATAAATTAAAAGGATAGATTCGTTGGGTTGCCTCCCAACAAGCGCTTTTGTTTAACGCCCTTAGCTAGCCATTCAATGATGCTCTCACAAAAGACAAGAATTGAAGCATAACGAGAGCATCCTAAAGCATGTGAAAACCACATCTAAGTCTAACATAATTCCTATGCATAGGCATTTTATAGGAAAACAGATTGTCAAGACAACCAATAGTTGCCATATGCAAGGAAGAAGAAAGAGACAAGAGCAATCTCAACATCACGAGAGGTGATTTGGTAACATGAAAGTTTCTACCAAAATATTTTCCTCTCTCATAGCAATTACATGTGGGATCATATTCAAATTCAACAATATAGCTATCCCATAGGATATTCTTTTCATGATCCACGTGCATGCAAAGTTGACGCTCTTCAAAAATAGTGGGATTATCATCTAAAGTCATGACTTCTCCAAACCCACTTTCAATAATATTGCAATTATCATATTCATCATGAGGTTTGAACAAATTTTCAAGATCATAAGAAATATAATCACCCCAATCATGATTATTGCAACAAGTAGTGGACAAAGCAAAACTAGCATCCCCAAGCTTAGGGTTTTGCCTATTTTTAGCATGATTTTCACTAATAGGATTTATAGTGAAATCATTGCAATCATGCTTTTCATCCAAGGTGCCCTCGTGAATCACTTCATGAATTTCTTCCTCACAATTTTTAGATTCACGCATCTTAAGCAAAACTCCATAGAAATAGTCAATTGCCCTCAACTCACTAGCAATTCGTTCCACAATAGTGGGTCTCTTAAGAGACTAGCTAGTGGATGAGGATCCATATCAACGGATTTTTAGCAAGCAAAGATGCAAGCTAAAAGAAGGCACATGGCACACAAGCGAACAGAAAGCAAGCGATAGAAAAGGGTGCACGAAAAGGCAAAAGAAGAAAGGCAAATGAAAACAACAAATGTGAAGTGGGGGAGAGGAAAACGAGAGGCAACTCGCAACAAAAGTAAATGCAAGAGAAGAGTTTGTGAGACCTACTTGGATAGATCTTGATTTCTCCTCCTCCGCAACGGCGCCAGAAATACTTCTGCTACTGCAACAAAAGACCTTCCAACGGCACCAGAAATAGGCACGTCGACGGAAGAATACTTGGCTTGATCTTTCTGCTGCGGCTACGTCTTAAAGGACTTCCTAGGAAAGTATGCAAAGGATTTCCCCCGTGGCCTTGGAGCCTTGCGTTGGTGTTCCCTCGAAGCGGAAAGGGTGATGTAGCGTAGCGGTGGTAAGTATTTCCCTCAGTTTGAGAACCAAGGTATCAATCCAGTGGAGGAGTATCTCAAGATCCTGCACAAACACAAAAACTTGCTCCCAACGCTATGAAGGGGTTGTCAATCCCTTATAGATTGTTTGCCAAGTGAGAACTGAAAGCAACAAAGTAACAAAGCAAAGTAAAAGCGGAGGTGTAAACGATGGATGTGAATAGACCCGGGGGCCGTAGTGTTTACAAGTGGCTTCTCTCATGAAAGCAAGTAGACGGTGGGTGAACAAATTACTGTCGAGCAATTGATAAAATCGCGCAAAGTCGTGACGATATCTATGCAATGATTATTTCTATAGGCATCACGTCCAAAACAAGTAGACCGATACTGTCTGCATCTACTACTATTACTCCACACGTCGACCGCTATCCAGCATGCATCTAGTGTATTAAGTGCATAAGAACATAGTAACGCCTTAAGCAAGATGACATGATGTAGAGGGATAATCTCAAACCAATGATAAAAAAACCCATCTTTTTACCCTTGATGGCAACTACTTGATGTGTGCCTTGATGCCCCTACTATCACTAGGAAAGGTCACAACATGGCAGATCCCAAAACCAAGCACTTCTCCCATTGCAAGAATCATAGATCTAGTTGGCCAAACAAAACCCAGGACTCGGAGAGACTTACAAGGATATCAAATCATGCATATAAGAAATCAGCAAAGACTCAAATATATCATAGATAATCTGATCACAAATCCACAATTCATCGGATCTCGACAAACACACCACCAAATAAGATTGCATCGGATAGATCTCCATGAAGATCATGGAAAACTTTGTATTGAAGATCCAAGAGAGAGAAGAAGCCATCTAGCTACTAACTACGAACCCGTAGTTCTGAAGTGAACTACTCACGAGTCATTGGAGGGGCGATGATGATGATGAAGAAGCCCTCCAACTCCAAAGTCCCCTCTGGCAGGGCGCCGGGAAGGGTCTCCAGATGAGATCTCGCGGAAACGGAAGCTTGCGGCGACGGAAAAGCATTTTCAAGGCTCCCTGATTTTTTGCGGAATATTTGGGTATTTATAGGCCAAAGACCTAGGTCAGGGGGCGGCCAGGGAGGCCACAAGCCTGCCCACCGCCACCTCCCCCCTGGTGGCGGAGTGGGGGATTGTGGGCTCCCTGGAGCCCACCTGGCTTGGCCCAAAGGCCCCCTGATCTTCTTCCGTTCGGGAAAAAATCATTTCGGGGTTTTTCTTATGTTTGGACTCCGTTCCAAAATCAGATCTGAAAAGAGTCAAAAACACGGAAAAAACAGGAACTGGCACTTGGCACTGAATTAATAAGTTAGTCCCAAAAAATATATAAAAGGTACATAAAAATCCAAAGAAGACAAGATAACAGCGTGAAACCATCAAAAATTATAGATACGTTTGAGACGTATCAGGGGCCACCAGGGACCCCACAAGCCCCCTAGCCTTGGCCAGGGGGCCCGCGCCTCCCAGGCTTGTGGGCTCCCTGGGCCACCTCTGCCCTAGGTCTTTCGGCTATATATTCCCAAAAATTCCAGAAAAAATGAGGGGATCATCGAAAGTACTTTTCCGCCGCCGCAAGCTTCTGTCTCCGTAAGATCCCATCTGGGGCATGTTCTGGTGCCCTGCCGGAGGGGGGAATCGGATACGGAGGGCTTCTTTATCAACACCATGACCTCTCCGATGATGTGTGAGTTGTTCACCATAGACCTACAAGTCCATAGCTAGTAGCTAGATGACTTCTTCTCTCTCTTGGATCTTCAATACAAAGTTCTCCATGATCTTCATGGAGATCTATCCGATGTAATCTTCTTTTGCGGTGTGTTTGTCGAGATCCGATGAATTGTGGATTTATGATCAGATTATCTATGAATCTTATTTGAGTTTCTTCTGATCTCTTATATGCATGATTTCATATCCTTGTAATTCTCTTCGATTTGTGGGTTTTGTTTGGCCAGCTTGATCTATGATTCCTGCAATGGGAGAAGTGTTTGGTTTTGGGTTCATACCGTGCGGTGACCTCACCCAGTGACAGAAGGGGTAGCGAGGCACGCATCATGTTGTTGCCATCAAGGGTAAAAATATGGGGTTTTCATCATTGGTTTGAGATAATCCCTCTACATCATGTCATCTTGCTTAAGGCGTTACTCTGTTCATCATGAACTCAATACACTAGATGCATGCTGGATAGCGGTCGATGTGTGGAGTAATAGTAGTAGATGCAGAAAGTATCGGTCTACTTGTCTCGGACGTGATGCCTATATGTATGATCATTGCCTTAGATATCGTCATGACTTCACGCGGTTCTATCAATTGCTCGACAGTAATTTGTTCACCCACCGTAATATTTGCTATTTTGAGAGAAGCCTCTAGTGAACACTATGGCCCCCGGGTCTACTCCACACCATATTTTCAGCCCTACTCTTTTACTTCGTTGCACTTTCCGCCTTCAGATCTCACTTTGCATACAATCTTGAAGGGATTGACCACCCCTTTACAGCGTTGGGTGCAAGCTCGTTTGTGTTTGCGTAGGTACTCTGGATTTAACGAGATTCTCCTACTGGATTGATACCTTGGTTCTCAAACTGAGGGAAATACTTATTGCTCCTATGCTGCATCACCCTTTCCTCTTCAAGGGAAAACCCAACGCAAGCAAGTCTCCGTCAACGTGTCAATTTTTGGCGTTGTTGTTTGAGAAGTAGCAGTCACCCGGCGAGTTATTCGCGATGCTGAAAGTCGTAGAGTCAGAACTCCGGAAAGAGCATCAAGTGTTGATGGTCAATAAGACCACTGGTTTCAAGAGAAACGGCAAAGGCAAGAAGGGTAACTCCAAGAAGAGCGGCAAAACTGTTGCCAATCCGACGAAGAAACCCAAGGCTGGACCTAAGCCGGAAATAGAGTGCTATTATTGCAAGGGGATGGGTCACTGGAAGCGCAACTGCCCCAAGTATTTGGCTGATAAGAAGGTGGCCAATACCAAACGAGGTATATGTGATATACATGTTATTGATGTGTACCTAACCAACTCTCGTAGTAGTGCCTGGGTATTTGATACCGGTTTTGTTGCTCATATTTGCAACTCAAAGGAGGGACTGCGGAATAAACGAAGGCTGGCGAAGGATGAAGTGACGATGCGCGTAGGAAATGGTTCCAAGGTTGATGCAATCGCCGTCGGCACAGTCTCACTTCCATTACCATCAGGATTAGTTATGAACTTAAATAATTGTTATTTAGTGCTTGCGTTAAGCATGAACATTATATCTGGATCTTGTTTATTGCGATACGGTTACTCATTTAAGTTAGAGAATAATGGTTGTTCTATTTTTATGAGTAATATCTTTTATGGTCACGCACCCAATGTGAGGGGTTTGTTCATATTGAATCTTTATTGTGATGACACACATATACATAACTTTGAGACCAAAATATGTAGAATTAGCAATGATAGCACCACCTTTTTGTGGCACTGCCGCTTAGGTCATATTGGTGTAAAGCACATGAAGAAACTCCATACTGATGGGCTTTTGGAGTCACTTGATTTTTAATCACTTGACACGTGCTAACCATGCCTCATGGGCAAGATGACTAAGACTCCGTTCTCCAGAACAATGGAGCGTACAAGTGACTTGTTGGAGATCATACATACTGATGTGTGCGGTCCAATGAGTGTGGAGGCGCGCGGCGGATATCTTTATTTTCTCACCTTCACTGATGATTTCAGTAGGTATGGATATATCTACTTGATGAAGCACAAGTGTGAAATGTTTGAAAAGTTCAAGCAATTTCAGAGTAAAGTTGAAAATCATCATAACAAGAAGATCAAGTTCCTACGATCTGATCGAGGGGGTGAATATCTGAGTTTCGAGTTTGGTGCTCACTTAAGACAATGTGGAATCGTTTCATAGTTGACACCGCCTGGAACACCACAACGTAATGGTGTGTCCGAATGTCGTAATCGTACTTTGTTAGATATGGTGCGATCTATGATGTCTCTTACCGATTTGTCGTTATCGTTTTGGGGTTATGCATTAGAGACGACTGCATTCACTTTAAATAGGGCACCATCAAAATCCGTTGAGACGACACCATATGAGCTATGACGTGGCAAGAGGCCAAAGTTATCATTTCTTAAAGTTTGGGGATGTGATGTTTATGTCAAAAAGCTTCAGCCTGAAAAGCTGGAACCCAAAGCGGAAAAGTGCGTCTTCATAGGTTACCCAAAAGAGACAGTTGGGTACACCTTCTATCTCAGATCCGAGGGCAAAGTGTTTGTTGCTAAGAACGGAGCTTTTCTTGAGAAGGAGTTTCTCTCGAAAGAATTGACTGGGAGGAAGATAGAACTTGATGAGGTTGTGGAACCTCTGCTCCCTCTAGATGGTGGCACAGGGCAGAGATAAATCTCTATCGAGGCAACACCGGTTGAGGAGGAAACTGATGATGATGATCATGAAGCTTCGGATCAAGTTACTATCGGACCTCGCAGGTCGACAAGATCACGTACTGCTCCTGAGTCGTACGATAATCATGTCTTATCAATCATGTTGTTAGACAACAATGAGCCTGCAAATTATGAAGAAGCAATGGTGGACCCGGATTCCAACAAATGGTTAGAGGCCATGAAGTCCGAGATAGGATCTATATATGAAAACATAGTGTGGACTTTGGAAGTACCACCTGAAGGTCGCAAGGCTATTCAAAACAAATGGATCTTTAAGAAGAAGACGGACACGGACGGTAATGTGACCGTTTATAAAGCTCGACTTGTGGCCACCACCTCATCTCCGACGACGGCGAGTCCAACGGCCGGCGGATCCGATACCGGGCTGTCCCAGGTTGGTACTTCCACTCATTCCTCGCACGGAATCTCACTCCCCACCTCACCTCACCATCTCCTCTTTTCCTTCCCTTTGCTACAACATGGCGCGAATGGATGGTGACGATGGCAGGAGGGCGCCGACCATGTCCCACTCATGGGGGCGGAGGAGTAGGCGTGCGCCCATCCGGCAGCCCTGTTTTGCTCGAAAGGAGGGGCATGAGGGTTCTGCTCCTGTGGTTCTATCGCGACCGAAAAAGGTAGCTCCTCCATACTTGACCCGAGGGATATCGAACCTGAATCTTTAGCAATTCCCTGTTCTTTAGTAATTCCCTTTTTACGGGTTTTTTAATAGTTTATTTTACTTATTGACCCAAGGAAATGTAAAGGCGAATCCAACCTTGTCACAAGATGTAGTGAACACGGAATCCAGGAGCATGGCAATTTCGTTGTAGACAAACGGTGGCAATTTAGTTGGATTTAGCAAACTAATATGGATTTATAATTTTATAATGGATCAGTAAAAGCTTAGAGTGACACAACCGTCAATAGAACAAAACAGGGGGTCTTCCTTTAGGTGTTGCCTCTCCTATTCCGTGAATCTCACTTAGCAGTCACCTACAAAATATTGGCCATGCACCTGACAGAGGATGAAATGTGCAGACATAATTTGACCGTAATTGGCACGAGGCAAGTTTAATAGAAACGATCTTGTGTAGAGTTTGTTACTCTTTTTTCTTATTTTTTTATGGTCAGCCGGTCAGGCCTGTGTCTCCTAATGAAATTTTGGTAATACCATTTGAGTCGTTGTTACAAAAATATCAAATAACTGAAATACACAAATTCCTTGTTGCGTTGTCAGTTCGCTGGACAAATGGAGCTAATGTTCCATATACTAGTGCAGTATAAACTATCATGAAAAACGGATATGGAATCTAAATGCTATACTTTTAGGCTTTCGCTTTTGTTACAATCTAAGCGGAAATAATAAGAACAAATCCAATCATGTGGCGCATCAGTCTTTATGAATCAATAGATGACAATAATGCTGAATTTAGCAGATTAAGAAGGATCTTCTTGGCAGAAGGGGTCAATAAAAGTTTAGAAGCAACACAATCATGAACGGAACAGGTATGTACAAAGTCTTCAGAGACATTGATGTGAGCATAGTGCCATAGTCCTCATTTCCATCTTTTCTCTATGTTTGTTGTTGCTTCTTTCCTTTTTTGAATCGTATTTAATCATGTTCCAAGGCGTAATATTTTATATCCTGCCGTGTTTTATCCTGAGGGGGTGTGGATGTAGATGTGATGTTGCTTGTTTGATTTATCCTTGGTGAATATGAACCTGATCATCTAATTCTTCAATCAAAATTCTTCAGCTTGGTGATCCATCCAGTGCTGGCTTGGTCAGTCTGTTGGTTTTTGATCCCTAGAATCAACCAGAAACTAACGTGCGTGTATTTTCAAGCAAGCAAGCACATAGGCTGGTAGATGGATCTTCGCTGAGCTAACTTGAACTAGCTCGTTGCACGTGCTGCTTTGATCGATCTCGGAGGAAACTAAACACACAAGAACTTGCAAGACGCTCGATGTGATGGCAAACAGGGCCGTGTCGGTCCTGTGAAACTTTGTACTGATTTTCGTTTTTCTGGTGTTACAAGCAACACCCCTAGGGTGCCTTTTATACACGTCCACAAGGGACTATGGAAATAGACTAGGACTAGGTATCCTAATACTACTAGGACTCGGTTTGGCTTTCTTTCCTAATCCTACAGGAACAGGGCAACGTGATTAACTCACATTCACCCCCTAATCATGATGTCCTTACTTTCGACCTGGGTCCCAAACACGATTGATGCTTCTCATAACTGTTATCATCAGCATGGCCTTTGCTGTCCCTTGCAGCATTTTATGGACCGTCTTTACTGTCGTCCGCTCGTTCGTAGCTTGATGACAACACTCCGTTTTGGGCGTGTCTTCAATCTTCACCTCTTCTTTGGTGCTTTGTAGACTGTCCTTCGGATCATCGAGGGCACATCTTTTGAACCTGAGTGTGACCATACTTTGGTCTAACTTTGAATTCCAAGCTCTTGGCGCTTGCATCAACCCGCAAAGTGCCTTCTTGAGCTTGTCAACTTCCGATTGTTCGTCTTTGTTCTCGTAACTGAGGGGTTGTTCTATGTACACTTCTTCTGTGAGATCGCCGTTGAGGAAAGCGAATTTAACATCCATATGATGAACCTTACAATCCTCTTGTGCTGCCAAAGCTAGGATCACTCTCACTGTCTCGAGTCGAGCAACTGGTGCAAACACCTCATCATAGTCAACTCCTTGACGTTGTGCGTAGCCCTTTGCAACGAGTCTTGCCTTGTACTTCACAATGGCACCCTCCGTTTCCTTCTTTAACTTGTAAACCCACTTCAAACTTATCGTCTTTTGGTTTGGAGGTCGGGTTACCAAAGTCCACGTGCCATTGCTCTCAATCGCCTTCATCTCCTCATCCATGGCGTGCGTCCAACTACGGCTTTTGCTCGTCTCTACGAAGTTCGCCGGCTCCTCAACTCTGAACAGACATAGTCCGGTGTACTTGAGTGTAACTGGCTTTGTGTACTTGTAGACTTTCTTGAGGGTCTTGTAGTGACGAGGCCCTGAGGAGTCCGTTGTGGCTTGCGAAGGAGGCGACACAAATTGTGTCAGTGTTGATGCACTTGAGGAAGACGGTTGAGACCCGGGCGTGTCATCGACATCCGCGTCGTCGGCGTATTCGTCGTGACCGGGACCATCATCTTGATTGTCGTCGTCACTATGTGCCTCGTTGTCGATGTTGTCGTCGAGATCTCCGCCTGTCCCGTGCGCAGCGTTGTCGCTATCTCCTTGCAACCTATGCGCATCGTCATCGGTGTCGGCACCATGATGATCACTACCATTGTGGTCACCTTGGTTGGGCATCTTGCCAACCACCTGGACATCCTCCCCTGCATCATCATGAGTTGGAAATTCAACCTGTATATGTTACCGTTTGGAGCATCGTTGGCTGCGGCATTCCAATTCCACGCTTGATTTTCTTCAAACACGACGTCGCGTGAAATCCATAGACGCTTGGTTTGTGGATCGTAGAAGCAGTATGCCTTGGTGCCGGAACTCCTCTCGTTTCCGATGAACACCATCTTGGTGCTACGATCGGCAAGCTTTGGGAGGTGCGGCTCCGCCGTCTTCACATGTGCCACGCACCCGAACATCCATAGATGAGACACATTCGGCTTACGTCCGTAAATTGCTTCATACAGAGTCTTGCCGATCACCGCCTTTGTTGGAGCCCGGTTGAGAATATAGACCGCGGTCGAGACAGCTTCTCCCCAAAAAGTCCCCGGTAGGTTCTTGCTCTTGAGTAAACTCCTTGCCATGTCAACGACGGTTCGATTGCGCCTTTCAACGACCTCGTTCTGCTGCGGCGTGTAAGGTGCCGTGAGGAACTTTTTTATGCCAATCTTCTCGCAGTAGTCGTTGAATTCGTTCGACGTAAACTCTCCGCCGCGATCTGTCTGTAGTGCACGAACCTTCAGCTTGTGTTCCATCTCTGTTGCAGCCTTCAGCTTCTTGAACGCTTCAAACGCCTCATCTTTAGATTGTAGGAGAACGACCCACATATATATCGAGTAGTCGTCTACCACGAGGAAGAAATACTTCTTTCCCGCATGAGTTGCTGGGGTGATAGGGCCACATAGATCACCATGGAGCAGCTCGAGTGCATCACTTGCACGATAGGTAGACTGGGCAGGGAACGTCCTGCGGTGTTGTTCTCCAACCAAGCACCCGTCACATACTCGATCAACATGGTCAATAAATGGCATCCCGGATACCATCTTCATCTTTGACATCTTCTTCAAGCCATAGAAGTTAACGTGTCCAAATCTAGCATGCCATAACCACGAATCATCATCACTCTTGGCGAGCCAACACTCCGGTTGAGATTGATCAAGGTTGAGGATATAGAGCCTATCCCGTGTGCGATTAACACGAGCTAGCACGTTTCGGAGGTTGTCGAAGATTGTCATCAATCCGTTCTCGATATTCACCTTGCATCCATTCTCGTCAAGCTTCCCAATAGAGATGATGTTGTTGCGAAACCGTGGGATGTAGTACACTCCGGTGAGTATTCGATGTTCGCTTGTAAGACCCTCGAAGAGGACAGATCCTTGCCCGCAAATCTCCACAACTGAACCATCACTAAACTTGACCGAGCCTTCAACATCGTATTCCAGCTCGAGGAATTTCTCCTTGCACCCCGTCATGTGGTTACTGGCACCCGTGTCGAGATACCACGACATGTTCTGATCACCGGATAACTTTGGTGTCACTTTCTTCTCATGAAGTAGCACCTTCCGGCTTGGTTTCACAACCACCGTTTCGGCGAGATCACAAACTTCGACCATCAGAAGACCTGGACCTTCGCCTTCCTGCTTTGCCAAATTTGCCTTGATCTCCCGCTTGTTAGGCTTCGGACAATCCTTTGCAAAGTGACCCATCTCGTTGCAGTTATAGCACTTGACCTCGGACATATCCAAGTTCCATTGCTTCCGCCCTTTAGATTGGTCCGCCTTACCACGACCTTGTGGATTGCCTTTTCCTTTGCCTTTTCCGGTTTGTCCGTCGCGCTTCACGTTGCTTGATCCTTCGCCACCATCACGCCTTCCTTTGCTACTTGGGGCCTCTCAATCTGCGCGAGTACATGAGTTGGTCACTACCTCCTCCTTTGCCTTTCCGACAGCCACGAGCATTCTCTTCCCATGTCCGCAAGCGTCCGATCGCCTCTGTTATGGTCATGTCGTTGATGTCGTAAAGATGCTCGAGCGTGTCGATGATGTACGTGAATTTATCAGTCACTGAACTAAAAAACTTCTCCACGATCTCAGTCTCCTCGAGCTTTGAACCAAGCGCGTGGATCTCTCCCACCAGAGTAGTAAGACGCATGGCGTAGTCGTTCACCGATTCAGTTTCCTCCATCTGCAACTTGTGAAATTCGCGCTTCAGCACTTGTGCCCGAGCCTTGGTGACGCGATCTTCTCCGATCCTCATCTCCTTGAGTGCGTTCCACGCCTCTCTTGCCGTCTCGAACTCCGCCAATGTCATCAGCACGGAATCCGGCATGGACTGGGCTATGGCGGCCATGGCACCTTCGTCGCGCTCCTCGTCGATGTCGTCGTCCGTGATGGCCTCCCACACTCGAAGGGATCGAAGAATAATCTTCATCTTCACCGCCCACACGCTGTAGTTGACGTCGGTGAGCATCGGGTACTCGATGGGGATGTTGCGATGCGCCTGGACGTTGGCGTCGCCCGTTCCCCCACCACTGGTTGCTGACTTGCCGCCCTTCTTCACCTTGTCGCCGTTCTTGCCGGACTTGACCGACTCAGCGTCGCTGTCCGTCATCGTAGATCGTAGATCGTCGAGGCTCTGATACCAATTGTTGGTTTTTTATCCCTAGAATCAACCAGAAACTAACGTGCGTGTATTTGCAAGCAAGCAAGCACACAGGTTGGTGGATGGATCTTCCCTGAGCTAGCTTGAACTAGCTCGTTGCACGTGATGCTTTGATCGATCCCGGCGGAAACTAAACACACAAGAACTTGCAAGATGCTCGATGTGATGGCAAACAGGGTTGTGTCGGTCCTGTGAAACTTTGTATTGCTTTTCGTTTTTCTGGTGTTACAAGCAACACCCCTAGGGTGCCTTTTATACACGTCCACAAGGGACTATGGAAATAGACTAGGACTAGGTATCCTAATACTACTAGGACTCGGTTTGGCTTTCTTTCCTAATCCTACAGGAACGGAGCAACGTGATTAACTCACACAGTCAATCTCCAGAATAATGTCACTTTGATCGGCTCACATGAAATGGTCAAAGAATGATGGAGAGTAGTCTTAACTACGGTTATTCTGGTGAGAACAAATTATTGTTCATTACTCCCTCCATCTACTGTTTAATCAGTAGAGATGCAACATTAACTCAAGTGCTCTGCAGTTTTAGCATCCATCCATCTACTGTTTAATCAGTAGAGATACAACATTAACTCGAATAGCAAAGAAATCTCAGTCCACTTATAACTGATGATTGTGCATGATGCATCGATCCATTCCATCGGAGAGGTTGTATTTTTTCTTGTGCTAAGATTGATAGCATTGCATATCCTATGCTTTTGTTCATCAAGTAGAGACTTGTGAGATAGATGTGTCTGCCACCATCCTCGAATGGTTGTGCTATAATAATGGTCCTAGCCAATTACTAGTATGCGCTGCTGCTAAAACAACTTGCTCCAAGTAGCAACAACAAAACCACGCTTGGTACCCCAAAATTCATATGGCACACACATATGAGTATGCACCTCGGTTTGGTTTAGTTTGCATGTGTACATTTGCTTTAACTTTGACTGAAACTATCTTAGTGACACTTGCATCAATGATGTGCTCTGCCCTTGTAGATGTCCTTGGAGAAGGTGACCATTGGCCTGTAGGGGAGGACCGCCCAAGCTCGACGATGATACGACAACAGGTAGCACTCGCTTCCCTCCCACAGTGAAGGTCTGATCTGCCTGTTTAGATGGTGTGTGTCTTGTGCATGTGAGGGGAGAAGAAAGCCATTGAACTCAATTATATTTGCATGTAAGGGGAGCGATCCTTTTGGTAGACGCAGAGTATATATTACATATTCTATAAAATTCAACACGCGAACATACTACCTATATCCAAATTCTGGTTACCAGCTTTTGTACGTACACATGAAAAAGCACGACACTTTGCTTCAGTTTGTATGTGTCCAGTTGTTTTACACTTTGACTGAAACTAACTATCTTGGTGCCACTTGCATCTTTTTTACATACATACATATGAGTCAGCACCACAGTTTTCTTCAGTTTGTATGTGTCAATTTTTTTTGGTTGAACTTTGACTGAAACTAGCTGGTGGCTCCTCAATCTGTACATACACGTGAATCAGTACCACCCTTAGTTCAGTTTTGTATGTGTCCATTAGTTTTTTACTTTGACTGACACCAACTCGATGGCACTTGCATCTTTTGTATATAGATACGAATCAGCACCACACTTTGGTTCAGTTTATATGCGTCGGTTTTTTGGTCTTACTTTGATTAAAAATCTATACGAGTGAGTATCATCAGTCTCAATCAAAAAACAATTTCTTTCTCTTTGAAGCTTGTCTTGAACAAAAATTGCTGCTTGATAGATACAACCGAAACTGGAACATCTCTGTACTGTATATATCAGTAGCATTGTTTGGTTCAAGCACCTACATGACAAGTTATCTTCAGCAAAGCTTTTTTTTTGCCTTTTTTGTTAGATGCTCTTGTTCTAGCGATTTTCTTTTGGTAGATTTAGTGTATAGATTACATATTCATCCTCATTTTGTAGGATCTTCGGTTTGTTATAATGACTGCATGCCGCCTGCATTGTTGCTGCCTCGTCTGCCTCGCCACCGACACCGCCCCTCTGCCTCATCTATTGCTGTAGTGGATTTGTAGAATGAAAATATTATGTACATCATTTTTTATGGTATGTGTTTGCAAATCCATGGGGTAGAATCATGTGTGTACAAACATTTGTAAATTGCTAGCCTTTTTGGCTTTTTTTTTTTGGTTCTGGTTAGCAAGTATGCCGACGGTTAGGCCGTCGGCATAGTGGACACGTGGTAGCTGCTGGGTCCTCCTGGTACACGACTATGCCGTCGGCATAGCGCTAAATCTATGCCGACGGTTATGCCGTCGACATATCTGTGTACCAGGAGGGCCCAGCAGCTACCACGTGGTTGCGTGTGATTGGTGCAGATTTGACGGTGGCGCCGTCAACGACCGTCACCTGTAGAATTTTGCCGACGGGGTATATATGCCGATGGCTGTGTGGACACCGTTGGCATAGCTACCTATGCCGACGGCCGCCCTCTGATATGCCGACGTACAAGTTGCCGACGACCACCGTCGGCATAGGCCTATGCCGACGGTTTTCAGGTCTATGCCGACGGTTTTGGGCCGTCGGCATAGTAGGTTATTCTGGTAGTGCATAGTGATGCGCTAGCTGGGTTTTGATGTGCTGCACATCCATTGATTTTTGCATTCCATCTAATTTGTCCCATGACTACTCATATTTCGATTTCATTTATACGCAGGCTAGCTGATCGATGGAGGTGGTTCAGTTTGACAAGTAATCCTAGGGTGGTTCATTTTGTCAAGTAATCCAGGGGTGGTTCATCTTCGAGTTCATCAAGGGTTTTGTTCACTTTGCCGCTACTTCATGGTTCAGTTTGGCGGTGGCTATCACAAATTCAATTAGGGCTGCTTAGTGTAATGACGAACTTCATATAATATTTGCAGCGATTTTGATTCGATTTGGCCGTGGCGGTGGAATGGTGAACTGCATATTTTGACTCGGTTTGGCCGTGGCTATTATCAATGCAATTAGGGCTACTTATCTCTTTGAAAACGGAAACCATATGGAATTGCAGTATGCAGGTCATGATATGTGCGGCAATTCCATATGGTTAGATGCAGATCCATATGGCTACTTATCTCCTGTGCAAGTATCGTCAAGCAGCCACAACATGATGTTCATTTCATTTCCAACCAGCATGCTTGGTAAACATCCATCTGCCTCACTTATATGATCTCTAGCTAGTTCATTATGCATCTCCCTTGTTTTAGCCCAATTGAGGGGTTCTTTGCAGCGAACGTCGGGTCGTTGGTTGCACCATGGCGAATTAATCGTTCGCTATTCCGTGCGCCGCTGGCCGTTGTTCCACAGTTATTATGTTCATTATGTCAACTAATCGTTTGCAGTTACTCCCTCCGTCATGGTTTAGAAGACACAGTTAGACTTGTGTGCGTTTTCAAAATAGACAAAGATTAAGGCACGTTGCATTTACACCTAGCAGCTAATTAGTACTCTATTGTACTACTTCTATATGCATGCGTAATATAAATGCTATTTTTTAACTTATTTCACAGTCAATCAATAATCAACTAGGTCCTAGAGAATTTGCATGCACGTCTTCTAAACCGTGACGGAAGGAGTATCTACGCTACTTTATTATGAAGTGATTTTGGTTAAGTTTGGACTGGTCAGACTAATATACTGCTGTCTTCTTGAGTAAACGAGTAGGAGTAGCGTATCATGTTACGAGTTGGTATTTTCTATTGGTCCAGTAGTTACGTCGTTAGCTGGTCTCCTAATCCTAGGTGATCAAGTGGCAGGATAATTAATTAGTTAAAGTCCTTTATTAATTTGAGTTTATTTTGTCTGCATCATGTCATCTTGCCCCAAACATTACTCTGTTTCATACTTAATACTCTAGATGCATGCTAGATAACGGTCGATGAGTGGAGTAATGGTAGTAGATGCAGATAGGAGTTGATCTACTTGCTTATGGACTGACGCCTATATACATGATCATTGCCATGAATAAGATGTAATAACTATACGTTGTTTTATCAATTGTCCAACAGTAATTTGTCTACCCACCATATATTATCTTCAAAAGAAAAGCCATCTAGCGAAAACTATGATTCCCGGATCTACTCAAATTATATTACAAAAACTATAAAATATTGCAGTCATTTGTTTTCTGTTATTTACTTTTATATTTATATTATCTATCTATCAGTATTTAATCCTTATCGGTAACAAGTTCAAGGGGCTTGACAACCCTCTTGCTTGTGTTAGGTGCAAGTGTTTGATTATGTGGAGGTGTTGACAACGGGGGTTATCTTAATACTCCTTTTGGTTCGATAACATTGGTTCTCACTGAGGGAAATACTTATCTCTACTGTCCTGCATCGGAAAAAAATCGCAGCGTAGTTTACAAGTAGCAGTAACCTTCTCGGCTAACTCCTTCCTCATACGACCATCTAGTATCCCTTCTATTCGAGTCCATATTGAAACTTTATCTAATTTGTAATCATTTACATTGATGAAAACATCATACTCATAGATTGCGACTACCGCATTATGAAACAACCAAGAGCCACCATCCATGAATGTTCTCCAATCTCCCAAACGGCTAAACTAGACAATGAACAGATTGGCACCCTTCGGCTTAAAGAACACTTGCTACGACACTGACCACGTCGCGCACGAGTTAAACAACACAGAGTTACTGAAGTGACACGTTGTATGCACCTTAAAGATCGCTAGACATATGATCTCATTAACTAGATCCTCGAGCCCCTCACTGAAATCAAGTCCAACCTCCCCTTCCCCATGAAGATGTAAACCTTTGAATCCACCCTCAAGACTCAGAGGCGTTTAACTTAACTTTTCAAACAAATTCCCTCCCCACTAAATTTAACTGGTTTGGGCCTTATCATCTAATATTACCAATCATAATCCTCTACATCAACTTATGTGTAATAATTTAAGTAACATTTTGTAGATATAGAATTACTCCCCGGTGTGCTATGGAAAACCGGTTTCCCTCATTATATTCAGCCAGCTTTTTCCCGGCTTTCCAAAATGAAAAACGGCATGAACTGTATATATGTTCGTGAATTACAAAATGTTAGAAATTTTATAAATGCTCATGAAGTTTAATAATATACATCAGTACTTTCTCTAAAATAATTAATATCCAACACTTTTTCCAAGAGAAAATATAATGCTGCTTATAGTGGAGAGTAACATATAATAGTATCATGCGTATGTTACTATTGTATGATACTATCTTTATAGTGCATAGTAACATAAACTAATATCATAGGTGATCTTATTTATTGACATGCATGACATATAGTAGCATAGCATTTAACATGTTACGGTATCCACCTACTCCCTCCGTCACGGTTTAGGCTAGTTGTAATGGGAGTATCGTATACTAGTATCATGCATATGATACTAGTGTATGATACTACATCCGTAATGCATAGTATCATGTAGTAGTATCATAGAACAGTTCGTTTATTGTCATGCATGACACATAGTAGCACAACATTTAATATGATACGGTATCATAATATGATACTCAACCCTCTCTTTCCTCATTTAATTTCATGTCACCTCATCAAATATGTCTAGTTGGCATGCATGATACTACTTATGATACTACCATTACGATCAGACTTAGAAGGCACAGTTAGACTTGCGTGCGTTTTCAAAATAGACAAAGATTAAGGCACGTTGCATTTACACCTAGCAGCTAATTAGTACTCTATTGTACTACTTCTATATGCATGCATAGTGTGAATGCTATTTTTTAACTCATTTCGCAGCCAATCAATAACCACCTAGGTCCTAAAAAAATTGCATGCACGCGCTTCTAAACGTGACGGAGGAAGTATGTTACTCTAATCCTCTCTTTCTTCTTTAATGACTTTGCTAGTACCAAAACTACGAATGATACCCACTGTGGCCAGCCTAAGTGAAGTATGGCTCGAGTTCTTTTCGAACTTTGGGGGTCGTACTGTGTTAAAAAAGGAAAACTTGGGGGGTCGTATTTTTTTCCTGAAAAGGCTTTGGGGTCGTTTTCGTGTCCGGGCCCAACTATTCTTCACGCTCCATCTGAGCGAGCGAGGGGCCCTGTCACACAGGGAGAGAGAGCATTCGAACTTGGAACCACCCCGCAATGGCGTCGCCGCCGGCGACGTGGTCGGTCACCGCGTGCCTTACTTACCGTGGCGGGCTGGAGATCCGCGCCGCCGCGGAGAACATCCTCCCCGGATGGGGCCACGGCGGCGAGCGCCTCTCCTTCCTCCTCCGCCTCCGCCGCCGCCTCCGCCTCGCCGTCACCTCCCAGTGCGGCCGCGCCCCCGCGCCCGCCGACCCCGGCAAGAATCCGCGCGCCCTCAACCTCCTCCGCTCCCTGCGTACCAGGCTCCCTTCCATTTGGCGTCGCAAGAAGCCGCCGCGCGCCGCCGCGGCCAAGCCGGGTTCTTGCTCTCAGGCGATCCCCTCTTCGCTGGTTCGTCCAAGATAATGGCTCTAATTACTCGGTTAGTGTATCCGGTTGCTTGGTCTGACGTTCTTGTTCCTCTCAGCGCATGTGCTGGCAGAAGGATCGAGCCCCGATGCGGCCGGCGACGACGGTGGCGCTGTGCTCCGTCGCTGCTCTCGCCGTCGCCGTGGCTTCCGTCGCGGCGCTTCGCCTCGTGGTACTTTTCCTGCACCCTGCACTCGCGCCGCGATCTGTAAATGGCCGTGCTCTTCTCCTGCATTGGTGACTGCAAGAACCAACAACAGCATTTGAATCTGGTTCAGAGTTCTGATCCAATCGTGCGCGTTCCTTCTTGCAGGCCGGGTTCTTGATACCGAGTGCGAGCTGCGGATCATGGAGATGCTTCTTGGCGAAGAAATTCGTCAGGTTCTTGGGGCCTCCTCTCCTTGAGCGGATCTCCAAGATTAGCCTGAAACTCGTGGATCCTCCTGCTCTCGGCGACTGGCTCGGGCTCCCGAAGCTTGGACTGAAGTGGCTCTTCAACAATTAGGAGATGTTTTCACTGAGAACGTCTGGCCCAGATCAAATGACAGCGGGTCTAGTTTGATTTATGATTATGAATTATAGATGATTGCAGAGCTAGTCTAGTTATAGTTCTGGTTGAAGAACTGAGCAAATAGAAGTATTCAGGAACAGGATCGCATTAGGGTGTGTTTGGAAGCAGTTCCCATCCTATGCTAGTTGTTCCCGTTTAAGACATGCTGAGTATAAACATGCCCAGTACATGCAACTGCAGTTGTTTGGTAACAGTGTATGTATTGACGCATGTTGAACTGAGATTGTGTTTGGCAGGCTGCATCAAACGACGGGAGGGGTGGAGGCGCCAGCGGGCCGGCAAGCCGGCGGCCTCAGCCTGGCGGAGGGGGAGGGGTGGATGGGAGGGTGGCTACCTGTGCTGGGGAGGCGACAGCGGGCCGGCGGGACGGCGGGGACGGGCCGGCGGGACGCCCTTCTGGCGGCTAGGTCGGGAGGAGGAGGAGGAGGAGGGGGCTAGGTCGGGAGGAGGAGGACGAGCGAGGGAACGAGCTCCCTTCAGCATAGCTGAGCCCAGCTCGGCTGTATGGGCGAGCTCCCTTCAGCATAGCTCTGGGCCTTTTTTGCATCGATGGAGCTATGCTTAGAAGAGTCCATACACCCTGCCAAACACCTAAAAGTGGGTTGAAGAGGGAACATTTGGCTTTATGCATCCTCCGTGCAGGCTACCAAACACACCCTTAGACTCTTCAGTCTGTGTGATCTGCATGTGTGCATTGTAATGCTTATTCATTGGAAGAATGTTGAACTTCAGACATGACATGCGTGGTACTTTTGGCATACCTATAAACAGACCACAGCCAAAATTCTGGAAATTACAACAGGAATTCATCGATAAAAATCGACATAGCAACTGATCCTTTTATCTTATATATAACAGAAATGTTATCAAGATTCAGGTTCGCAGTTCGCTGCACGCGAAAAAGGCATTTTAGGCGCTTAGACATGGATAGGTCTTTCTTCCTCGGGTTTGAGGGGTGCCAACCCACGATTTTAGTCTTTGCAGTGAAATTCACATGGCGGTAAGGCTTGTTCTTCTCACGGCATGATTCGTGGTGCACAACTTCTTTGAGTTCATCTGCAAGATCCTGCAATGAGCAGCATCTGCCGGATAAGCAAGATATGAATACGATAAAAAGTGATATCCTGGTAGCGGAAGAAGAGAGTTTTTAGAGTACCCTATATTACTAGTGAGGGAGCAGTATATGTGTGATCCCATCATTCATTGCTAGAGGTACTACAGACACTTCTGGTTCAAAAAACCTGACGGTGAAAGCTCTGATTGTTCGCAAAGGGGATTGCTATGGTGGGCGTAGGCCAATATGTCGGAATGCATGGTGCACGTGGATGAGCAGATTGAGTCCTGCCTGGGTGAGCGGGGAGCTCGTCCACGGTGCATGGTGGTTTGGCATGCGTTGTCGCCGTTAATCACGAAGCACAATAATTTGATGCTAGAGCGCTCAACCATATGGGCGGCGGAGAGCCTCATGGCCGTAGGCCGTCGGGATGGGGCGCAAGGCGAACAAGGGTAGGCGGCTCGAGATGTGTTGTCCAAGAGAAGGCAAGCGTTGGGAGGCGTCTGTCGAAGATGCAGAGAATCACCGATCAAACAAAGGGTCGTTCTATCTCACGAGCTGATCACGTATACCGATGGACGAGAGACAGACGGTACTACCAATACTACTGATCCAATTTCACTGATACAGGAAAATACCTATCCTTGGATCTTTATCGATGGACGGCCTGTATCCAATTTAGGGTACCATAAAAGAGCTCCGGAAGAAGGACAGGTGGGAGGGAGGGACGGAGGAAGAGAGAGAGAGAGAAAACCGCCAAAAGATTGTGATCCTCGTTGTATTGGTCCACCGCGACACGAACCAAACTACATTTACTAGTATATTTTAGGGCTCTCTTGAGCACTAGTGATTCTGTACGTCTTTTTTTTAGAACATTTCCAACGGTCGCGCTATATAAACGCCGCGCTGATATAACTATGATTATTGGACGCGCGCAGCCGCTCCAGGCACTCCAACGGAGGCGCAAAAAACGCGCGCGCGAGAAAAATGGTCCGGCGCACGGGGCGAAACGCCTTCGCGCGTCTCATATTTCGTGCGCCCGCTACCGTGTGCTAGACAGCGACGACTCGAGCACGTCGTCTACCCACCACCGGATCCAGGCGCTGGCGTCGCCGCCCTCGCCACCCCATTTGCTCCGACGACCCGACGGTGCTTACCTGAACTATGCTTGCGCCGTCTCTGTTTCCTATGTCTCCCTCTAATCGCCGTCGGCCCTCCCGCGCCCCCATTCCTCCGATGAAGAGTGCTCGGCCGCCAACTGCCGCTCGGCGCTCACAAGGTGTTCGACAAAACGCTTGTAAGGTATGTATTGTTTTAACTTGACATTTTTTACATGAACTTGATGCATGTTTTTTTGTAGTTTTTATAGGTTAGTTTAAATTTAATATTGTAGATGAGTTTGTCGTATGATTCTTTCAAAGAAGAATTTGATATTGAAGAGGAGGAGGACCTTGCAATGATCCTAGCTATGCACATCAATAAAAAACCGAAGCACAACGGTTTGGTTATGGGTCGGGAGAAAATTTGGAGGGATAAGATCGATGCCGATAGTAGATTGATGAGGCACTATTTTGTGGATAATCCCATGTACCCCGAGTCGTACTTCCGGCGCCGTTTTAGGATGAGCACCGAGTTGTTCAGGCGCATTGCAGAGAAACTGGCGAACCATGATCGGTTTTTTCAGCAGAGGAGGAATGTCGCCGAAGAACTCGGGAATAGCACCTTTCAAAAGGTGACAAACGCTTTGTGTATGTTGGCATACGGTATTCCTGCTGATCTAGTTGACGACCACTTGGGCATGGGTGAGAGTCGGTCCATCATGTGTGTCAAGCGCTTCGCAGTCGGGATTGTACAAGTGTTTGGCCCGGAGTATTTGAGATTTTCCAATGGTAAAGACGTCGCAAGGCTATTGGAGATGAACAAAGCTTGTGGTTTCCCGGGCATGCTTGGCTCAATAGATTGCATGCATTGAAGTTATAAGAATTGTCCTAAGGCATGGCATGGGCAATTCCACGGCTAGAAAAGAAGTTTCACTATAATCCTTGAAGCGGTGGCTGATCAAGAGACATGGATTTGACATGCTTTCTTTGGAATGCCTGGATCTTTGAATGACATCAGCGTTGTAATCGATCACTACTCAGTGAATAAGATTGCAAATGGTGAACTACTACCGATGGAGTTTGTAGCAAACGGCCATACGTACAACTATGGCTACTATCTTGCGGATGGCATCTATTCAAAGTGGCAAACATTTATGAAGCCGTTGAAAAAAACGAAAGGTAAGAAAAATCTAGATTTTCACAATGCTCACGCGGCGATTCGGAAAGATGTGGAGAGAGATTTTGGGATTTTGCAAGCCCAATTTGCTATTGTGAGAGGACCGGCTAGATTTTGGGATCAAAAGATGCTTTCATACATCATGCACGCTTTTGTGATCATGCATAACATGATCATCCAGAATGAGCATGGCCAAGATTTAGACTACTCTTAATATGGGCTCTTGGGACAACCCGTACGAGTGTGTCGTCGGGCTGCGAGGGTGGCCCGATTTGTTGCCTCCTATTACGAGCCATTGCTAAAAGTGGTGTGCGATTAAGTGCCATTCGACGTGCTGAAACGAATGATAATCTTCAGAAGGATTTAATCGAGGAGTGATGGATATGAAATGGCCAACAAAATAAGAATGATGATTTGTATGTTTGATGTTGTACGTTTGATGTTATAGTGTCGAACTATTTATTGTTGACTATTGTGAAAAATTGAACTATTTATTGTTGATTATTTTTTATTTATTTGATCTTCTAAAACCCGTTTGTAGTCTCGTATGTTGTTTGTGTTGGGCGCGTGTTACGTATTTTTGCAGTTTCTGCTGGAGCGGCGTGCACAATATTTTAGGGCGACCGCTGGAGCCAGCGCACTCCGACGCGCTATATTTTGCTATTTCGGTGCTGCAAACTGTTTTTAGCGTGCGCGGTTGTTGGGCGCCTGATGGAGATGCTCTTAGAGCAACTCCAACCGGGTGACCTAAACGGATGGCGCTTTTGTCCGTTTGGGTCAACCTGACGGATACCAACGTATGCTTCCGCGTTTCAGTCGACGCATGTGTCCAATGCTGGCCCGATCCATTTTAACGACAAGTCAAAAAAAATTACAAACATTTCTAAATATACAAACAAACATAAATTAAACATTAAAGCCGGCCACGAAGACATGCGAGAGTCCATGGGTCCTCATTACATTAATTTAACATTAAAAAACTAAATTGAGGGCTACCCTAGGCGTCCTCTTCGTCGGCATTGGGGCCGGTGAGGTCGATCAGCGTCGGCGCAGGACCAGCCCAGGGGAACGTCGTGTTCCAGACGACGTTGATGACAGGGGCGGGCTGTGCCAGCGCAGGCAGTGCTGGTGGCGGCGATGGCGGCGGTGGCCGCGGCACGAATGGGCTCCTCCTCCTCCCTCTACAGTCGTTCCTTCTCTGCTTCCGGCTTCAGCTCCATCTGTCGCATGCCATCGATGCACTCCTCCGCCAGGCGCCGCGCCCTCCAATGCTGGAGGTAGCGGCCTCCTGTTGCGGTATCGCGCCCAACCAGATGGGCAGCTCGCTAACCCACTCACGGAGGCAGCCGGTTCACTGGTAGACCTCTAGATGCGGCTCCGTGGGCTCAGTCTTCGGCGGAGGGGGCACGATGCAGTCGCCGGCGGCGGACAGCGTGATGGCCTGCTCGAGTTGTGCCTTGTATGTCGCGTCCTCCTCCTCGACCTTACTCCGCTCTTCCTCCTCGCTCTCACGGAGTGCGGCTACCAACGCCGCCTGGTAGGCGGACTCCGCCTCCTGGTCCTCGTCGTGAATGAGGAAGCAGAGAGGTGGCGAGATGGGGACGGGGATCTGGAAGCAGATGAGGCCAAACCTCACCGCGCGCTCGGATTAAAAAAGGCTGACCGTGGTCACTGACGCGTGGATCCGTGAAGGATGGCCGTCATTAATTAAGTTGACCGCGGGTGACCGGCGGATATGGATGGAACAGACACCAAGAGGGGGCGCGCATCCGCTTCTCGTCCGCGCCGACTCATTTTAGTCCTAAATTTGGACCGGAAATGGATCGACGCGGACGCGAAGTGGACGCACTTTGATAATGAATTCGCTTGTTAAACTATCACATGTATCCACGTGAATCCAATCAAACGACGATGGACAAAATGAATCGTCCTATTAAAATTGTTGTCAGGCCAATAAAGACACGGACGTATACACACATCTCCTTCCGAAAAACACCAGCTCGCTCCATGCACCTAGATTAGGTAAGAGCATTTCACTATGATTTAATAACATTGTCCTTCATCAAAAGGGGTGAATACAAACTGATATTATGTACTCTGTCAAATCAACAAAAAGGAAACAAAACTAAACAAGTTCTGAATGCAACAAGAAAAAATGCAGCCATTATTTTATTTCCGTATCAGGGGCTAGTGTTCTCTTAGGTCATCCACAACGTTTAGCGGCTGGATTGCCTCTAAACTGGGACCCATAGTGAATTGTTAGAGTCAGCTCAAAAGTACGTAGTGTATGGCAAATGTTTGCTGCCTCTAAGATGTATCATGAGCAATACTATATTGCTTATCCAAAGGGCCACTTTCCATCCTTTTGACGTGACATATCATACTTTTTTTGTATGACGTGTAGGGTCAGTAGATTATTTTATTTCATGAAAAGATTTGGAGGCTGCCTCCAAACATAGGGTCAATGCTAAGCAAATTTAACTTAAAGATTGTTCTCATAGTATATAACGGCTGCCTCTATGGCTTTAGAGGCTGTTTTAGAGGCAGCAAAACATCACACTGTGAATGCTCTTACTGCCCTATTTTGACCGGTTAGTAGAATTAATTGTTCTTGCTATCAGCACGGCAGCACCGTACATGATGGAACAGAGCTGCTTTGGTGTGCCTTGCTAGAAGCAAACCAATTGTACAAATAAAAAAATTACACATAAAAGTAGTTGTTCTGGAATTATAGTTCAAATTAAAAAAAATGCCAGCATACAAAGTGGTACTAGCATAACACCTATGTGTACTTTGTTAATTTCAGCAATCCTTATAATTTATGCACCATTTCGATGACTATCACTGGTAGTCAAAATAAATGTTCAACCAAAAATAGGTGGGCCGAAAACAGGAGTATAAAAATTTGTTGTATGCCAGTAACTTCTTCAGCAACTTGTTAGGTTCTCCATAATCCAACTTAGGAGCATTTGTTATTCCCCAATTAATGCCGTAAAAACCGGGGTTATCTTTTGCTGCCTACATCAGAGAAGCACCTTGCCATGTCACCATGTTTGAATATACAAAAAAGAAAGGATATATGAAGCGAAGAAAATCTAGAACGAAGTCGAGAAACTTTACATTGTGCTATCACGACGGCCATGAAGATATCTGTCAATGGCATCTTCAGCTTGTTGTAAGCTCTGAAACGATGTAGAATTCCATACCCCAATCACGCCGTAGCTGCGTGTGGAACGATCCTCCGCGGTCAGCCCGGGTGTAGAATTCCATACCCCAATCACGCCGTAGCTGCGTCAAAATGGGTGACCCAGGAATTGCTGCCTGTGCTGCTGCCTGTGCCTGAGGACGGCTCGAGGTAGTGGCCTCCAATGTTTCAGTGTCCACTGTCGAGCAAGGCCTTGGAGGAGTCGTCACCTGGCTGCCGCGGCACGGCAACGCCATCGCCATTGCCATGCATGAAGCAGAGCAAGCAGATGGACTCAGTTAAGTACAAGAAACAACGTATTTAATCTAAGATCAACTCTAACAGACCCGTAAAACGGTCGGAACTGTAAAATGCCGGCGACTATACGGGTTCGGTCCGTTTTAGGATCAGACAGAGCCCGTATAATCGTTCGGTCCGTAAAGAAAAATATAGTGACCCGCAAACCGCCCTTTCCGTACAGTATATCTACGGGTTGGCGGCTTGGATAGGGACAAAATCCTATCCGCGCGCTGTTGTCAACCCCAAGTCACTTGATTTCTCGCCGCTGGCAAGCACAATCTCCCCTTTCCTCCTCGAAATATGGCCTGAAAGTTGGTCCGTCGACCGTGACGATGGCGATGACCCCAAGCAGAAGCGGTGTGTGGCATCCGACGCCACGCGCTACACCAACCAAGACATGTCATCACCGTCGTCGCTCATCCGCTGCGAGACGGAGGAGTACGACCGTGCGCGCGAACGGCTCTTCTCCGACGCATGCAACTCCTCCGAGGAGTCGAGCTCGTGCTCCTCGCTCGCCCCTGTGAAAAGGGAGCCGGAGGAGCTCCTCCCGCTCCGCATGATCAAGAGGGAGCCGGGGCCCGAGGTGGAGCCAGAGCGGCGGGCCGATGGCATGGTCGGGCCAAAGGGCTTCCTCCCCCCGACAGAGGAGGACGCGATTATGGCCGTCATTCTCACGCGCAGTGCACGGGAGGAGGAAGAGGAGCTGCAGCGCCGTCGAAAGGAGGAGATCGACGCCGTGTTTTACGAACGGGGGCTGCAAAGGCTCTCACGTTTGATGTGAAGGAGGAGTGGCGCCGCAAGAAGATCGAGCAGGAGAAGATTTACGTCGACCTCACCACCTCCGACGACTTAGCACACCTCTGACGACTTAATTAGCACCGCCGCTAGGCTCCAGTGAGCTCGATTAAGTCAGCTACCGCACCTGATGGACTCCGGCGAGCTTGATTTTGCCTAGTTTTAAGGTAGGATAGCATCCTGCGAGCTTTATTCGAAGTAGAAATTAAGTTAATTTATTCTTCATTTTTTTTCTTGGAATGCAAGGCTAGTATATATGCTGTTGCTGGCTTGCTACTCTCGATATTCTTAAGAAGTCGGGGTAATAAAAGACCCCATTCGTGAAAAAACAAAATCAACAGAGCAAATGATTCTTTCATCTAGGGGAACGGAGTATCGACAAGATTCAGGCCAGGTGCACGCAGAAAAAAAAAACTGGCCATGTATGCACTAATTAGAGTGGATATGTATTTGCTCCGTCAGTTTAAGTGAGTCGAATGACTATAGGTACACCCCACGGTCCCAACCCCCCTGATTTGTCATCTCCTAATAATCACAGGCAAGCATCCCCTAACAATCATATGTTGAAACAGGCATCTCCTAACAATCACAGGTTGAAGCACGCAACATGGACGAATGTTGTGCATGCTTCACCGCATTGCGATGCTGATTTCGCGGACCCCACCACCAGCGGCACTTACACAGGATCTTACAAGGCATTGTGTTACTAGATTACTTTTAGCTGTTTAGACACTTCTTCGCAGGACAGTTCCATCCTCCATCGTCCTGAAGTGCGTAACCTGAATCAAAAAGAAGATCGAATTTCAGAAGCTATTCAACTGCTGACAGAGGGCGGACAATTGCATTTGCCAGAATTGCCACATGGTTCGAGCATCAAGTAAATTTGCATATCAAGTTTCGTCCGGAACAGAAATGTCGCATATAATATAACCATTTGAGCGCATAAATGTCTTTTGGAGGAAAAAGATACGGCATATGACCGAATAGGACCGGGCTATTTAATCTTTACCTTATCTAGCTTGTCCTTCATTGGTGTTTCTACCACTACCTTCTGAAGACAAAACCGTCGGAGAACACGACGTTCAAGCATAACCTCAAACTGAATATCACTGTTGCTTGATGACACGCCTGATATTACCTTCTTCTCAATCCCCACCTTCTCTAGAGGTCAGCAAATATAACGACACATAGATGAGAATATATATTCTTGTGTTTCAATGATTACAGAGTTAAAGCAAGGGGTATGGTGGAATGGATAACAGACCTGCCATGAAAGGAGACTGGAACATTGGATTGGCCTTGGTATGATCTCCATCATCATGAATAATGTTTCTAACATGCACCGGAGCTTCAAAGTCAACACCGGGATTTTCTCTGTTAATGGAGAATGAAAAGAGCATCCATGTAAGTCCATGAAATGAGTAGGGACTGATATTTGAAGGGCACACTACTTACATTGTTCTTGCACAATCAACTTGAGCATGAATTTGGAAAATTCCTCTTGAGGCTTCCTCAAGACACAAGTTTCCAGGAAGTTGCGTTGCTGCTGCTGATATTCCATTCTGCACCCCAGGATAGTTGGTCACTTCCGAGCCATCAGAACATGTTTCAGCTTCACTCATCTCATTTCCGAAATCTCCAGAAGGTTTAGATGCTTGTGTCAACGTCTTTGTTTCTAGTTTCTCGAGCCTCTCAGTCCCTCCTTTATTCTTCTCATCATTTTTTCTTGCCAACAGATTATTCAGCTCATTATCGCTCCGAAAAGTGTCATCACTAACATGGCCATCTTCCCAGAATGAATGTAGTCTGGACTCCTGAAAATCAATACCAGGATCAAACCCTTGCCTTAGTGAATCCTTGCCAGACTGCTGAGAATATGTAGTGTGTTGACCGACGACAGTTTCATTTACGGAACTGGCAGAATGAAATATGTCTGCATTTGATTTCTTGAGAGAGTAAAAATTATCTTCTTTCTTCTTGCCTGCCTTCTGTCCCAAGAAAGTACACATATCAATGTTGCTCGGAAGGTCCGTGGCACGGAATGGGTCTGAAAACTCCGTTGTATTGCCAAATAAATCTGAAACAGGATTCTGCGGGTGAATCTCATCATACGCACTGTCAGGTCTGTGGAAAACAGGACGAACTTTTGATGTAGGTCTCCATTCAGTTGATCCCACAGTTTGAAATCCACCCATATCTGGAATAGAATCAAAAGGTTTATCCTCACGCATTACAGTGCAACTCGGTGGGTTGTTTCGTCGAGTGCTGCCCTTCAGATGGGAGGTACAAGAACCCCAGTCAGCAAATTTCTCCTGAAGTGATAAACGGCAGCTTGGTTCTTGGGTTCTCTGTTGGCCCATTGCCTTATCTGGCCAATAATCTGCTTCACGATTCTTCTGGTCTGTTGCTCTTTTATAGTATTCTTCTTCATCCCTGAATGCTGACATTTCATCTAGATGTGCATCGATATTTGGAATATCAGACTTATCCAAGCTTGCATGGAAGTCATCCTTCTCATTCATGTTTTTCTCTGTGCATTTTACAGACAGTGTTGGTTTGTTGCTCGAGATATCCTTCACTGCTATGGAAGTGAACCAAAAAGAGGAAGACAACTTAGTTTAAGTGCACATTATACTCTATACATCAACGTCAAGAGTTTTCGCTGGAGAAAAGAACAGAATCAGATAGCGGACATCACTAACCTGCAGCACATGAGCTTGATTCTTCACTGCAGAGAATAATTTGGAAGGATCAGCTAGGGCAATGCCCCATGGTTTTGCATGGCACATGATACGAGCATTAAGAAAAACTGAACCCAGTCAAACATGACAGTCAAGTTAATTTGCTAATTACCTCAATGGGCTCTTCCTTTTCTCTGAATCATCGTCTACCATGTCAGAAGACCAAGCAGAAGGGCCAAAAGTGATGTTTGTGTTGTGGATTTTCTTAGACGATGGTTGCCTGGCCAGAATTTTAACAAGATCAAATTGATGTGTTAATATAAATTCCAAGAGCATTTGTTGTTGTTACCTTTCCCAGTCAAACTGTAACATATCAATGTCATCATCCAGTAATGACTGATCAGAAAAGAGGTCATGCCCTGACGCAATTAAGAAACACAAAAGGATCAGATTATTATTTTTAAAGGAGAGAGATTGCACTAATTAGTCACAGTGCCATGGAAACTACAAGCGTCCTACTAGGCAGGCCAATGGTAAAAGAAATAGGAGCTAGGAAAACAAAGCAGATCCAGATTAGGCAGGCCAATGTTTCTCAAGTGTACTGATGTATTAACAAAAGGTAAAGCAAGCTGTACAACAAAATTCGACAACTCGCCAAGCTATAGAACAGCAGATTCAGATTTCCAATGCTCTCTACCAGTACATAAAAAATATCCATGATACTTCAATATTATTGTATGAAATAATACACAATCACATTCCAGTTAGAGATCAATTGGGAAAGTACAGGAACAGTAATATGGAACTCTGGCTGGTGCATTGAAATAAGGAGAACACTAACACAGATAATTCTGACCTGAAGTCTCAAATCTTATGCTAGTTCTTGTTGAAGTTCTGCAACAATAAAATAAATTATTCATAGCCCCTTGGAAGTTATTAGTCGTATCTTGATATAAGTGGAGAAATAACCTTCGCTCTGGAGAGTATCTTTCTTTAACACCATAGTCAACTGTATCAAAATGTTCCGCTCTTGGAGTAGGAAAATGAGCATCTGAATCGAATGATTCCATGTTCCACAAATGATCAGAATTTACATCAGGTAGACCGTCATATCTTCTACTACAATTTGCTGTCCACAGTAGAAAAATAGAATGTAATATTTTCTAAGGCCACAACATTGGAGTGGCCCTACTCGGTAATAAGATGGCGCAGCAGAACTTACATTGCCAACCTTTTGGAGCTTGAGGTTTACAAAACATGTCCTCATCCCCGGCATAGAGATTATCATTGTAGTTCTCAAATGAATGTGAAAAATAACAGTTTTCCCTCCTTACATAGCTTGACTCATCTACAAGACTACCCATTTTGTGTGAAGTGCTTCGCTCTCTCATCATGCTAATACCATACATTAGAGAATCCTGTTGAAATGATAGAAAAGAACATTTGAAAGCCATTACTAGCTAGGGAAGAATATAAAAATCTACAGCTACTCCCTCAAGTAATTCAATCAAGAACATAAACCACATCAGCTGTACAAGTGAATTCTTCAATACAGATCTGTAAGAAAGTATTAATAAAATAGAGCTAGCGGCTACAGGTGAGAGCAGCCAACCAGCCATAATTTTGGAATCATGTTTCTACTTTTCTCTAGGCTTTATACCTGTTTTGATGTTCTTTTCTACTCCCTCTGTCCCAAAATAAGTTTCCCAACTTTGTACTAACTTTAGTCTAAAGTTGTACTAAGGTTAATACACTTGTTTTGGGACGGAGTGAGTACTTATCTTACAAAACTTTTGTACATGATCCCAAACAAAAGATGAGGGAGCTGAGATTCTCACCAGTCCTTTTGTGGTATCAAAAGGGATGGACCTTCTTGATTTATTTTGCGTGTACCGCGAGGCCTTTGGTGGCAAAGGTAAAGTCCTGCAAAAACAAAATAATCGTAATGTAGCTAGGCGCACAGCATTGAGCTGTGAGAAAGGTTCAGACATTATTATTTTTATGTTAGGCAAGAAGCTTTATCCCTTAACTGTAGTGACACGGTGGGGAAACTAGACCATGTGGACCAAAGCCAACCAACCAGACCAATAATTCATTATTGCACTTGGTGATGAATTTTAATTCCAGCAATACAACTAGTATTAAAGACAGTTTTCTTCATTGTAAGGAATGGATTTCCTTGAGGTAAAGAACTTCACAATAGTTGACTCATTTATTGCATGAGCCTATGGGTACTTTAATTGTATCCCAGATATGTCAACCTACTGTTCTCGAACTTTATCAATAAATACAAAGATGATTTAGCAATACCATTTTCTGTAAAACTGAAAAGTGTGTATCATTTGGACTTCTTTAAACCGAATTAACTTCATAGATGAAACGGGCATTTAGCACAAAGCAACCTTTTGGTGGATCTTGGTGACTGGAGAGGAGTTTCCATCTTGACATGGCCAAGGCCTGAAAACAGAAGCATAGTTATGTCTATTAGATCACCTTCTTATGTTGCTAAAAGAGGAAAACAAAATGGACCCAGAATTCATCAAGGATAATAAGTTAAAAACCACAGATGTACTACCACGATGCTCATAGGAGTTCCATAATGAAAATACATTAACAAACTTGGAAGTCCTACCAACTATACTTGACATGAGAAAAACTGTCAATATGACCTTGTAAGTCATAACAATTTCTTTTGTATACGCTAAACCTGAGAAACAAATGTAAACACAAGAATGTTCTTTTTTCTTTCAAAAAAACACAAGAATGTCCTTTAGGTGTATGTTCTCATGGAAACCAGGAAAAGTACATCAATGCACAAAACCATAACAAAATAGTCCAGATTAAGATGTTTGTAGATAAAATAATTGTATGCACTAAATGTTATTGAAAATGCACCTTTAACAGAAAATGAAACATGAGATTCACGGGCAGGTTGAGCGGTAGATTTATTTTTTGATCCCTCGTATCTGACCAAATCAATAAGTGAAATTTCTGCAAGGATAAAACATAGTTAAATAATAGTTCCAACAATACACAGCAAGTGAATTAATCTCAATTATGCAATTTACATTTATAAATCAATGCTGCAATTTGAAAGACTAAGAAACGCTGGTTGGATTAAATAATTGCTGACCTAACTAAGCACACCTATTAGGGCTATGTGATTTTTCATTACTGAATATCTTTCAGATACGTGCAACGTATAAACCTGAACTATGACTCAGCCGGTAGGGCCATAAACAATTGACTGGCAGTAGTGAAGGAAAGTAGGAAACATCACCACCACTGTTGAGATCCACATTTGGATTTCGCTTCGTGGCATCATAGTTATTCGATGTGGATATTTTGCGTGCAAGAGGATCTTCATGAGGGTTAACGGCAGCTGCAACATCTTGATGAGCAACGGGTGATGACAATCTGGCAACATACAAGACTGGTATCTCACAACACTAGATCAATTAAGCACACTCTTATCGTACTGCATTGAGATACTGACCTAGGCTGAGAACCTGCAAAATAGCAGGAAAAATTCACATTAAACTCAAATTTACCTAGCATATTGCACAGCTCAGCAGTTAATAGCATATCTCGTTCTACTTTTGACAGCTACATATTCAGGAGAGAAACATATAAACCCAGTACACACGATGTGAAATTTGTGGATGCAATTGATCTTGTTAATATATCTTTGCTAAGCATGCCATAAAATATAACAAGAAAAGCATAATTAATTCCAGCATCTGATATACATATAGCTGTACTCTTACTTGTTTCCCTCGGATCAATATTATATGAAGAAATGATCTTCTTCAGCGCCTCTAGAGGGGAAGCACTAAAATGTGTGCTGTCCATGTGCGGAAGAACACTATCTGCATCTGAAATAAGAGTAAAAGGACCATACTAAGAAACATCAAGAGATTAAAAATATGGCACGCATACAGGTTCATGATGAAGCATGCATCATTAATTAATAATGGAAAAGTGCTCCCAAAAAACACCATGCAAAACAAAATAAGACGTAGATAATGCATTGTAAAAGTGCAACTGTTAAATAATACCATTGTTGAATTTATATTTATGGCTTAGCCAAGGAGCAGCTCACTAGTTATAATGCATAGCTACAGGAACGCTGTTTTCCAGTTTCTTCTATTCCTGAAGGAAACCAGAACAGATCCATTGTTTGTTCTGGTTCATATACTTGAAATTTTCTATTTGACTAGAGTGACATTGGCCAGCCTACTCGACCAGATTCTCTGGCATTGTGCTAGAGAGCAGCAGGATCAACCGCAGACAAAATCATGTGTAGCAAGTTCACTATTAAGGCTGCAAAACATGTACAGAAACTCACTTTCAGGGCCATTGCGCTGACTGACTGGAGCTGCCAAATTGTTCAGGCTTAGGATGTCAAGGGATCGAGGCGCCTGATCACCGACAGCTTGACCGCCTGCACCATCTGTGCCATCCTGGTTCTGCAGCCCTGCCGTGTGCTGCTGCCGCTTCTTCTGTTCAAAGTACTGCCTCTGCCTGCCCACCATGTTTGTTCCCACAATCAGTCACAGCGACATGAGAACAATAACCGTGCCGAAGCAGCTTTTACAGCTTGAAATCCGTGAGCCTAGCAAGGTTACCTGCTCTGTGTCGATTTCCTGGACTGCGCTCATTTCAAGGACGAACATACCGCGTCAGGTTCCCAAAAAATCAACCGAATGTTAGCACTTGGTTACGAAATACACTGCTGCATGCTACGGTTATTAGGTCGGCCAGCACCCGCCGTTGCAATGTTGCGGTGCAGAAACTACCCAAATAGTACAGATTTCAAACAAAAACAGCCCGAATCGTGCTGAATTCCCAAATCAATCGATGCTGGAGCGCGGAGTAAACGCGGGGCGGGGGATGCGAGAACTCACGGCGTACACCTGCCTCCTGGAGCCTCCGGTCCACTGCAGCATCGCGGGGAAGCGGCCGAGCTACCTCCCCGGGTGGCACGGGGTGGGAGGGAGGCGCGCGTAGGGCGCGGAGGCGGAGGGGGAGGGAGGGGGCGCGGAGGCTGCCGGCGGGGAGGGAGAGTGGCGGCGCCGCGGCGGAGAGTAGTCGGTTGGGGGTGCGGCGTCGAGGCCGCGGCGCCGCTGGCGAGCGGGGACGGGGAGGCGGCGTCGGGAGCAGGAGCAGCGCGAGCACGGAGAGAGGAGGCGCGCAAGTGAAATGGGAAAGGGGGGAGGGTGGCGCCTTGGCACTCCCACTCACATCGGGTCATTGGGTGGGACCGTGGGAGAATCATTGGGTGACCCCGATTGTTTTTTTGTTTTTTTTGTGCCAAAATGCATAGATGAATTTCAAAGTTCCAAATGGCGTCGTTGAACAATTTTAAAACGATGTGTTGGCTCAGTCTTTTAAAGAAATTCATAGGAGTAAAATGTGCATGAGTGTATGCATTTATAGAAATAAGTATATGTGTGTACGTATAAATGTATAAATGTATAAATGTATGTGCCTGTATTGTGTTAATAAAATCATCAGAGGTAATTAAAGTTGCTCTGAAACTCATTTTAGTTCATCGATTTCAGAATAGCCGAAATAAGGCTACTAAAGTTGTCACATACTGTCCTCATACATTTTTGTGTACATATTTCATTCAACTGACGTACGGTTGACCGGTCAAACACCATGTAGCGATGATTGTGTATAGCACAACATCACATTTAATCCATGCACGTAGGGGCCCATCCGTCAGCTGAAGTGAAAGAAAAAACTATACGTGCACCCGTGGAGATTTGAATCAAACAACAAACCTATCATTTGAGGCCATGCTCTAGCCACCAAGAGCGACGGTGCGATTTAACTAAAATCTACTTCCAAGTTTTTCCCAACTATAATTATTTTAAAAACGGAGGGGAGTTCTCTTCAACTATCTTTACCTTTTTTTCAATAATAAAGAGGCTATCGTTTCTGTCGGAAAACCCGCGCCGTTTTTGCAAAAAAAGCCCCTAAGATTTTAGTTATTCAATCCGCAGTCCTGATGGAGTCAACCTGAACAGTTACAGCGACCGAAGAGAAAAAAACACCCACGCTCCCACCAACCCTAATCGCATCTCCAACCTCCAGCGTGCTGCCGGCCTCCACGCCACCAGCCTCCGCCACGTCGCCACGCGCTGCCGGCCTACGCCCCACCGCCGCGTGTCGCCACCACCTTCCTCGCCGACGTTCCTACCCCTTCCCCAAGTGCGCACATGCCCGTGGCGTTCTACAGGGGTCGTTGTCGGCTCCCTCACCCGTGGCTCGTCCAACAAGCCGGCCCCATCCACAAGCCGGCGCAGGGGCTACCCACGCTCTCCCAAGCCCGCGTGAGCCTCCTTCTGCCCTTCAGTCACGGACGACGCCACGCCCTGCAACTCCACGAATACGTCCTCGACCCTGACCGACTTCTCTGAGCCTGATGAGATCTCGGTGGCCACCATACCTCGCACTACGGATGTGTCACCATTGAGGCCATCGCTCGCGGGGGCTAGGCCGTTGTCGATCTATTCCTCTGGGTCAACGACCTCCTTCATCCATGGTCAGATGTGCTCGTGGCTGTCCACATGAGAGTAATGGTCTGGCCGTGCTCCACGATGACTACCACCAAGCGAGGGAGCTTTGCGCCGGTCTCCTCTCCTCTGACCTCAAGTCAGACCACCACCACGACCAGACTTGCTTCTGCATAGGTAAGGAACTTTGTCTACAGATTGCTTCAACAATTTTGTGACCACACTGTAGAGCTTAATAAATTAGTATATGCAAGTTATGTACTTTATGGTTGTATCAGCCAGCGTAGTGAATTTGATGTTTCAGACAGTTGCCTATACCACTCAAACTGACTACTTGGATCATTTTTTGTTTTTTCCCTATGAATCTAGATTTGACCTTGCGCATGTAATTCAGGGTGTAAAAAAGGAAGCAGGCAAGCTTAAGAGATGGTTCAAAATTAACAGCTTTGTTCACAAATATGGCTCATTATTTTCATCCGAGAGGTTGTCATGTTGATCCACAACAATGGTTGTGTGCATTTATCAAATACAGAGGCCCTATGATCTTCTTAACTTTTCTGAAAAATGTTATTCGACATTTCAGGCCTTGGATTACTGTCAGCTAGGAGATGAAGTTGAGAGCAAGGAGTTAAAACTTGATTCACCAGGTTTTCTCTATATTGTACCATACAGTTCATGTTCTGGTTGTCTTGCTTCTTCCGAAATTACTAAAATTCTAAATTACCTTCGAAGTGGTAGAGAATGGAGAAAACTGTTTGTAAGGAGAATCTATAGAAACATTAAATGCAACTAAATTGCTTCTCTGATTCTGGGGGCTATTAGGGCTTAACAGATCATGTGTGCTATCGCAACTTTCGAAAATATTATGGAAATCCATGTAACCATGATTCATCAGAGTCTAATTGACATGGCTCATGAAAATTAAAAATTTATTTTGTGATGTAAACTTAGAACTCTTTTGCTATATCGTTTGATTGTCTTCCTCCCCTGCTCAATGTCCCCTCCGCCTTGCACGGTATGTTTAGAACTACGAGTATTGGATGGTCGCGAGTCCACAATGTGTATTTTGAGTGAAGTCTGCAATATGTAGGGGCGGTTGTAATCAGTGCTCGATGGTAGCTTGGGTACGAACTTCTGCTCTAATTACTATGTGCTTGACGCTGATTTTAATTTCCTGGATAAATTATAATTAGGTCGTTTGTGATTTTTTGGTTTACACTGCCTTCCTAACAAATGAACTTATTGCTCATACTTTGGATATCATGTAAGCTTCTATGATCTTTGAACGAACACTCCATTGCTCATAATACAAATCAATTCTGAATCCTATAACCTTCTCTAACCTTTGAATGAATTCTTCCCTTTATGTTGAACTAGCTAGACGATATTCAAGACTATTGCTGGATGATCAATTCATTTGGCTTAACTTTAAAAAATGAGAGTATTGCTGGTTAAACATTTGATTTATATTGACTTCTAAAAAGGGGACCGTATACACCAGTTGGTGCTATTTTTTTAGAAAGGAAGGGTGTATGCATGTTTGGGGTTATTGAAAATGTAACAGAAGTTCTTTGGTATTACCCAGATCTAAGATATGTAAGTAGATTGTATTTTCGTTTGTTGACGTCATGAGAAAATTTGGAACATCACATTGTAATTATGGAATCATTCAGGCATCATGCTATGGATGAGCCTATTGTTTTAGTGAAAGTATCGTGTGATATGAGATTGTTAATCTATAGTTACGTCTTATTTCTGATATTAACTATGAATGAAATGCAAGGTTCTTCAACCTGCTATAATATTTTCTTGTTGTAGTGATAACAAGTGATTTACTGCTTTGATATTAAACTAATATAATTATTCTGAACTGACATTGCATCCCCTATACAAAATACACAAGTTGTTGGATTCAAAAGCATAGTGTTAGTTAGTGCTATGATTTTGCCTAATTTTTTTCCACTTTGAAATATTTTCCGCTCTACAAAACTATTAATCCGTTACTTGGTTTATATGTTATCTAACAGCTTCATCATTTTTCTTTAGCAGCTGCACCAGAATATTGACCAACTAGAGTATATGTACTCCTAATGCTCTCTCTTAAAATACTGAAGTCCTGATAAGTACCACATGCTTTTAAGTTATGCAGTTATGCAGGTCTTATTGTAGACATGCGCTTGTGTGCCGTGGAACTTCTCATCGCCTTCATCATTTCCATAGTCTGTAGGGTGTGCCGAAGGACAAGCTGCCATCAACGACAATGACACGGATGGTGAGCGACCTACAAAGCGATGGTTGACATGCAAGAGTACTGATTGTTTCCAGCATTAGATTAGAAACAAATGCATACGACGTTGCACTATAAGTTAGAAGATTTTGGTAAATATATATATTAATTTCAGAAAATATGTAAATAGACCAGCTATGTATATGCTCAATTATGAATTATATGTTGTATTGAATTTTCTAAATTTTGGTCGATACGTGAGCGATGGTCAGACTGAAGGGGAGAATTAGTTGATTCATTTAAATATATGCCCATCCTAACTTGATGAGCAATAAAATTTCGATTAAGGTTATACGTGCATTGCATATCATGAACTAGCTGCAGGAGCCGAGCTGGATTTGCTGGGTGTGCTCTGTTCTTTTGCTCTACCCGGA
Organism: Hordeum vulgare subsp. vulgare; assembly: GCF_904849725.1. Taxonomy (NCBI): domain Eukaryota; kingdom Viridiplantae; phylum Streptophyta; class Magnoliopsida; order Poales; family Poaceae; genus Hordeum; species Hordeum vulgare. The sequence continues at coordinate 36,433,786 of NC_058520.1, read as the reverse complement.
TGATAGTATGTAAAGGAATGAATAGCTACTTTTCATCGGGAAAAAAAGGAACAATATAAATTTTACTTGATGTTCTTTCATGCTGGACTTAACTAACAAACATGTTCCCATTCCACCTTTGCCATGGGATGAGAACCATACAAAACAGATGCTATTGAGTTGTATTGCCAGGTCTGTTTACACACTCTGAATTGAGCAATGCTACATCTATAGGGTATTACGGGGAAGAAAGGTTTACATGGTGATGCGGCATTTTTTCATTGGTCAGTTTTGGGGGCACGGGCCCACCGCGGAGGTTTGGTTAGAAGAGAAGGGAGGTCCGTAACCTTCCGTTAATTATCCGTAGGTGTAGGATTATCGCTCTGAATTTTACTTAAGAATGAACCTCAAAGGTTGTACCTTTCTACAAAGTGCTAGCTTCTACACATGATCTGAATTTCGCGGGGGCACGGGCACCTAAGTGTTGTTATTAGTAGTTTGACTTACCTATCAATAAAATGTCGGGATGGCCTGCATTCTAAAAATTGTAGCATCCTGTGTACCAATATTATATGTTTTTGAATAGTTCTTTTTATCGAGCGGCTGGTCTCCGCCATGGTCTCCTTGATCTCACGATCTGCTCCTTCGCCACGCCTGCCCATGTTTCCATGAGGACACACGTGTTGGAAATATGCCCTAGAGGCAATAATAAAATGGTTATTATCATATTTCCTTGTTCATGATAATCGTCTATTGTTCATGCTATAACTGTATTAACAGGAAATAGTAATACATGTGTAATAAATAGATCACAATGTGTCCCTAGCAAGCCTCTAGTTGGCTAGCTCGTTAGTCAATAGATGATCATGGTTTCCTGATCATGGGCATTAGATGTCATTGATAACGGGATCACATCATTGGGAGAATGATGTGATGGACAAGACCCAATCTTAAGCATAGCACTAGATCGTATTGTTCGTATGCTAAAGCTTTTCTAATGTCAAGTATCTTTTCCTTCGACCATGAGATTGTGCAACTCCCGGATACCGTAGGAGTGCTTTGGGTGTATCAAACGTCACAACGTAACTGGGTGACTATAAAGGTGCACTACGGGTACCTCCGAAAGTGTCTGTTGGGTTGGTACGAATCAAGATCAGGATTTGTCACTCCGTGTGACGGAGAGGTATCTCTGGGCCCACTCGGTAGAACATCATCATGAGCTCAATGTGACTAAGGAGTTAGTCACACGATGACGTGCTACGGAACGAGTAAAGAGACTTACCGGTAACGACATTGAACAAGGTATAGGTATACCGACGATCGAATCTCGGGCAAATTCTATACCGATAGACAAAGGGAATCGTATACGGGATTGATTGAATCCTTGACATCGTGGTTCATCCAATGAGATCATCATGGAGCAAGTGGGAGCCACCATGGGTATCCAGACCCCGCTGATGGTTATTGGCCAGAGAGGTGTCTCGGTCATATCTGCCTGTCTCCCGAACCCGTAGGGTCTACACACCTAAGGTTCGATGACGCTAGGGTTATAGGGAATTGTTATACAAGGTTACCGAAAGTTGTTCGGAGTCCCGGATGAGATACCGGACGTCACGAGGAGCTCCAGAATGGTCCGGAGGTAAAGATTGATATATAGGACGGATGGTTTTGGACACCGGAAGTGTTTCGGGCGTCACCGGTAACGTACCGGGACCACCGGGACCACCGGAGGTGGCCCCAGGGGTCCACCGAAGGGAGGCTAGATGGGCTAAGTGGGGAAGGGAACCAGCCCCTAGGTGGGCTGGTGCGCCCCCACCCAGCCCATGCACACTAGAGAAGGGGGGAGGGGGAAACCCTAGGCGCAGGTGAGGCCCAAGGCCCACCTAGGGTGCGCCCCCCCTTTCCCTGCCCTGGCCGCCGCCCCCCTCCCATCTGGTGGCTGCCGCACCACCTAGGGGGGAACCCTAGGGGTGGCGCACCCCCCTCCCCCTCCTCCTATAAATATAGAGGGGTTTTGGCCATTGAGACACACGGTTTTCCCTCTCTCTCGGCGCATCCCTGCTCCTCTTCCTCCTCCTCTCTGCCGGTGCTTGGCGAAGCCCTGCCGGGAGACCTCGTCTCTCCATCGACACCACGCCGTCGTGCTGCTGGAGTTCTTCCCAAACCTCTCCCTCCTCCTTGCTGGATCAAGGTGCGGGAGACGTCACCGGGCTGCACGTGTGTTGACCGCGGAGGTGTCGTGGTTCGGCACTAGATCGGAATCGCTGCGAGTACGACTCCATCAACCGCGTTCTAGCAACGCTTCCGCTTAGCGATCTTCAAAGGTATGAAGATGCTCTTACCCCTCTCTCATTGCTGGTCTCTCCATAGGAAGATCTGAATATGCGTAGGAAAATTTCGATTTTATGCTACGTTACCCAACAGTGGCATCAGAGCCAGGTTTTCTATGCGTAGATTCTATGCACGAGTAGAACACAAAAGTTGTGGGCGATGATTTGTCAATTTTCTTGCCGCTACTAGTCTTATTCTTTTCCGGCGGTATTGTGGGATGAAGCGGCCCGGACCGACTTTACACGTACGCTTACGTGAGACTGGTTCCACCGACAGACATGCACACCGTGCATAAAGGTGGCTAGCGGGTGTCTGCCTCTCCTACTCTAGTCGGATTGGATTTGATGAAAAGGGTCCTTATGAAGGGTCAATAGCTTTCGCATATCATCGTTGTGGCTGTCACGTAGGTAAGAAGGCGTTCTTGCTAGAAACCCAAATCAGCCACATAAAACTTGCAACAACAATTAGAGGACGTCTAACTTGTTTTTGCAGGGTTTGACATGTGATGTGATATGGCCAAAGTTGTGATGTTGCATGTATGATGTATGAGATGATCATGTTATTGTAATAAGTTTCACGACTTGCATGTCGATGAGTATGACAACCGGCAGGAGCCATAGGAGTTGTCTTAATTTATTGTATGAGATGCAACGCCATGTGCTTACTACTTTTACTTCATTGCTAACGGTTAGCTGTAGTAGTAGTGATAGTAGTAGTTGGCGTGACGACTTCACGGAGACACGATGATGGAGATCATGGTGTCACGCCGGTGACGATGATGATCATGTGATGCCTGAAGATGGAGATCGAAAGAGCAAAGATGATAATGGCCATATCATGTCACTATATGATTGCGTTGTGATGTTTATCATGTTTTACATCTTATTGCTTAGAAAGACGGTAGCATAATAAGATGATCCCTCTTAAAATTTCGAGAACGTATTCCCCTAAGTGTGCACCGTTGCGAAGGTTCGTTGTCTCGAAGCACCACGTGATGATCGGGTGTGATAGATTCTAACGTTCGCATACAACGGGTGTAAGCCAGATTTACACACGCGAAACACCTAGGTTGACTCGACGAGCTTAGCATGTACAGACATGACCTCGAATACAAGAGACCTAAAGGTCGAACATGAGTCGTATGGTTGAATACGATCAGCATGGAGTTGCTCACCATGGTGACTAGTCCGTCTCACGTGATGATCGGACACGGGTTAGTCAACATGGATCATGTATCACTTAGATGACTAGAGGGATGTCGATTTAAGTGGGAGTTCATACTTAATTTGATTAAATGAACTTAATTGTCATGAATTTAGTCTAAAAGTTGTCTTTATAAATATTGTAGATGTCCAACGTCAACCTCAATTTCAATGCATTCCTAGAGAAAAACAAGCTGAAAGATGATGGTAGCAACTATGCGGACTGGGTTCGCAACTTGAAGCTCATCCTTGAAGCAGCTAAAAAGGCTTATGTCCTTGATGTGCCGCTAGGTGACCCTCCCGCTCCCGCAGCAGCCCAGGACATTCTGAATGTCTGGCAAACGCGGAGTGATGACTACTCTCTGGTTAGGTGTGGCATGCTATACAGTTTAGAAACGGGGCTCCAAAGGCGTTTTGAGCAACACGGGGCATATGAGATGTTCCAGGAGCTGAAGCTAGTTTTTCAAGCTCATGCCCGTGTCGAGAGATATGAAGTCTCCGACAAGTTCTTTAGCTGTAAGATGGAGGAGAACAGTTCTGTCAGTGAGCACATACTCAAAATGTCTGGGTTACACGGTCGTCTGACTTCACTTGGAGTCGAACTTCCGGATGATGCTATAATTGACAGAATCCTCCAGTCTCTCCCACCAAGCTACAAAGGCTTTGTGCTTAACTACAACATGCAAGGGATGGAGAAGACCATTCCCGAGTTGTACTCGATGCTCAAGTCTGCAGAAGTAGAAATCAAGAAAGAGCATCAAGTGTTGATGGTCAACAAGACCACTAGTTTCAAGAAAGGCAAGGGTAAGAAGAACTTCAAGAAAGACGGCAAAGCTGTTGCCGCGCCCGGTAAGCCAGATGCCGGGAAGAAGAAAAAGAACGGGCCCAAGCCTGAGACTGGGTGCTTCTATTGCAAGGGAAAGGGTCACTGGAAGCGGAACTGGCCCAAATACTTAGCGGACAAGAAGGCCGGCAACGTTAAAGGTATATGTGATATACATGTTATTGATGTGTACCTTACCAGCGCTCGTAGTAGCTCCTGTAATTTGATACCTGTGTTGTTGCTCACATTTGCAACTCGAAGCAGGAACTGTGAAATAGGCGAAGACTGGCCAAGGACGAGGTGACGATGCGCGTCGGGAATGGTTCAAAGGTCGATGTGATCGCCGTCGGCACGCTACCTCTACATCTACCGTCGGGATTAGTTTTAAACCTTAATAATTGTTATTTTGTACCAGCTTTAAGCATGAACATTGTATCAGGGTCTTGCTTAATGCGAGACGACTACTCATTTAAGTCAGAGAATAATGGTTGTTCTATTTATATGAGTGATATGTTTTATGGTCATGCTCCGCTGGTGAATGGTTTATTCTTGATGAATCTCGATCGTGATGTTACACATATTCATAGTGCGAGTACCAAAAGATGTAAAGTTGATAATGATAGTCCCACATACTTGTGGCACTGCCGCCTTGGTCATATCAGCGTTAAGCGCATGAAGAAGCTCCATACTGATGGACTATTAGAGTCTCTTGACTTTGAATCATTTGACACATGCGAACCGTGCCTCATGGGCAAGATGACTAAGACTCCATTCTCAGGAATAATGGAGAGAGCAACCGACTTATTGGAAATAATACATACTGATGTGTGTGGTCCAATGGACGTGGAAGCTCACGGTGGTTATCGTTATGTTCTCACTCTCACCGATGATTTGAGTAGGTATGGGTATATCTACTTGATGAAGCACAAATCTGAGACGTTTGAAAAGTTCAAGGAATTTCAGAGTGAGGTTGAGAATCAACGTGACAGAAAAATTAAATGTCTACGATCTGATCGTGGAGGAGAATATTTGAGTCACGAGTTTGGCACACACCTAAGGAAGTGTGGAATCGTTTCACAACTGACGCCGCCTGGCACAACGCAACGCAACGGAGTGTCTGAACGTCGTAATCGCACTTTATTAGATATGGTACGATCTATGATGTCTCTTACCGACTTATCGCTATCATTTTGGGGATACGCATTAGAAACTGCAGCATTCACTTTAAATAGGGCACCGTCTAAATCCGTTGAGACGACACCGTATGAACTATGGTTTGGCAAGAAACCTAAGTTGTCGTTTCTTAAAGTTTGGGGCTGCGATGCTTATGTGAAGAAACTTCAACCAGTAAAGCTCGAACCCAAAGCGGAGAAATGCGTATTCATAGGATACCCTAAGGAAACTATTGGGTATGCCTTCTATCTTAGATCCGAAGGTAAAACCTTTGTTGCCAAGAACGGATCCTTTCTAGAGAAAGAGTTTCTCTCGAAAGAAGTGGGAGGAAGGTAGAACTTGATGAGGTAATTACACCCCCTCTCGAACAGGATAGTAGCGCAGCGCGGGAAGTTGTTCCTGTGGCGCCTACTCCAACTGTAGATGAAGTTAATGATGATGATCATGAAGCTTCGTATCAAGTTACTACTGAACCGCGAAGGTCCACAAGGGCACGCTCCGCACCAGAGTGGTACGTCAACCCTGTGATGGAAATCATGTTGTTAGACAACGGTGAACCTTCGAACTATGAAGAAGCGATGGCGGGCCCGGATTCCAACAAATGGCTTGAGGCTATGAAATCCGAGATAGGATCCATGTATGAGAACAAAGTATGGACTTTGGTGGACTTGCCCGATGACCGGCGAGCCATAGAAAATAAATGGATCTTCAAGAAGAAGACTGATGCAAACGGTAATGTATCCGTTTACAAAGCTCGACTTGTCGCAAAGGGTTTTCGACAAATTCAAGGAGTTGACTACGAAGAGACTTTCTCTCCCGTAGCGAAGCTGAAATCAGTCCGAATCATGTTAGCAATTGTCGCCTTTTATGACTATGAAATTTGGCAAATGGACGTCAAAACAGCGTTCCTTAACAGGAACCTTAAGGAAGAGTTGTATATGATGCAACTAGAAGGTTTTGTCGACCCTAAGGGTGCTAACAAAGTGTGCAAGCTCCAGCGCTCCATCTATGGGCTGGTGCAAGCATCTAGGAGTTGGAACATCCGCTTTAATGAGGTGATTAAAGCGTTTGGGTTCATACAGGTTTACGGAGAATCCTGTCTGTACAAGAAAGTGAGTGGGAGCTCTGTAGCGTTCCTCATACTGTATGTGGATGACATATTATTGATGGGGAATAATATAGAGATGTTGGAGAGCATAAAGGCCTATTTGAACAAGAGTTTTTCAATGAAGGACCTTGGAGAAGCTGCATACATATTAGGCATCAAGATCTATAGAGATAGATCAAGACGCCTCATAGGTCTTTCGCAAAGTACATACCTTGACAAGATATTGAAGAAGTTCAATATGGAAAACTCAAAGAAAGGGTTCTTGCCAGTTTTGCAAGGTATGAGATTGAGTAAGACTCAGTCGCCGACCACGGCAGCAGATAGAGAGAAGATGAGTTCTGTCCCCTACGCTTCAGCCGTGGGCTCTCTAATGTATGCCATGCTGTGTACCAGACCTGATATAAACCTTGCCATAAGTTTGGTAGGGAGGTACCAAAGTGATCCAGGTATGGAACACTGGACAGCGGTCAAGAATATCCTTAAGTACCTAAAAAGGACTAAGGAAATGTTTCTCGTTTATGGAGGTGACGAAGAGCTCGTCGTAAAGGGTTACGTCGACGCTAGCTTCGACACAGATCCGGATGACTCTAAGTCACAGACCGGATACGTATATGTGTTGAATGGTGGGGCAGTGAGCTGGTGCAGCAGCAAGCAAGAAGTCGTGGCAACATCTACATGTGAAGCGGAGTACATAGCTGCTTCAGAAGCAGCTCATGAAGGAATTCGGATGAAGGAGCTCATCACCGACCTTGGAGTGGTTCCAAGCGCGTCGGGTCCAATGACACTCTTCTGTGATAACACTGGAGCCATTGCCATAGCCAAGGAGCCCAGGTTTTACCGGAAGACGAAGCACATCAAACGCCGCTACAACTCCATACATGACCATGTCCAGAGTGGAGTGATAGATATTTGTAAAGTACAGACGGATCTGAATATTGTAGACCCGTTGACTAAACCTCTTCCACGAGCAAAACATGATCAACACCATAATGCTATGGGTGTTCGATACATCACAATGTAACTAGATTATTGACTCTAGTGCAAGTGGGAGACTGTTGGAAATATGCCCTAGAGGCAATAATAAAATGGTTATTATCATATTTCCTTCTTCATGATAATCGTCTATTGTTCATGCTATAACTGTATTAACAGGAAACGGTAATACATGTGTGAATAAATAGATCACAATGTGTCCCTAGCAAGCCTCTAGTTGGCTAGCTCGTTAGTCAATAGATGATCATGGTTTCCTGATCATGGGCATTAGATGTCATTGATAACGGGATCACATCATTGGGAGAATGATGTGATGGACAAGACCCAATCTTAAGCATAGCACTAGATCGTATTGTTCGTATGCTAAAGCTTTTATAATGTCAAGTATCTTTTCCTTCGACCGTGAGATTGTGCAACTCCCGGATACCGTAGGAGTGCTTTGGGTGTATCAAACGTCACAACGTAACTGGGTGACTATAAAGGTGCACTACGGGTACCTCCGAAAGTGTCTGTTGGGTTGGTACGAATCAAGATCGGGATTTGTCACTCTGTGCGACGGAGAGGTATCTCTGGGCCCACTCGGTAGAACATCATCATGAGCTCAATGTGACTAAGGAGTTAGTCACACGATGGCGTGCTACGGAACGAGTAAAGAGACTCACCGGTAACGACATTGAACAAGGTATAGGTATACCGACGATCGAATCTCGGGCAAGTTCTATACCGATAGACAAAGGGAATCGTATACGGGATTGATTGAATCCTTGACATCGTGGTTCATCCGATGAGATCATCGTGGAGCAAGTGGGAGCCACCATGGGTATCCAGACCCCGCTGATGGTTATTGGCCAGAGAGGTGTCTCGGTCATATCTGCCTGTCTCCCGAACCCGTAGGGTCTACACACCTAAGGTTCGATGACGCTAGGGTTATAGGGAATTGTTATACGAGGTTATCGAAAGTTGTTCGGAGTCCCGGATGAGATCCCGGACGTCACGAGGAGCTCCGGAATGGTCCGGAGGTAAAGATTGATATATAGGACGGATGGTTTTGGACACCGGAAGTGTTCGGGCATCACCGGTAACGTACCGGGACCACCGGAGGTGGCCCCGGGGGTCCACCGAAGGGAGGCTAGATGGGCTAAGTGGGGAAGGGAACCAACCCCTAGGTGGGTTGGTGCACCCCACCCAGCCCATGCGCATGAGAGAAGGCGGGAGGGTGGAAACCCTAGGCGCAGGTGAGGCCCAAGGCCCACCTAGGGTGCGCCCCCCTTTCCCTGCCCTGGCCGCCGCCCCCTCCCATCTGGTGGCTGCCGCACCACCTAGGGGGGAACCCTAGGGGTGGCGCACCCCCTCTCCCTCCTCCTATAAATGTAGAGGGGTTTTGGCCATTGAGACACACGGTTTTCCCTCTCTCTCGGCGCAGCCCTGCTCCTCTTCCTCCTCCTCTCTGCCGGTGCTTGGCGAAGCCCTGCCGGGAGACCTCGTCTCTCCATCGACAACACGCCGTCGTGCTGCTGGAGTTCTTCCCCAACCTCTCCCTCCTCCTTGCTGGATCAAGGTGCGGGAGACGTCACCAGGCTGCACGTGTGTTGAACGCGGAGGTGCCATGGTTCGGCACTAGATCGGAATCGCTGCGAGTACGACTCCATCAACCGCGTTCTAGCAACGCTTCCGCTTAGCGATCTTCAAAGGTATGAAGATGCTCTCACCCCTCTCTCGTTGTTGGTCTCTCCATAGGAAGATCTGAATATGCGTAGGAAAATTTCGATTTTATGCTACGTTACCTAACAACAAGGAGACATAGTGGTGGCCACTAGCAGCGCCAGATCGAGTGTGCATTCAAGCATGATGGTGCGCGAAGTTCATCTTTTTATAAACCTCGGGTTCCTCTTTCTTGCACAAGTTACTCCTTAATTGTTGATTTGATTGTAGTATTTACATGATATTAATGCAATTTGATGAACTTTAATTGTTTTATGTTGGACTTTATAATTTTTATGAGTTTTTGTTGTTCACCCGTTGCAACGCACGAGCACTTTTACTAGTAATTATTTAAGAACACAGTGAGTAATAGGGTCGGCAGCCTAGTTCAAAAATCTTCTCATTGTGCTCTCCTCGACAGCATCAACCTTTTCTTCCTCATCGTCACCCTCGCCGTCTCCCTCCGTGCCCGCCTATGCTTACAACATGACGTTTAGCGCCAGGCGGAGGAGGAAACATTGCTCGCGAAGTCGGCACCGCCCCGGTCTCGCGGGTGGGGATTCTGCCACGGGCACACGAACGGGGGTCCTCGATGCTCGCCTCGTGGTTCCCGCGCTTGCGTTCCTGCTCCTCCCACATAAGGGGCGCGACGGCGACGGAGGCTCCTGGTCCCTGGTCCAGCGCGCCTTCCTCGTGGTGCAACTCCTCATGCACCATGTTGTCGTGGGGGCTGTCGTGACGGACAAGGCGGCGGCGATGCCATCGCGCACCCACCTGGCGCACCTCCGCGTCTTCTAGCTCGCCCCGCCACGCTCGTTGCGCACTTCGTTGCAGGTGAGCCTGACCTTCCCAATGACCCCATCGCACTCATGACTCCAACGGCCTTGAGGAAGAAATGAAGTGCTATGGAAGATACTATGGAAGAAATCCAAAAACAATATGATGGAATCACGTCGAGCAATGTGATTATCATCTACTGTAAAAAATGACTCGACGCATTTGGAGTTTGCGCAGCTCATCTAGAGCGCAAGACGACCAACCACACACTCGTATTAGCGGTCGAGCTACCATCTCCGCCTCCTGATCAACTACTTCATCCTCGTAAAGTCGGATTGGGAATCAGACACCCACAACCTTCAGAAATGCATCCAAAACATATAACGCTAGCATCTAGAGGGCACCCGAAGGGGGAATCGATCCAAGGACTTCGCCGCCGCAACACTCCATCAAGGGGCCTTGACCATCATCATCATCATTATCGGCATCATCATCTCATCCTTATCCATTTATAATACAGTAGTTGGAGTGGATTCAATCGTGTATTACTTTTGTGAACAAAACCATCTCATATCATTCATGCCCGCGATGCGCGAGTAGTTTCTCTAGTTCTCGAGATATGGCGGAACCCTGGTACATAATGGACCATTTCGTATTAGGATTTAATATCCTCTTGTTTATGTTAATAGTCCTCTTGATATTGAGTGAAGTCGATCATCCAATATATGCTAATTTTGGGTGTAAGGTTATTACTGCACGTGTGGTGGCTGGTTGGGGAGGTGGGTTACTAACATGGCCTACCTCCCTTCATCCTGAATCATTGATGGAGGGGTAAACGGAGGCCACTTTTAGCTGCATCCACAGGGAAGACCCTTTAATTATCATTCAGTAACATAAGTGGAGATGAATGATGGTGGCGTATGTGATACGGGTTTGTGGTCTATGCGCCTATCTGTACTTGGATTCACCCACAAATAAAACTATATAAAGTGGCTTAGTAATCCGATGTAGCATTATGCTTAGGCATCACACTTAATAGTGAGGAATCTGGGCTCCCAGGAAACACTTTAGTCCTATTGATTTCAACAACCTTCACTCACGTCTTGCATTACTTATCTTTACTTTTGCAAGTTTACTTCTCTATTCTCTACAATCGGTCTATACTTGTATTTTGTTTCACTTTGCTTTGAACCGCGACTAATTTGCAGGCATTGCTATTTAAACCCTTCAAGAGAAAAAGACGGGTTCATGTTCTTCCTATGGGATAGATACTTTTACTTATAAAAATCTACAACTAAGTCATGTGCACTTACATGCCATCAATGACCAACACATATAGCATATTCAGCTAAATAACCAACACACATGGAGCAACAAAAAACCTTGCATGCTCTTGGAGTGTCGTACCACTTGGCCACTGGATTTGCAGTTATTTGTAAAGGCAACAATACTTGCTCGTGACCTCTTGAATGGTGTACGGTCGATTAGTGAGTGACTTTGAATTGCATTTAGGGATCACTTTCTTGAGATAAGGATCAAAGTGATTTTGCTCATGGAACCAAATACGCACACTTGTCCAAAAGGTTTCGCCCTTTTGCTTTGTGCCATGAATCAAAACAATGCTTGTGGCCAACTATGCATCAACGGACGATTCATCCTCCTTCTGGTTGAAATATTGTTCCCTCTTCTTCTCTGGGTCCTCACTTGATGCCCATATGTTGTTTGGATCACCGTCCGACTGGTCGCCCTCCTGTTGCTAGTGTGCCTCAGCTAGGTATGCTTTTGTTGGGTGTGCGGTATATGGGTCTGCATCTTGTGGGTGTGCGGATTTGACTGGAGCTAGGCCTCCACTTGTCCATCTTGGTGGCCACCGCTGTCAGGGATCATGTTCATCAATTCCTCCTCCTCATCAACCCTCATGGCCGGTTGAGACATTTTTGCAAACAGGATCGGGGAGTAGCCGACATCCATGAATGGACAAGCGCCGACAACTGTGATTGAGGCTCCATGAAGGTTTAGTCCCCGTTAAGGTCGACGTTAACCGATACTTGATGGTTGACGGTGACGATGGATGCGGATCGAGTTGTTGGCTGGCATAGTAGTATGATGGATACAACCATGCCATCCAGGGTGTTGGCGACACGGGTACCAGCCAGTTTACACGCTTTGGTTGAGGGGCTATTGGGTGACCCATCACACTCGAAGCATCCTCTTCTTATTTTTCTTTATGTTGGTGCACGAGTTCTTCGACTCTGGCGTGGCATCGACCATCTCAGTCGAACCCATCGTGGTGGTGGACGGTGTAACCGGCGGAAACTAGGGGGCGGGGATGAGATCGAAGTGAACAGGCCGGGAAAGGGTGGGCTTTCACGCAAAAAAGTGATGGAAATATCCACATGCACGTGACAAAAGTGAAGCAGCAGCACTCGACGGGCACGGTTGGTGGTTCGATGGGCGGTATGAAGCCAAATCAATGAAAAAGAACCTCCATACAATAAACTGGAGGAGTAGTATTTGTGTGTTTAAAGATGGAATTTTCATAAGTTAACTTCATGCAAAATCCATACTCTCCCTCTGTACACTAGTGTAATTAAGATGTTTTTGTAGTTTACCTCGCAAAAAAAGAGATGTTTTTGTAGTTTAACTTAAACTAAAACACACTAACTAATGTAAGATGTGTGTTTTGTTTAATTTAAACCGCAAACACGTCTATGATTGTAAATTACACGAACATAATAAGAAGAAGAAAAAAAGACTCCATACATAAGTTCCTCGGACTCGTGAAGCAGTAAAAACTAAAAAGTACTCCCTGTAAATTGCCTGTCGCTCCGCCAAAGCAAAAGCAAAAAAATAAAAAATAAAAAAAATCTAATCACATGGTGCTTTTGCGTGCCGCCTGACGCTCGTGGAGCCAGTCGTCGATGTCCTTGATGTAGCGCCAAGTGAGATTGGTGAGAGCGGCGTCCCTGGCTTTGCTTCCACCTTTGAGGTGGAGGATCCGCGCGTAAGCAGGGTCCTCCCAGTAGTTGCACTTGTATCTTTTATCTATCGACAGGTCAAACTCATCCTCGGATCGTTCGTAGGCTCGCGTCGTCCCCAGCACCGGTGCATACGCGGCGGTGGCCGTCCAACTGTTGTCGCCGCACTTGTGCCGCTTCTCCATCAACGCTGCGTCCAACTTGCCCTCGGATCGCCCGTGACCTCTCTTCATCCCGACCCATGCTGACTCCGGCTCGCTTGCACCTGCAAAGTCGTCGTAGTATTCCATCGCTTCTTCAATTCAGTCAAGCAAAGAACTGCGTGCGTACGTGCTAGCTAGGTTGCGATGGTTATTAGCTAGGTATATACCCCGTAGGTTTTAGCTTTTGATTGAGGTCAGCCCGGTCCCCCGTTGGAGTATATATAGCCCACAACCCAGCCGGTCCGATTCGTTCTAGTGCGCACAGGTCCGATTTGCTGCGCCACCTTGAGCTTGCCGGTCGGTTTCCTTTTTTTTTTTTTTTTTTTTTTTTATGTACGTGCTTGGCGGTCTGTTTCCGTCTACGTATCAAACATCAACCGGGCTTTCCCTACGTACCAAAAATCTTGCTTTTTGAGACTTGATTAGAAAAAAAGTCCATGCGCTGCAACGAGAAATGAAAATACTGCACGTCCCTAACCCAATAACCACGACTAGTACGCACAGGTCCGATTTGCGGCCCCACCTTGAGCTTGGCGGTCTGTTTCCGCGGAGCAACTAGTTAGTGAACGCTCCCTCGCGAGCTTTTCAGCGATCACTTCCGCGCGCCGCCACTTGACGCGTTTTCAGCCACCGCCACGTGTCGCGTTCTGAGAGTTTTCTTCGGATTTTTTTTATTTTTTCGCACGCGTTTTCCCCTTTTTTGAATGATTTTTCCCCGGCTTTTTAGTGTTATGGTTTTTCACCGGTCTTTCGTAACTTTTGGAGGGGTAAATATATCTTTTTTTCGTGAAAAAACATGTTTTTTTACGCGAATTTTCTGTTTTTTTTACGAGAGGCACGGTTTTGCTTCAGCAAAAGGCACGGTTTTGCCTTCGCGAGAGGCACAACCGTGCCCTTCGGAAAGGGAAAAAAAGCGTTTTCATTTTTTTGCGAGAGGTATGGTTTTGCTTTCACGAAAGGCACGGTTTTGCCTTTGCGAAAGGCACGCCCGTGTCTTTCGGAAAGGAAAAAAACGCGTTTTTTCTGTTTTTTACGAGAGGCACGATTTTGCTTTCACGAAAGGCACGGTTTTGCCTTCGCGAGAGGCACGCCCGTGCCTCTTCCGAAAGAAAAAAACACATTTTTTTAAAGGCACGGTTTTGCTTCCGCGAAAGGCACGGTTTTGCCTTTGCGAGAGGGACGCCCGTGCCTCTTCCGAAAAGAAAAAAACCGCGTTTTTTGCTCTCTCTTTTTTCTGCGAGAGGCACGATTTTGCTTCCGCGAGAGGCACGGTTTTTCCTTCGCTAGAGGCACGACCCGCGCCTCTCGAAAAGGAAAAAAAAGTGCGTTTTCTGTTTTTTTTCTATCGCGTGAGGCACGGTTTTTTCGTTCGGTTTTTTTCATGAAAAAAAAGTTCGTCAAAACCTATCAACATGGGATCTAGTTTTGAAGATCTCGACGCGAGAAAGTCATCGGTGAAAACGGTTCGAGATTTGAACGCACGGTTTAGGAGATAAAACGTTTTGAAAATACGGATCTACGAAAAAAGGGAAAACTCCGAGGTTGCGACAAATGGCACGCATGCAGTGCGCCACTTGTCACAACCTGTGATGGTGGAAGTGATCGTTGGAAGGTGTATTCGCTAACTAGTGATTTCGCTGTTTTCGTCTACGTACCAAACATCAACCAGGCTTTCCTTGCTAGTTTGCTTGAATTATTATTGTTTCCACGTCAATAGCAAACTATTGTTTTGAATCTAACAGATCGGAACATTCATGTCACGTGAGAGAAGTTAGCAAACTATTTTATATCTTTTTTGGGACTAACTTACTAACTCAGTGCCAAGTGCCAGTTTCTGTTTTTTTCGTGTTTTTGGCCCATTTTCACACGGAGTACGAATGGAATGAAACTTTACGATGATTTTTTTGGACCAAAAGAGACTCCCGAAGCTTTGGAAGAAGGCCAGAAGAGCCACGAGGGAGTCACAAGGCTTGACGCCGCCACCACCCCCTAGGTGGTGGCGACCAGGCTTGTGACCTCCTCGTGGGCCCAACTGACGCAATTCCACCGCCATAAATTCTTATAAATTCAGAAACCCCCAAAAAGAAACCTAGATCGGGAGTTCCGCCGCCGCAAGCCTCTGTAGCCACCAAAAACCAATCTGGAGCCCGTTTCGGCACCCTGCCGGAGGGGGAATCCATCTCCGGTGGCCATCTTCATCATCCCGGCGATCTCCATGACGAGGAGGGAGTAGTTCTCCCTCGGGGCTGAGGGTATGTACCAGTAGCTATGTGTTTGATCTCTCTCTCTCTCTCGTGTTCTTGAGATGTCTTGATCTCGATGTACCATGGGCTTTGCTACTATAGTTGGATCTTATGATGTTCTTCCCCCTCTCCCTCTTGTAATGAATTGAGTTTCCCCTTTGGACTTATCTTATCGGATTGAGTCTTTGAGAACACTTGATGTATGTCTTTCACGTGTCTATCTGTTGTGATCAACTTGCGGGTTTGTGACATTTGGAACCTATGCATATGGGTTGGCACACGTGGATTCATGTGAGTACTCGATGTATGTTTTGGTGATCAACTTGCGGGTTCGTGACATTGGGAACCTATGCATAGGGGTTGGCACACGTTTTGACTCTCTGGTAGAAACTTTGGGGCACTCTTTGAAGTTCTATGTGTTGGTTGAATAGATGATTCTGAGATTGTGTGATGCATATCGTATAATCATGCCCACGGATACTTGAGGTGACAATGGAGTATCTAGGTGACATTAGGGTCTTGGTTGATATGTATCTTAAGGTGTTATTCTAGTACGAACTCTATGATGGATCGAACAGAAAGAATAGCTTCGTGTTATTTTACTATGGACTCTTGAATAGATCGATCAGAAAGAATAACTTTGTGGTGGTTTCGTACCCGACAATAATCTCTTCGTTTGTTCTCCGCTATTAGTGACTTTGGAGTGACTCTTTGTTGCATGTTGAGGGCTAGTTATATGATCCAATTATGTTATCATTGTTGAGAGAACTTCACTAGTGAAAGTATGAACCCTAGGCCTTGTTTCCACGCATTGCAATACCGTTCGTGCTCACTTTTACCATTTGTTACCTTGCTGTTTTTGTAATTTCAGATTACAAAAACCTATATCTATCATCCATATTGCACTTGTATCACCATCTCTTCGCCGAACTAATGCACCTATACAACTTACCATTGTATTAGGTGTGTTGGGGACACAAGAGACTCTTTGTTATTTGGTTGAGGGGTTGCTTGAGAGAGACCATCTTCATCCTACGCCTCCCGCGGATTGATAAACCTTAGGTCACCCACTTGAGGGAAAATTGCTACTGTCCTACAACCCTCTGCACTTGGAGGCCCAACAACGTCTACAAGGAGAAGGTTGCGTAGTAGACATCAAGCTCTTTTCTGGCACCGTTGCCGGGGAGGTTAGCGCTTGAAGGTATATCTTTAGATCTTGCAATCGAATCTTTTTGTTTCTCTTTCGCTAGAAAACTAAAAAAATGGAATTGAGGATGCCTCATATGCTCCATCTTTTCAATGTCTTTCGTGAGCATGATGGGAAGGAAAATTGTGCTCAAGTGCTGAAAGAAGAATTACATAGAATGCTTGGCATAGAATATGTGAATGATGAGCATGATTGCAATGTTCTTAGCATGAATTCTTTGAATACCCATGAGTCTAATGATATGCAAAGCCACAAGCTTGGGGATGCTATATTTGATAAAGAGGATCTTTTTAGTTCTTCCACTTTGAATGATCAAAATCATTTTGATGAAAGCATGCCCCCTATCTATGATGGTTATTGTGAGGATAGTTATGCTTTAAAGATGAGGGATGATAAAACTTGTCATACTCTCGAGAACCCCTTTGCTAAACCTTGCTTTTTCATTGTGGACACAATTTGTAGTGCTCAAGTCTTTTACGATACTCCCACTACTATTCTTGAGAATAGATTTCCTTATGTGGAGAGTAGTAAAATTCCTATGCTTGTAGATCATGAAAAGAAAGCCTTAGGTGCTGGTTGTATTGTTGAATTCATTCATGATGCTACTGAAAATTACTATGGGAGAGGATCATATGCTTCTACTTATTGCAATAGTATCAAGCTTCCTCTCCATATGTTGAAATTTTTGAAGCTATGCTTGTTTTGCCTTCCTATGCTAGTTGATTCTTGCTCCAATAAATTGTTTGATCACAAAATCCCTATGCATAGGAAGTGGGTTAGACTTAAATGTGCTAGCCATTTGCTTCATGATGCTCTCGTTGTGTTTCAATCCTTACCTTTTATGTGAGCATCATTGAAATCAATGCCTAGCTAAGGGCGTTAAACAATAGCGCTTGTTGGGAGGCAACCCAATGAATAAATTTTTCTTTGCTTTTTGCTTCCTGTTTTGTTTTATCCACACCATCATAATTCTGTTATGATTGTGTCTTCTCTGTTTCTTTTTGTGTTTGTGCCAAGCAAAACCGTTATGATTAGTCTTGGTGATGATTGTTTGATCATGCTGGAAAAAGACAGAAACTTTCTGCTCACAAAAAGAATTTTCATTTTTAATCTGTAAGAGATTTTGAGTTGATTATTTTTGCTGCTGATTTCTATGAAATTTCTTCAGACTGTCGTAAGTTTTCAGATTTTTTAAAGTACCAGAAGTATACGAAGTATGCAGATTGCTACAGACTGGTCTGCTGTTAACAGATTCTGTTTTTGTTGAGTTGGTTGCTTATTTTGATGAAACTATGGATAGTATCAGAGGGTACTAGCCATGGAAAAGTGAAAATACAGTAACCCAACACCAACATAAGTATAATTTAAGTTTGCTACAGTACCTATGAAAGTGGTGATTTGCTTTCTTATGCTAATGATATCACGAGTTTCTGTTTAAGTTTTGTGTTGTGAAGTTTTCAAGTTCTGGGTGAAGTTCTTATGGACAAAGAGATAAAGAGTGGCAAGAGCTCAAGCTTGGGGATGCCCAATGCACCCCAAGTTGATTCAAGGATGCCGAAAAAGTCTAAGCTTGGGGATGCCCCGGGAAGGCATCCCCTCTTTCGTCTTCAATCCATCGGTAATGTTACTTGGAGCTATATTTTTATTCACCACATGATATGTGTTTTGCTTGGAGAGTCTTGTATCGTAGGAGTCTTTTATTTTTGTTGTGTCACAATCTTCCTTGCTGCACACCTTTTTGAGAGAGAGAGACATGCACTCATAGTGATTTTGCTAGAATGCTCATTGTGCTTCACTTATATCTTTTGAGCTAGATACTTTTGCTCTTGTGCTTCACTTATATCTTTAGAGCTAGTTGATTTTTCTCTATGTGCTTCGCTTATATCTTTTAGAGAATAGCGGTGCGTGGCTTGGTAGTTGGCTTATGCTATGAAAGTAGTCCCAAAAGTGGTAGTTATCCAAAGGGTTACAAAAACTTCCATCTTCATGTGCATTGAGTAGAAAGAGAAGCTTGATTCCTCTCAATTAGTTTTGAGATGTGGTTGTGGTAATATTTAAGTTATGTTAGTATGGTGTTGTGAATCTAGAGATACTTGTGTTGAAGTTAGTGATTCCCGTAGCATGCACGTATGGTGAACCGCTATGTGATGAAGTTTGAGCACGATTAGTTTATTGATTGTCATCCTTTGTGTAACGGTCGGGATCGTGCGATGGTTTATACCTACCAACCCTTCCCCTAGGAGTATGCGTTGAATGCTTTGTTTCGATTACTAATAAAACTTTTGCAACAAGTATATGAGTTCTTCTTGACTAATGTTGAGTCCATGGTTTAGATGCACTTTCACCTTCCAATATCACTATCTTCTTTAGTGTCGTGCAACTTTCGCCGGTGCACAAAACCCACCATTAGCCTTCCTCAAAACAGCCACCATACCTACCTACTATGGCTTTTTCAAAGCTATTCCGAGATATATTGCCATGCAACTACCACCATGACATGTGCCACCACTTCTACATTGCCATTGCATGATCATAAGATAGCTAGCATGATGTTTCCATTGATGTCTATGCCATGCTAGATCATTGTCACGGTACACTACCGAAGGCATTCCATATAGAGTCATCATTGCTCTAAGTTTTAAGTTGTAAGTGTGATGATCATCATTGATGGAGCATTGTCCCATGTGAGGAAATAAAAGAGGCCAGTGAAGCCCATTTACAAAAGAGGCCAAAGATGCCCACCAAAAAAAAGGAGGCCAAAGAGCCCACCATAAAAATGAGAGAAAAAGAGAGAAGGGACAATGGTACTATCCTTCCACACTTGTGCTTATTAAGCACCATGATCTTCATGATTGAGAGTCCCTCGTTTTGTCACCACCATATAGCTAGTGGGAAATTTTCATTATATAACTTGGCTTGTATATTCCAATGATAGGCTTCCTCAAAATTGCCTTAGGTCTTCGTGAGCAAGCAAGTTGGATGCACACCCATTAGTTTTCTTTAAGAGCTTTCACATACTCTTAGCTCTAGTGCATCATTTGTATGGCAATCCCTACTCATTCACATTGATATCTATTGATGAGCATCTCCATAGCTCATTGATATGCCTAGTTAATGTGACCATCTTCTCCTTGTTTGTCTTGCAACCTCCACCACACTCCATTCCGCTTATAGTGCTAAAACCATGGCTCACGCTCATGTATTGCGTGAGATTTCAAAAAGTTTGAGAAAGTAAAAGTGCGAAAACAATTACTTGGCCAATACCGAGGTTGTGCATGATTTAAATTCGTTGTGCAAGGATGATAGAGCATAGCCAGACTATATGATTTTGTAGGGATAACTTTCTTTTGGCCTTGTTATTTTGAAAGTTCATGATTACCTTGCTAGTTTGCTGGAAGTATTATTGTCTCCACATCAATAGCAAACTATTGTTTTGAATCTATCGGATCTGAACATTCATGTCACGTGAGAAAAGTTACAAAGGACAACTATGCTAGGTAGCATGCAACATCAAAAATTCATTCTTTATCACTCCCCTGCTCGAGGACGAGCAGGAGTTAAGCTTGGGGATGCTTAATACGTCTCCAACTTATCTATAATTTTTTATGGTTCCATGCTATTATCTTGTCAACTTTGGATGTTTTATATGCATGATTATGCTATTTTACATCTTTTTTGGGACTAACCTATTAACTCAATGCCAAGTGCGAGTTTCTGTTTTTTCCGTGTTTTTGACCCTTTTTCAAACGGGGTCCAAATGGAATGAAACTTTACGATGATTTGTTTTGGACGAAAAGAGACCCCCGAAGCTTTGGAAGAAGGCCAGAAGAGCCACGAGGGAGTCACAAGCCCTGAGGCCGTCACCATCACCCTAGGTGGCGCCTACCGGGCTTGTTTGACCTCCTCGTGGGCCCAACCGACGTAATTCCACCGCCATAAATTCCTATAAATTCATAAACCCCCAAAAAGAAATCTAGATCGGGAGTTCCGCCGCCGCAAGCCTCTATAGCCACCAAAAACCAATCTGGAGCCCGTTCCGGCACCCTGCCGGAGGGGGAATCCATCTCCAGTGGCCATCTTCATCATCCCGGCGATCTCCATGACGAGGATGGAGTAGTTCTCCCTCGGGGATGAGGGTATGTACCAGTAGCTATGTGTTTGATCTCTCTCTCTCGTGTTCTTGAGATGTCTTGATATCGATGTACCATGGGCTTTGCTACTATAGTTGGATCTTATGATGTTCTTCCCCCTCTCCCTCTTGTAATGAATATAGTTTCCCCTTTGGAGTTATCTTATCGGATTGAGTCTTTGAGAACACTTGATGTATGTCTTGCACGTGTCTATCTGATGTGATCAACTTGCGGGTTTGTGACATTTGGAACCTATGCATATGGGTTGGCACACGTGGATTCATGTGAGTACTCGATTTATGTTTTGGTGATCAACTTGCGGGTTCGTGACATTGGGAACCTATGCATAGGGGTTGGCACACGTTTTGACTCTCTGGTAGAAACTTTGGGGCACTCTTTGAAGTTCTATGTGTTGGTTGAATAGATGATTCTGAGATTGTGTGATGCATATCATATAATCATGCCCACGGATACTTGAGGTGATAATGGAGTATCTAGGTGACATTAGGGTCTTGGTTGATATGTATCTTAAGGTGTTATTCTAGTACGAACTCTATGATGGATCGAACGGAAAGAATAGCTTCGTGTTATTTTACTACGGACTCTTGAATAGATCGATCAGAAAGAATAACTTTGTGGTGGTTTCGTACCCGACAATAATCTCTTCGTTTGTTCTCCGCTATTAGTGACTTTGGAGTGACTCTTTGTTGCATGTTGAGGGCTAGTTATATGATCCAATTATGTTATCATTGTTGAGAGAACTTCACTAGTGAAAGTATGAACTCTAGGCCTTGTTTCCACGCATTGCAATATCGTTCGTGCTCACTTTTACAATTTGTTACCTTGCTGTTTTTGTAATTTCAGATTACAAAAACCTATATCTACCATCCATATTGCACTTGTATCACCATCTCTTCGCCGAACTAGTGCACCTATACAACTTACCATTATATTAGGTGTGTTGGGGACACAAGAGACTCTTTGTTATTTGGTTGCAGAGTTGCTTGAGAGAGACCATCTTCATCCTACGCCTCCCGCGGATTGATAAACCTTAGGCCATCCACTTCAGGGAAAATTGCTACTGTCCTACAACCCTTTGCACTTGGAGGCCCAACAACGTCTACAAGGAGAAGGTTGCGTAGTAGAAATTACTGCTAGTGCAAATGAAGGTGGAGGCGCGCTGCAAGAGGGCGGGTGCGATGCGTGGAGGCTCTGGTGAGCGTGGCGAGGCACGGCCGTGCATTACCTATCGCAAGATGGCATGGAGCAAGGTAGCTGGCACGCGAGGCGCGACTTGTATGTACGTGCGGAGGGGGTATGCGGTGGTCGCATGGCGCGGGAGGCTGCATGCGTGGGTGCGGATCTGGCACCTTATGCGCGAGTCACGGGTACATGGATGCCCATGGCTTCCTGAGTTGCCAAGGGGCCGACGGTGGCTGCGGGGGGCATACAAAGGACGCTGGGGTGGCGGCCTGGACCGATGGCTGCGACGACATGGGCTGCTACGGGGGCTGGGGAAGGTGGACTCGGAGTGATGCCTTTGGATCTGCCCCTGACAAGCGCGTCGTCTCTTTGTTGCATGAGGTGCTGCAGTGGATTGTCGTGTGAGGGCTACTATGGCTGACGACGGAGGTGCTCCACACAGCGGGCTTTGCTCTCGTGGTCTAGGTATATATGTGTGCCCAGATCCGCAAGCTCATGGATAGGAGACGAGGAACTTGGGTGAAAACTTGTGATGATGTCGGTGCTTGCGGGCGTCGTGACCTTCTTGAAGGCGTTATCTTAGATCTCCTTGTCTCCTTTTTATGTGTTTGGGCTCTCCGGGTGAGAACCTAAACTCTCGTTTTTTGGAGTGGGTGGCGGTGGCGCTTACGTCGTAACCTTTGAGTCGCTTTGGAGGGTCATCCTTTGGATGTTGCACGGCTCCATGTGGTAGGGTTGCTTCTTGGCACGACTTGGGTGAGGACCTTGAGCTGTGGGGCCAGTAAGGTTGTCGGCTCGGTCAATGCGTCCCAGCGGGGGCAGTAAGGTTGTCAGCTCGGTCAACGCATCCTAGCGGGGGCAGTAAGGTTGTTGGCTCGGTGAACACGTCCCAGTGGGAGCGGTTGGACGACATGTCGGGGCGGCGGCCTCGAATGTAGTGCGGCATTCGTGGTCTGTGTGCGATTATCCTGAGTAGTGTGGGCTACAGATAGCTGTATTGTGTTGCATTGCTGCTGGAGGGTGAGTGCTCGCACGTTAGAGCAGTGGATGTCTAGGCAACGGCCTCAAAAGATTTACAGCTTTGAGGGCATGACCTCGTGACGTGTGGGCGATGGGGTTCTCATTGATGTTGGTCGCCGACATGTTGGTTGTTACACAGTTACAACTATCGCACGGCTATGGAGTGCTTGTCTTTTCATCGCTGTCGTCGAGTCTCGGGTTTGCTCCTCTGACAGTAGTCACGACTTTCTTCTTTCCGACAGTGATGGAAGGCCACCTTGATCGGTGAAGCACGTCCCCCGTTGTTGTGTGCTTTGGTTGGTTGGCGATTGTTGTTGTGTTCGGCATGTTGTCGATGAGGGTGGGCTTTGCCCCGTGTTTCAGTTTTTGGGTCTGAGCTTGACCCTTGTTGTTCTGGTTTTCGCCCAGTTTTGTGTAATTAAATCGGCAATCTCTTTGATTAACTAATAGATGAGGCAATCTATGCCTCCATTTAAAAAAACGAATCTCTTATAGAAAAAAAGGATGGGCAAAAACTACTTTAGACTTTGCTAATAAGAAAAATCTTGCTTCTTGAGACTTGATTAGAAAAAGAGCCCATGTGCTGCAATGAGAAACGAAAATACCGCACGTCCCTAACCCAATAACCACGACTAAGACCCCAATACGTCTTGCCGAGGTGTCTCTCTCTCGGCATAAGAAGATAAATCTTTTTTTCATGCGAGGTTTTGCCGACGCGTTCATGCATGATTATTGATGGTTTCTTTACTCTCCACTCTCGCTTTATAATGGTGTTAGTTTATAATCTGGAATGGTGTCAATGCAAAATAATGATGGATCTGTGTTGTTGATTAATGTTGCATCCTAAATAGCATTATGTAAATTGGTAACTTATAAATTAATATCATATTCGGATTTCACATATTTTTCTAATCAAATTTTATATATAAACATGTTAAAATTGGAGTCAGGGTTTAAAAGATATGGGTATTTTAAGAAGAGTGGTATTTGCTCTAGGTAGACTATGGGTTAATTATCTAAAAGGCCGTCGGGGGGGGGGGGGTTTCTCAAGCGTAAAAATCACTTATAGATGTACTGTGGGTTTGTTACCAGGGAAGGGTGGAGGTTTTCTGCAAAATGGGGAAAACGATTAATTTTCAATGTATTATAAGATGGACTTGGGATTAATTACTAGAAAATGAAGTGGGGGTGATGCAAAACTGTGACAAGCGGGCAGAAGCATTAGCTTATTTATTAGTTGGTATAGAAGAGAGATTGAGCCAAGTCGGTTGATCAGACTATATTTTTTAGGGCATAACTGAAAGTGCGTTATATCGCCTAGAGGGGGTGAATAGGCGTTTTTTAGAATTTCATCGCTGAGGAAATTCCTTTTGAGGAAATTCCTCACTGATGAATAACGTGCAGCGGAAACAACGCGGGATCAGAGGTGCAAAGATTACAACAGCCGTTTTCTAGATGAAGATTAAGAAAAACGTTTTGCACAGTATGCAGGCACAAAACAAGCAGGTGAAGATTAACTGTTATGAAGAATTTGAGGTTAAGGAAATTCAGAGAAAGTCTTCAGCAAATTCTTCAAACAGTGACAATGACAGTCTTCAACATACAATATTGATGAATTGAAATAGTTGAAGAAATATAACCCGTATCACGATGATGACAGTTGTTAATGACCCAGTTCCAACTGCTGTGACAGTCATAAATCTGGTTTGGAGC
The DNA here is from genome assembly GCF_904849725.1 of Hordeum vulgare subsp. vulgare. Classification (NCBI taxonomy): domain Eukaryota; kingdom Viridiplantae; phylum Streptophyta; class Magnoliopsida; order Poales; family Poaceae; genus Hordeum; species Hordeum vulgare. The sequence continues at coordinate 36,409,002 of NC_058520.1, read as the reverse complement.
GGCTTGGTATTGAAACCAAAGAACACACAGTCCCGGGACACACATGCCCTACCGTATTCTGCTTGAGCTAAGGACACACAGTCCTCGTCCAACACTCGTGGTAAGTCTTCAGGGCAGACTTCTAAACCCTCACAAACTCGGTCACCCGGCGATCCACAGTTGACTGCTTGATTGCTCTAGACCATGACGCCTAACCGTCTGGAGGATGCACAGTCCTCAAAGGTAAAAGGTTTCAGTTCCACACAGGAACAAATTCTTCAGTGATGCTCAATCACTTGGTTTTTGGTTTGTGGTTTGGTGTTTGAGGTATTTCCTTACTGACGATTTACTTTCAAAGACTGTGAGGATTTTGGGTTGCTCTAAATGACAAGTGTCAGTTTCTCACGGAGCACCCAACCAGCTAGTGGTTGTGGGGGCGGCTATTTATAGCCTGGGAGCATCCTGACATGATTTGACATAAATGCCCTTAAATATTATGACCGTTGGTGTAGATAAGATTGGTGAGGTGGCGTGAATCGCGGCAACGGTCGGGACTCTCAATTGTGAGAGCTCTCATGTCTCTCATATTCCTCACTTGAGGCTTTTGTAGGATTAGGCTTGGGTTGAGCATCATGAGGAAATTCATTCCGTAGTGTTACCTCAACCCCCTGTAACAGTACGGTGTTCTTATGACTCAAGAGTGAAGAAAATGAAACAAAAAGAATAAATCTTCACGCTTCAAAGTCTTCGGACTGATTTTCTTGAGGACACACCGAATTCCTCATCTTCACTATCTTCACGAGGAATATCAATTTCATCACAATTTCTTCGCGATCAAAATCTTCAGCATAAGACCAATTTCTTCAGCCGAAGATATACATTTTTAGGGGTTGATATTCATCGTATAACTCAAACTCCTCAGCGACTTATAGAGCCTGTGTACACTTATAAACACATTAGTTACACTATAGAAAAAGGGCCTTTAGTCCCGGTTCGGTTGGGCCATTAGTCCCGGTTCGTGAACCGGGACTAATCAACATGGAATAATGCTAGCCCCGGTTCGGCCCCGAACCGGGGCTAATGGCCTTCCATGTGGCGGGGCTCGGAGTGAGGGGGAGGGGCATTAGTCTCGGTTCGTATTACGAACCGGGGCTATTTCTTCGCTGTTTTTTAGCAATTTTTGGGTTTAGGGTTTTGCACTAAATTGGATGGGGCTATTTTGTTGCCCCTTATTTTTTCATTTATTTGTTTTATGATTTTTTTAATTTTTGTTTTGCACTAAATTGAATGGTACATACACAACAATAAAGGAACAACTATATTGCACATCGTCACGAATATATTACACCATCTCATCCGTCGTGCTTTGTCGAACATATTTACATATATATGCATATTTTTTACACTATATCATTTCAAATCATTTCCATCGAATGGCAATGGTATTCCCCCTTCACATCCAGGACCTCTGCATCTAAGAATCCGACAATTTCCTCTTGAATTGCTCGTACACGTTCATGTGGTAGAAGACCGCCCCGTAACCGTTCGATCTAATTTAAAGAATGGGTCAATATATATATACTCATCTAACTACTCATCATCATCTTAATCATATACCAAGTTATCATATGACACACATAAAGTAAAACAAAGAAACATCATAATAGTCATAGTATGCATGCATCCTAATCGATCATGTCAAGTTAATATAAACCAGAATAACTTGTCTCTCATAAGACATAGTCCTCGCTCTTAAGTATAATGTCATAAAACAGAATAACACTATGTCTCCATGATGAAGCACACAGATCCAACGGTCTCCAACTTGTGGCTTGCGATCCTTCTTTATTTCTCTCCATGCTTCAATTTGGAACCTTTTTGATTTTGATTTGAGGTTACTCGAGTATGGAGCATCGAACTGAGCCCTCAGCGGGCTTTTAGTTTTCATATGACCTTCTGGGTGCATCAACAGAGGCACTACATCATGTGGCAGTTGTTGTTGAAGAACATAATAATAACCTAGTTAGCAATGTAATCAACACTATTTATGCAATAGTAGAGCGTACTTAATTAGGAAAATCTTACCAACATATTTTGGCGAATGTCATCCGGCCTCAACCTATGCACTAGTGGCATGTAAAATGTAAAATTTTGGCCAATTCCAAAATTATACGGGAAGGTATCCCTAGAAACCAGAACACCAACAAGAAAGTAGAGAAGAACATCCTTCTCCTCCCAAGTTAGATGTTATCCATACGTGTAGTGTGTCGTGTCAATTAATTTTCGTAATTCACTCGAAGAAACGAAATAAGCTGTAAATTATAATTTAACAAATTTAGTATATGGATGAACATCAACTATTTCTAAATATAAATGCAATTACTTGACAAATATGTTGAGGAACTCACATGAAGGTAAAACAGGAAGCATATCGACAACCACCCAAATGTCAATGTTGCCTGGCATATTATCTTCAGGACGAAGATCGAAGGTTATTTCCATACCCTCCTGAAATCCATATGCCTTGCAAAGATCTTCCCAATTTGAGCATCCAAATTTTGTTTGAAAAACTAAATTAAATACTTTGATAACAAATGTGTGACCATGTATAGTCCTCAGGTTAGCGCTCCTCGTCTCAATTCTCTCGTGGTCCTCGAAACCGAGCCTCTCCAACACATATCTTCTTGCATGGCAAGGGAGGAACATATCTCCATTATCGTCAAGCTTCATGCTGAAGAACCTATCGTCTTGTAGGTGAGGCGTGTCGCATATACCCCGGCAGTCGCCGCAATATTCACACTCCCAATATTCATCGTTAAACCTTTCCTGTTTTAATGTGGTAAATGTGTAAACAACAATCGTGACACTATATCAAAAGAATTGAACATCTATATATATAAACAGAAGCATGAATAATAAAAAGGGACCTATATTTGGTCGAAATGTTGATTCATTACCCTTTCTCGCAATTCCCAAGTACTCCATATGCCCGAGTTTCTAGCACTAGTCATGACAAAATTCACGAAAAATTTCGGCATGACCTTTGCTAAATAGTGGACATATGGAGCGCCTGAAATTTGCCGGAACGGATATGAATCAACATTCCGGCAAAACATAGGCCACTCGGACATTCCGGCAAAACTTAGCACAACTTAGCAAGCAAAAGTGAGAAACTCACTACTGTTTTATGCATTAGCACCAACAAAAGGATGACATTTGTAGGTTGGTGAAATATGTATGTGCCCTTTTTCCTCTCCAAAGTTTAAATAAGTTGCTTGAAACCATTGGTTGTCTAATTCAAACCTAATGTGCCTACTTACATGAAATTTACAAACAAGATTTTTTTTCCTTCTGTCTAGTTAGCCCATCAAAAGATCTTCAACAAACATATCTTGATTTTCTTATTAACATGCATCTCAAGATGACATCTTGAACCGATGTCCCTAAAATCAAAATGGCAGCAGCCTTGGGGTGCCTAGAGCGGGAGGGGAGGGGGCGGCGGTGCCTGGAGGGGGGTGGGGGGCTTACCGGAGCAGGATAGGGAGGGGGCTTACCGGAGCGGGAGAGGGGAAGGGGGCTTACCAGAGCGGGAGGGGAGGGGGCGGCAGCGGCAGCGAGGGAGGCAGCGGCGAGGGAGGCGGCGGCGACGATGACGAGGATGACGACGAGGGAGGCGGCGGCCAGGAGGAGCGTGGAGACGGCGACGACGTCGGGGAAGAGTTGCGCAGCCTCGTGGTGTCGAGGGTTTGTCCGCGTCGCGAGGAGGAAGAAGATCGAAACGGCGATTTGGACATCACAAATTTCCAACTCCCGTTTATATAAGCGGAGCTTTAGTCCCGAGGCGTGGCTCGAACCGAGACTAAAGACCCCCTTTAGTCCCGGGTCAAGCCACGACCCGGGACTATAGACCCCTTTTCGGCAGGGTCTTTAGTCCCGGGTCGTGGCTCGACCCGGGACTAAAGGTGGTCTTTAGTCCCGGTTCGAGCCACGACCCGGGACTAAAGACCTTGGGCTGGCGGCAGTTCAAAGTTTAGTCCCACCTCGCTTGTCGAGAGGAGCAACGACTGGTTTATAAGCCCCGCTGCCCCCAACCGTCTCGAGCTCCTCTCTAAAGCAGGCATACGGGCCTAAACGCATTATAAATTTAAAAATTGAAAATATATGTGAAATTAAAGACAAAATTCAACCTAAATTTTAAGTGAACTCACTTTGAATTTGGGTTGAATTTTCTCTAAAAATTCTCATATAGTTTCAATTTTTTCCATTATTTTTGTTTTGTTCTTTGCTTTATTTATTTTGGTTTTTTCTACTTACACCTAAATATTTAGTTTTCAAATTTGAATTCTTTGAAATTTGTGAATAACTTTACTTTCATTTTTTGCTAACAAATATTTTTTTTCTAGATCTCGATCACAACTTTGGTGAATCTTCTCACCCGCTCAAGGGTTATTTCCTCAGTGCAAACATAGTCATTGATGACGTTGGTCGTACATTCATAAGAATAGACCCCCCCTTCTAACAGACTTGCACTTGATGTTTAGTGATAAATTGGTATGATATGTTAGCTGATAAATTCTATGATTTTCTGTACTTTCTATGAACAGATTATAAAGGAGTTTGTTGCTAGGCGTGGGTCTATAGCCATAGCTTCCCTAGGCATGTCTTCGTCACTGATTCCATGATCAATTTGAGACTCAATTCAATGAAAACGGGTAAAACGAGGGAGGGGGGGTCCGTTGAGGTCATTTGGCAAGCACCTTGTCAGACCCGAAGGTCGACTGAAGAAGAGAACACACAAAAATGGACGAACTAGCTTGATTTCAGGGATGAATTAGTGAGTAGTTCGTACAAGTAGAGACACCTAAGCCGGCCAGGAACACTAGCGGCGCAATAGGGGGAAACCCTAAAACAAGATGAGAGTACAACGAGCTGGGATCCATGGCTTTATAGCCTTACAAAGTGCAGTAAAAAGAGAGAAAGGCAGTAAGAAGGTGGCCGGCGCTCCCAGCCTGTGCCGGAAAGGCTACAGCGACGCGCGCGCGAAGGGGAGCCGTCGGGTCAGAGATCAACGCCATCAGCGCCATCTGGCCAAAGCGAAGCGGTACGGGAGTCTCAAGGGCGTTGGATCGACGATGGGTGGCTGACATCGCTTGGTGCCACAATTCAAATTTGAACTCTTGCTTCTTCTTCTTCGCTGGGTCCTGACAATTCCCCCTGTTCGACAATAGACCTGTCCTCGGGATTGAATGCTGGAAAGACCTTTTGAATGAAAGTGGCGTCTTCTCAAGTGGCATCTTGATCATCCAGATTAGTCCACTTGATGAGCCATCAAACAACTGGTATTTGTATATCACCTTGAACTCTGGGAATGCATTTTCTGTCTAGTATTTTTTTGGCTCCATGAGGATTGTGTCATCCGCATGAAGAATAGGCAAGTTGGGGTTGGGTATGGCTCTTGGGCCCAGATGCTTCTTCAACTGGCTGACATGAAAGGTTGGGTGAAGTTTGAAGTGGTCCGGAAGGAGCAACTTGTAAGCCACATGACCAATTTTCTGGATGATTCGAAAAGGGCCATGGTATTTGGAGTGTAGCTTGAGGCATCTGTGGATAGTAAGTGTAGTGTGACTGTAAGGCTGCAGTTTAAGGTAGACCATATCCCCGACTTCCAGTGATCTTTCAGATCTCTTCTTGTCAGCATAGTGCTTCATCCTTTCTTGAGCTTTTAGCAGGTTGGCTTTGATCTGGGCAGCAATCTGCTCTGCAGTGATGACAGAAGTGAATTCCTCGGCTTGATCAGGAGGGTACAATGCAGCTTCTGCCAGCATATTGGGTGGTTTGTTATATAGTGCTTGAAAAGGTGTGATCTTCAGTGAGGTGTGGTAGCTAGTATTGTACCACCATTCAGCTAAGGAAAGCCAATTCATCCATTTATTTGGTTGTAAAAATGCCATGCATCTCAGGTAGTTCTCCAAACACTGATTTACTCTTTTAGTTTGACCATCTGATTGGGGTGGTAAGAAGTACTCATCTGAAGTTTAATGCCCAATCTTTTGAAGAGCTCTTGCCATAGGTTTCTTGTGAAGATCTTGTCTCTGTCAGTAACAATGACAGATGGAAGACCGTGTAATTTGAAGATGTGGTCAGTGAAGGCAGTGGCTATAGTGATGACTATAATAGGGTGTTTCATTGCAATGAAATGCTCATATTTGGTGAATCTATCAACCACAACCAGAATCATGTCTTTGTTTTGTGAAGTTGGTAACCCTTCAATAAAATACATGCTAATGTGGCACCATGCAAAATCAGGAACAGGTAGAGGCTGTAATAACCCTGGGTATTTGCAGTGTTCAGGTTTGTTGATTTGAAAAGTTGGGCATTGCTTGATGTAATCCACAGTGAATTGTTTCATTCCAGGCCAATGGAATAGAAGCTTGAGTCTCTGATATGTGGCCCCGTGTCGAGAGTGGCCCCCTAATTCAGAGTTGTGTAGGGCAGCTACCAGCTTATTTCTGAGATTTTTGTCATTTCTAATGACAATTCTGTTCTTGTACCTGATGATACCCTATTGAAGAACATAGTCTGGAAGGGCAGTACCAGAGGTTGCCAGTTGGGAGAGAAAATCCTTGCATCTCTGATCTTGTGCATAGCTGGAGATGACTTCAGAAATCCATGTTGGTTGGGATTGACTAGCAACCAAAGAATGCAGTCTGTATTTGACCCTAGATCAAGAACTTGTGCATACTTTGTTGATCTCGTGCATACTTTGTTGTTCTTTCCTTGCTTGTATTCCACTTTGAAATTGTAGACCAATAGCTTGATCAACAGCTTGTGTTGAATTCCTTCTGTGAGCTTCTGATCTTGAATGTACTTTAGACTTTGCTGATCAGTTCTAATGATTAAGGAAGAAGCAGCAAAGTAGTGCTTCCAATGTTTTAGGGCTTCAATAATGGCCATGGCTTCTTTGTCATAAGTGGACATGGCAGCAACTTTGGGGCCAATTGTTTTACTGAAGAATGATAGTGGTCTTCCTTCTTGCATAAGTACAGCCCCAATTCCATAAGCACAAGCATCAGTTTCCAAAATGAAGGGTAGGGAAAAGTCAGGTAGAGCCAGGACAGGAGCTTGGGTCATTTTGTATTTCAGGATGTTGAAAGCTTCCATTTAGTCACTGCCCCATTTGAAGTTATCCTTCTTTAATGATAGATACAGTGGTTTGCATATATATATATATATATATATATATATATATATATATATATATAGTTTTGGATAAACCTTCTGTAGTACCATGTAAGGCCCAAAAAACTTCTCAGGTGGGTGACATTTTGAGGAGTTGGCCACTGGACAATGACTTCAATTTTTGTGGGATCAGCGGCAACACCATCACCTCTGATGACATGTCCCAGGTACTCTACATGAGGTTGTGCAAAAGAGCATTTATTGAGCTTGGCAAATAGTTGATTTGACGGTAGGGCTTGTAGAACTAGTTGCAGATGTTCCAAATGTTCTTTCATGTTTCTGCTGTAGATTAAGATGTCATCAAAGAATACCAGTATAAATTTTCTGAGATAGGGTGCCAGGACTGTATTCATGAGCAGCTGGAAGGTGGCAGGGGCATTAGTTAAGCCAAATGGCATTACCAGGTATTCATAGTGATTTGGTGGTATCCACTTCTTAGATCTAGCTTGGAGAAGACAATAGCTCCTTTCAGTTCATCCAGCAAGTCTTCTATGATAGGAATATGGCATTTATTTTTAACAGTTTGCTCATTGATCTTTCTGAAATCATTGAGTAATCTCCAAGTCATGTCTTTCTTCTTGACAAAAAGGGCAGGAGAAGAATAAGGGCTATGTTGTCCCTTATCACTTTGGTTTTGATAACATCCTTTTGATAGTGTTGTAGTCTGTAAGGTCTTTGATTTATGACTTTGGCTTGAGGGGTGAAGGTGATAACATGGTCAATGGATCTTTTTGGAGGGAGAGTGGTTGGTGTACTGAAAACAGGTGAAAACTTGTTTAAGATTTGCTTAACGGGTTCAGGCACAACATTTTCCACTTGTTCCTTCATAGAGATCCTGTTAAGGTAAAGTACAGCTCCACAAATAGGTTCCTCAGGGAAGGTTTCCTTAGTATCCAATTCTTGGACAGTAGTAGAGGGGAGGCTTTCATCTTTGAGAATTTTCTTTTCACCATTTTGCAAGGTGATCTTAACTTGCATCTCATCAAAATCCAATTCCACTGGGCTGAAGGAAGCCATCCAGTCAGCACCCAAAATGACATCATAACCTTGGAGTTGCAGGACTCTGAAGTCAATGGAGAAGTGGGTTCCTTGTAAGGAGAATGGAGTTTGCAGGGAAATGAATTCAGACCAAAGGGTTTCTCCATTTGCTACTATAACCTGTCTTCTTTTGGTTGGTGATAAGGCACATTTAGCCAAAGCAGCAACCTTTGGTGTGATAAAGGTAGCAGTGCTTCCACTATCAATTAAGGCAGTAGCAGGAGTGTTGCCTAGCATAACAGTAACTGTGAAACTGAGTTTTCTTGTTGCTCTCATGCCCATCAGAGCATGCATGGTTATTTGGAGAGGTGTGTCATCAACCTCAAGGGGCGGGGGCCATCAGTTTCATCAGTGACCTCAGTGTAGTAAACCAGCTCATCATCTTCCGGGTAAGCTTCTTGTAAGGCCTGGATTTGAGCTTGGTTTGCTAGTTTCCACACCTTTTTATGGCCAGGGAACCACGGCTCCTTGCACCTGTAGCAAATTCCTTTGACTCTTGCTTGTTGGATAATAGCAGCATTGTTAGTGGGGCCTGGCTTTCCTGGGTCAAACTGCAACTGTTTTCTGACCTGTGTGTAGTTGGACACATTGGAAACAAATTTTGTTTGTGGCTGAGCTTGTTCAATTCTTCTTGCTAGCCAGATAGTCTTTTGCAAATCTGTTGGTTCATGGCACTGGACATGGTGTTGTATATTATCCTGCAGTCCAGCGATGAAAATTGATTTATAATAGTCTTGTGGTAAAGCAGGGTTGTCTCTCCTCAGCAAATTCATGGCTTGTTCAAACTTGAGGACATAAATCATTGACAGATCCAGTTTGTGTGAGAGCATGGAATAGCCTGACATTATCACAAACTGAAGTTTCAGCAAACCTGTCTCCCAACAGTTTGCAAACCATGTACCATGGTAGAGTGTTAGCAGTAATTCCAGTTCCTCTCCACCATTCAGTAGCAGGGCCCTTGAGATAAGTGACTGCAATTTCAGTCTTCTGCTCCAAGGGTGTTCTTGCAGCTTCAAAATAGAGCTCAATAGTCTGTATCCAGGAATCAATGCCAGTACCCTCAAATTCAGGAATATTATATTTTGTTGGCTTAATTAGAGCAAAGGGTCTTCTGTTGTCAAGCACTGCCTCTCTAGCACCAATTGTCACTCTTCCTTCTTGTTGAAGAGCTTGGTCAGTTGGCAGATTCTGTTGTCCAGTGGTTGTAGGATGGGGAACAGTTAGGGGTCTTGCTTCAGCAGGGTTTGGTTTAGGTGCTGCAAAGTGTGGGTCCCTTTAAGGGACTTTGATGCTACCATCTAGGTTGAGTTCTCTACCTGTCTGCTTGTCCACTAGGGTGGCAGAGCCAACAGTAACAGGTAAGTGGTAAGCCTCCTGGGGGTTTAAGCCAGGACCCTTAGGGTGTTGTTGTTGTTGTCACCATGAGCTTGAGGACCCTCCATTGGGTTGGGTGGGACTCCTCTTGGCTTGGGAAATCCAGAGAGGAAATTTGATAGTGATCCTTGTAAGTCCCCCAAGGATTTTTGAACTGACTGAAAGTTCTCCTGCACATAATCCCTAAATTCATCAAACTCCATTCGATTCCTACTCTCTGTTTTTCTGCAGCAGTTGCACGTCGAGCTGCAAGGGTTGGAACTCTAGCTGATCCGTCGATGTAGAGTCAGAGGGCCCAACCATGTTGTAGGAAGGATGCAGAGAGGGTTTGTAGTTGGCAGGGAGCCAAACCACCTCGCTGCAGAGAGATCGACATGCTGAAAGGAAGGAATTTTACGACAGTTAGTGCTACAACCCGACCTTTTTGCCGTTGATCCTGCCGCCGCCGCCGCCACGCCGCCAAAGTACACCGGATCTGGGTGGGAGGTGGGATTTATCACAGAAGCAAGGAGCTTGAGCAACCACTTACCAATACCAGACCTGTACCGAATATCACTGCCGCGTGCGCCACCGGAGTAACACCGCCGCCGTGATCGGAAGGGGAAAAGGAGGATTTTACGGCTCCTCCAACTCCTTCTCGTCCTCTAGATCCAGTATGTCGCCGAGGAACAATGGCTCTGATTACCACTTGTCAGACCCGAAGGTCGACTGAAGAACATAACACACGAAAATGGTCGAACTAGCTTGATTTCAAGGATGAATTAGTGAGTAATTCGTACAAGTAGAGACACCTAAGCCGGACATGAACACTGGCGGCGCTACAGGGGGAAACCCTAAAACAAGATGAGAGTACAACGAGTTGGGATCCATGGCTTTATAACCTTACAAAGTGCAGTAAAAAGAGAGAAAGACAATAAAAAGGTGGTCGACCCTCCCAGCCGGTGCCGGAAAGGCTACAGCGACGCGCGCGCGAAGGGGAGTTGTCGGATCGGAGATCAACGCCATCAGCACCATCTGGCCAAAGCGAAGCGGTACGGGAGTCTCAGGGGCGTTGGATCGACGATGGTTGGCTGACATCGCTTGGTGCCACAATTCAAATTTAAACTCTTGCTTCTTCTTCTTCGTTGGGTCCTGACACACTTTGTGGAAGGATGAGATCGGTGCAACAACGGCCGGCCACAGAGTTTAGACTATGGCTGAACGACAACGGAGTACACCGGCGAGCTACCTAATAGCTCGTACATACGATTCCCGAGGAGGAAGGTAATGAATGCGGCCATGTGTAGAGACGACGACAACGGCGGTGGCAATGGTCAACTTGGCCGGTTCAAGTGATGACAGCTGGGTAGGGGCTTGCGCGTGAGCCTCCTACACAATTCTCCAAGGCCACGTGGTTCGGTTCCCAACAAACTTGAACCTCAACGACGTTGAAAATGCTGAGAGGGTGCTTGATACGTTTTAGTCTCATGACTAAAAATAATGAGACTAAAACTTGCTAGCCTCACCCATGCTTGGATCCAAGTACTAAATAGACTAAAATCAAGTTAATGAGCATTTATTATCCTCCAAACCCTCCAATCAATAACTTGCATGAGAAGTTAAATGAGGAGAGAGAGGACTAATGCACATTTTAGTAGGGGTACCCCTGACTAAAAGATTTTAGCCTTAAGACTAGTTTTAGCCTCTCTTTAGTCAGGGGTGCTTGGAACTTTAGCCTCTTAAAAAGACTAGTTTTAGTCAGACTAGTTTTAGTCTCTTGGATCCAAGCACCCTGATTCTGGCATCGACGAGTGAGGAGAAGGTGCAAGAGAGGGTTGGAGGGTGGCGGCACGAAATGATTCCGCCGCCAGGATCGTCGATGGCGATGTGCTGAGAGGAAGATCGGGTGCTCGCATATACTGTATTTGCTAAGAAGTGGTGTCCCTAGCGCAGAGGGCTCAAAACAAAAGGCTATACATTTGCGGTATTATTAGTTTGAGAGATCTCCTAGATGGTGCTTAATTCCTCAAACATGAAAATTCCCCCCGGATACATATAGATGCTCTAATGATTATTCTTCCTCGATGTTGCCATGCTTCCCCTTCAACTGCAATGGCACTAAAACTTCTATGCTGTTGGATCAATCTCTTTCATCGAGCAGCCACGAGCATGTCAATTTGGTATCTCAACTCCGGAGTGGAGCAACATCAACCAGTGTCTTCATTCGCCGCCAAGTGCTCTGCATCATCCTGCCTGAAGCACCCGGAGTAGATGCCATACACCTTGTTCAAGTCAGCGGCGCTCGCCGTCCACACGTGCCCCGACGCCGCCCCGGGAAGGCCGCCACCTGCCGCGATCATCTCCTCGCACCTCTCCTCGACCAACGCCGCCTCCCGGAGTTTCCCTTCCCGCCACAGGCTCTTCACAAGCAGCGCTTTGGTGGGCGCGTCCGGCGCGACCCCGGCGCCGCGCATTTCGTCGAACAGCTTCAGCGCGAGCGCCGCGCGCTCCCGCTTGCAGTAGGCCCTGATCAGCACGGCGTACATGTGCCCGTCGGGCCGCAGCTCGCACTGCCGCACCATTCCGAACAGCCTGTGCACGCCCTTGAGGTCGCCGGCGCCGGCCAGGTGCTCTATCAGCCCCGAGAATGTCTGCAGGTCCGGGAGCACGCCGCGCGTTGCCATCATCTCCTCCAGGAGCTCCGTGGCCTCGCGCCCTCGCCGGCACTTCGCCATCGTCCTCAGCAGCGACGAGCAGAGCAGCGCGAGGTTGGGCCGCGACACGGGGCCGCAGATGGAGTCGGCGTCCCGGAACACCCTCACCGCCGCGTCGGCCTTCTTGGACAGCCCGTAGAAGTCGAGGATTAATCGCACGGTGGCGAACGGTAGGAGGATGCCGTCGTCCCGCACCTTGGCCAGCAGGCGCTCCACCAGCTCGACGCGGCCGGCGCGGGCGAGGATGGCGGCCATCCTCGCCACGGTGTCGCGGTCGTGCGCGAAGCCGCCGGGGCGGCACGCCACCCAGCAGAAGAACTCCCACGCCGTCTCAGGCTTCCTGAACGAGCGCAGGAGCTTGCACACGAGCCGCGGCGTCCAGACTATCCCGGCGGCCTCCAGCTCCGCCACCTCCTTGGGGTCCCAGCCTTCCAGCGCCCTCGCGAGCTCCCGCGGGTCCAGCCATGGCCTGAGCGGCGTCTCCTTACCTCTGGGCGTGTCCTTGCCACCATCCTCTTCCTCCTCGCTGTCTCCCTCGCCGTCCGCGTCGCCCACGGCGTACGGAATCCTCGCGTCCGGCGAAAGCTCCTCGACAAAGTCCTCGGTGCCCTCCGTGTGGCCGGCTTCCCTCATGGCGGCGATGGCAGCCCGCGTCTGCGGCCCGGGCATGACGCCGTCGACGGCCGCCATCTCGCGGACCAGCCACCGGAGCTGGTCGAACCTCCCGGCCTCCGCGAGCGCCTCGGCAAGCACGTTGTACTGCCGGGTGGTCCTGCGAATTCGCAGCGACGGCAAGAGCCGGAACACCTCAAGCGCCTGGTCGACGAACCCCGCGCCGGCGAGGTGGGAGACGACGACGGTGTAGGTGCGCGCGTTGGGGAGCGCGCCCTCGCGGACCATGGCGCCGAACGCGTCCACGGCGGCGGCGTGGTCCCCGGCGCCGGCATGGAGGCTGATGACGAGGCTGTGCGCCTCGGCGGGGCGGTGCGGGGTGGTCGGGATGGAGGCGAAGGCGGCGAGGGCGGCAGGGTGGTCACCCGCGGCGGCGAGGAGGCGGAGGCGCACGAGCGGGGGAGGGGACAGGGGGAAGGAGGCGAGCAGGGAGCGGAGGTCGGGGAGCGACGCGGGGTTGGCGAGGCGGGAGGCGAGCGCGTGGAAGAGCGGGAGCGGGGCCGGCGAGGGGAGGGCGCGAAAGAAGGAGAGCGCCGCCGCCGGGGTGGGCGCGGCCCGGATGCCGTGGAGCGCGACCACGGGGTCGTCGGGTGGGGGCGGGGGCAGGGAGGAAGGGGAGCGAAGGCGGAGGCGCAGCGAGTCGATGAGGCGCGCCCGGCGGAGGTAGGTGACGACGCGGCTGCCGGGCGGGGGCATCGCGTGGCGGCGGCGGCGAGACGAGGGACGGACGGTCGAGCTCGTTGTCCCCCGAGCTGAAGAGAAGGGTTTTACAGCTCGAGCCACTCATATGTGCCCATCAGTTCAGCAACATCACAGGTTGATATCTTTTCATTTCACCTGTAAAAATTCAAGCTGTATTCAGGTTGTTCAGCTTATGTATGACCCACAATTTCTGCATGACTTTTCTTCAGTTCAGTTCATCATGAGTACTTTATTTAATTATACTTCCTCTATATCAAAATACTTGTAATTGGGGAACTTGTACTAATTTTCCCCAGCTACAAGTATTTCAGTACAGAGGGAACCTATCATATATACCTTTTGTCAGCTTATGACCCGTAATCTCTGCATGACTTTTGTTCAGTTCAGCTTAGTTCATCATCATTACTTGATTCAACCCTATCATATTGTTTCCTGTAGTGCGAAGAACATATTACTTGTTCAACTCTGAACAAACTAAACTATGATAAATGACTGATGGAATACAAGAAACCACATGTGAATTCAAGAACAGTGACACACTACACATCATACAATACAATACAATGCCAATGGGGGAGGAACAGCCAGTTTGGGGGGAATATACTTGGATATCAGTAGAAGCTTTGCAAATTGCAACCATGTATTAACATGCACAATTCAGTACAACAATGAAGCCTTGTTCCCTAGAGCAGTCATCAGAAAAACAGGGAACACCTGACTGAGGCCAGAACCGATTACCACCGATCTATTTGTTTCTCGGATGAAGCGAAGCTGATCACACATCGCGTTTGATGGAGAATCATGGGAGTGTTGGACCATCAAGGAAGCCTGTGCGGAGGAAAGCTCATACACCATCCGAGATGATTGCTCTGTCGCTCTCTGTAAAATGTGCTCCCGGGGGAATCAAGGACAACAAAGTCTTGGAGTAATCAGCAGTCAGGTAGAATGAGTTCGCTTCAAGTTTCAGTCCGAGGAATGGGTGAATGAGCAGTTTACCATATGGCTATGCCATAGCAAGGAAAAAGGAAAGATCCGAGCAGCAGGCATCCATACTACGGCCATCTACAAGAAAAACTAGCAAAATGATAACCATACTCCTCTGACTTCAGATTTGCAATCTCCATCCCTTCTGTAGCAGCCGATGTTAAACTTGTCAGAGGCATGAACTTCTGGATTCACTAACCATCCCACCCTTTCTTCAGGCCACGGACACATATGACTGAAACAAACAAAATCCTGTAATTTTTAAACAAAAGCAGTAAGCAGAGAAATAATGGTCCAAGAATCATTTGCGCGATGGTTCAACTACAGCAGAGGCGGACTGGAGAAAACATGATGAAACAAAAGGAAGCTGTCCAACAAGAGCGGGAGAACTGTAATTCTAAATCACTCACCAAGCAGGTTTCATCTTCGAGCTGGTCCGCCCCTCTTCCTCTTGCTTGGTGACCTTGAATGGACTGTGCTGTCCACTTGTGTATGATCAACCTGGAACCGAGTTCGCTTCTCAGGAACAGGGCCCGACTCATTCTCCTGATCAGGCACCATGGAGTTATTTAGCTCATCCTCTGTGTCCCTCTGGCCGTCAGACCCCCGTTCAGCTGCAATAGTTGTTGAATCCGGAACCGCAGCAGCAATGTCGCAAAGTGATGACCCGCCAAGTTCCCCAACAAGTTCTACGCATGTTCTAGTGACTCGCTCAATGAAAGCGTTACATTCGCCTCTGGAGCAGCCCTTCTGTGAAACTGCCTCCTTCGCCAGAATAGTGAGCTTGTCGGTCTGGGATGAAACAAGGAGGTGTCAGAAATATTCATATGTATGCAGAAGAATATGATCTGAATCTCTGCGCTTGATAATAGCGTGAGCGTCATGAGAAAAAAAAACACATCTTACAAGTAGAATATCGTACCACTGAGTGGATCAAATGAGCTCTAGGGGTGTACCGAAGCTTTGAAGCACGCAAAGAATCTTCATCGTCAGCTGTTGCACTTCGCACGGATGCCCCATCCTGGTGGCCATTACTCACCCTCGGTGTGCAGAGGCGGATACGTGTCGACCGTCTGTACCACCGCAAATAATCCATGTAGTTGGCATGATCGTATGGCCGTTCTTCCATGATAACATGCTGCTCCTTTACTTCCCACATATCCACAAAAGACTTGTGCTTATCTGCCCAATCACTACGGACCTTTCCACGGCAACACCTGCAAAATCATCAGAAAACCTTATGGGTGGCTACTGGTACATAATTTCCAACTTCCTCGAATCGAAAACAATCATGCACCACCAACAGAAGTATCTTTGGACGTACCAATGGAGTTCCACGCTGGTGTCCCGAAATGGTGGTGGGCATTCCTGATGGAGACCAAATTGACGCATCACTCTCTCCGGTGTGTAAACCTCCACCATAAAGAAAAAAACTAGAGGTGCTTGAGTTAGCCACAAATGAGAATCCTGGGTACATATAGGTGCAAGATGTAGTGTCTTCACCCGGTCCTGCCTATATGGGCTCCAAACAACCTGGTCATCTGTTAATAAGTCGAACTCATTTGTAAAGTGCTCATAGCAACGTGCTGGAGCTGACCGATATGTGCACGCCCCCACAACCCATCTGAGACCAACTGTGGGTCTATCCCTGTCATCCTCTAGCTCATCCACGTTTGGGAATTTCGGCTTTAGCATATCTGGCCTGCCGATTGGGAAGCGCTCCCATGACCAGAACTGAAGGAGCAGAAGGCAACCAGTCAGATTACTTTGATCTGATTGCCTCCTGCAAGCATCACACATTGCCCTGTAAAGATATGCTAGAGTAGCAGAACCCCAACTGTATGAACCAATGTTCTCGAGATCAGCTATCAGCGGAAAGGGATAGACGGTGTATCTATCACCAGAGGCATCAGGAAACAATAGACCACCAACCAGGCTAAGGATGTATGCCCTTGCATGCTGCTTTACGGTCTCCTCGTCGGCGTCTTCAGGGCACTTATTAAACTCAGCTCTGACCCATGCAACCCTCAACCCAGGACGGGACTTATCCGAAGGAGGTGCCTTCCCAAGGTAACGCTGGTACAATTCAATGTAGGACTCTGTTTTGTTTACAATGACAGCATGGCCAGAGATAGGTAGCCCAAGAATCATCGCAACATCCTGTAGTGTGATTGTAATCTCACCACAAGGCATGTGAAAAGTGTGTGTCTCAGGTCTCCACCTATCAACCAGTGCAGAGACGAGTGCACGATCAATGGAGGGCAGTCCAGCCCTGCAAATGTTCGCCAACCCCATCAACCCCGCTGGCCTAAGGTAATGTTCGTACCGCTTGTCAAACCGGAGAGGCTCACGGTTACGAGGATTGAGCTCAGTTAGATGCTGTCCCAAATCAAGGAAACAAGAATCAGTCGTCTATCACTATACCACATTTATTTGCATATAATGATACTGATGCAGGTTGTCACTGATGTACCTGGCCTGATGCTAAAGCATGAGCACGATGAACATCATCATACAGCCCAATTAAAAGATAGCTAGTCGTATCAACTGTCCCTGAAGCTCCACACTGGTACTGACCAGGCTGACCTGCAAACCGCCCAGCAATGCCAGCACGGGCCCTGGTGCTCCTTGTTTTTCCTAGTCGAGCATGTTGAGGATGAATGGTTGGCGCATTGGCGGTCACCATCGAAGAAGTAAAAAGAGGAGCGCCCTGTTCTGGATGTTGCGGTGGGGTATTCTGACACTGTGCATCCGGTGGTTCACTGTCCAGTAATGCAGGCTCAGGGGAAACCGGCTCTGCAGATGGACGCTCCTCTGCCTGAACATAAACCTCCAGGCAATTCCAGTCGGTGCCATTGAAAACTGCGTTAACATAGTTACTCCAGGACATATCATCATCGATAGGCACCATGATGAAGTGCCGATGAGCGCCACCGCCAACATTCGTCCTCCCCTGTGCACGAAGGTCGTGCGTCGTAGGTTCCAGCCCGAGCTTCTTGTACACAGCGTCGATCAGCTCACTGTATGTGGGTGCTGCCTTGAACCATATGCCCTGCTCGGAGAGGTCCCCGAATTCCACCCCATTTGGACCCTTCACCAGCTCCCCACCGCTGTAAACTCGCACAAATTTGTCCATGGCCTCTGCCAAACATGAATGCATCCAATTCAAAGACTGCCCAAATTTACAATACAAATTTCTAGGCCAAACAATGTGATTCATGAGCATGTCAGTACTCATTCCGGCAAATCATGGAGCACCAAATTGGACAACACCAAAAGGAGGTTCGTCCCCCCAATCGAGGCGCCAAGGTAACTAGAAGAGTCACCATTGCCCAGAACCACTCCAAGGGCAAGAAAGGATTCGTATTTTATTTTAGAGTCGAAAAGAACTAGGATTCTTGGTCCCAATCACACAGGCGCCGTTCGTCTCAAGTTCTCCGCTGCTGAAAACCCTAGCTAAGCTTTCCCCGCACTTCACTCCCACTGCTAAGCTCTACCATGGGTGCCCAACGCAACAGCCTGGCTGCTCACAGAGGCCGCACCAGCATCCAAAGTAAAATCGGAGGAACTCGTAATCGAAAACCGCCCCCCAAATCTCCGGCGAGTACAGCTCGCGCGAGAGGGCTAGGGTGGCTCCAGGAAGATTGACCGACGGGCGCACTTGTCCGGGAGGGAGGGGCGGAGCTTACCGAAAAGGCGCGGTAGGGTTCCGCGGCGGCGGCCGACGTCGCCGGGGACGGTGGCGGCGAGTAGGTGGGAGCTCGCGTCAAGCGTTTGTCGCTGTTGCGTTTTTGGTTTCCGACGCTGGTGAGTCTAGCGTCTACAAAGGAAATGGTACACTCTCCAATACGTACTGTACAATTTTTTCTCCATAAAATCCAGAACTTGTGTCTAGATGTTGATGTTTTTTTACGAGAGTGTGATGTTTCCACATGTCAAATCGAATCGATGTAAGTAGTGAGTACTCTATTTTGCTATTCTTAAATCATGACCCTGGCTAGAACAGTCCAGCCAGTTCATGCAAAGACTTGAATCGTTTACCGTCAGTCTTGGTCGGAATTCGGTAAAATCTATCTATGTATTGCTTGCCCTTTAGATTGAATTTGGATTTTAAATATTGTAAAGCAATATGCTGATATTAATTTGTGTCAAAATGTTGCCAACACCTTTCCCTAATATTACAAAGTAGAGTAGAGTACAGGGAGAATCTCAGAAACTCATGATATAGCTTTCAGAAAACAAAAAAAATGTAATGGAAAAATGAGCATCTATTAACAGCAACAGAAGCAGAAGCAGATGAACAAGACGTTGGAAATCAATGTGATCATCATGCTAGATGTTCTGTTCCTTTCTTTCAGTGTGATGTTGCCTCTATGACATATGACTACACAGTGCTAAACAAAATAGATAAACGAGCTCGGGCAGGCCGGCGGCCATGGCGCCACCGTGCTCGAGCACGGCGAGGGGCTGGGGCGAATAAAGAGGGGGGGGGGGAGAAGGCGACCGACGGAGCTCATCGTGGGAGAGGAGGGCCGGGGCGCAACAGCGGCTCGTCGGTGGGTAGAGGGCTCGTGGAGGAGGCGCGGGCGACCGGAGTTGGTGGCGGCGACGACGAGGACGGCTTCGGGGGCAGGGCGTCAGCGTCGGGGGTGGGGTGAGATAGGTTTCAGACGAAATACACGAGGGTATATGTATAGAGACCTTTAGTCATGGTTGGTAGCTCCAAGCGGGACTAAAGACCCCCTTTAGACCCAGTTTGAGCCATCAACCGGGACTAAAGGTGAATTTCACCAGGCCAAGCGGCGGGAAGCCCAGGCCTTTAGTCCCGGTTGCTGCCACGCACCGGGACTAAAGGGGGCCTTTAGTCCCAATTGATGCTACAAACCGGGATTAAAGGTGTTTTTCCCTGTTTTTTTTGCTTTATTTATATTCTTTTGTTTCTACTTAAAGCCAAATACGTGGAGTTTTTTAGTGAATATTTTTTGATTTAGGTCACAAAAATTATGAACTTTTTGTTATTGCGAGTAGTTTTCAAATTTGAATAGTTTAAATTTGAATTCTTTAAAATTTGTGTGAATCACTAGTTTGTGAATAACTTTACTTTAAAATAGATTTTTTATTCATTCTTTTTCCACATGTTTAATATTAGTGTGTGTTTTCATTATATAAAATTTGGTAATTTTTAGGTTGTTTAAAAATGAAATGTCTTTGTAAGAGATGAGTATTCGTCCGAAATTCTCATACTTCGAAAGAGATTATCACCTTTATACACGAAGTGCATCCAGTTTTTGTTGTAAACCTCTCAACTTTTTAGCACATTCTATGTGGGTGAAATGATGATACCATGCCAAGTTTCAGCCTTTTCAGAGTTCATTTATAGTGCTTTTCAATTTCAGGGTCATTTAACTAAAAAAAATCATTAAATACATGAAAAGTAGGAAATGAAGTGAGAAAGGGTTGAAAATTGATGATGTGGCCTTGAATGGTGCATATTGAGCGCACAAAAAGGCTGGAGTTGAAATAAGTTTTAAAAAATGAAATGTCTTTGTAAGAGAAGAGTATTTGTCCGAAACTCTCATACTTCGAAAGAGATTGTCGAGTTTGTACATGAAGTGCATTCAGTTTTTGCCGTAACCCTCCCAACTTTTTTGCACATGCTAGGTGGGTGAAATAATGATACCATGCCAAGTTTCAGCTTTTTCACAGTTCATTCGTACCGGTTTCAATTTCAGGGTCATTTAGCTCAAAAAATCATTAAATGCAAGGAAAATAGCAAATAAAGTGAGAAAGGGTTGAAAATTGATGATGTGACTTTGAATGGTGCATATTGAGCGCACAAAAAGTCTGGAGTTGAAATAAGTTTTAAAAATGAAATGCCTTTGTAAGAGATGAGTATTCGTTCGAAACCGTGATACTTCGAAAGAGATTGTCTAGTTTGTACACGAAGTGCATCTAGTTTTTGTCGTAACTCTCTCAACTTTTAGCACATGTTATGTGGGTGAAATGATGATACCATGTCAAGTTTCAGCCTTTTTAAAGTTCATTTGTAGTGTTTTTCAATTTCAGGGTCATTTAGCTCAAACAAAATCATTAAATGCATGAAAAATAGCAAATAAAGTGAGAAAGGGTTGAAAATTGATGACGTGGCTTTGAATGGTGCATATTGAGCGCACAAAAATTCTGGAGTTGAAACAAGTTCTAGAAAATGAAATGCCTTTGTAAGAGATGAGTATTCGTCCAAATCTGTGATACTTCGAAAAAGATTGTCCAGTTTATACACGGAGTGTATCCACTTTTTGTCGTAACACTCTTAACCTTTTAGCATATTCTAAGTGGTGAAATGGTGATACCATGCCAAGTTTCAGCCTTTTGAGAGTTCATTTGTAATGCTTTTTAATTTCAGGGTCATTTAGCTCAAAAATCATTAAATGCATGAAAAAATGTGTTTGCACATAATTGCATTGATTAACTTCGAGCTACGTAATGTTTCTTCGCATTTCAAATTCCAAAACACACATATATATACCATAAATCTTACACAAAGATTCCCTATGGTTTGTCCCAAGTGAGACTTTCCACATAAGCCTGGAAACACACTACATAAGAAAGTGATGCGGGCGAAGCCAGTCACATCCGAGATTGGGATCTTGGGGTATAATTTTTTTCTTCACGTGTGTCCCTTTGCGCCATAACCATGGACAATCTTCATCATTTAAGAGGATGCTTGGGTCAGTATTCACTCTAAAGGGAGGAATTTTGTGAAACTTTTCATAATCTTGTGACATGTCTGTCTTGTCCTCCACTCCCATGATGTTTTCTTTTCCCTGAAAGAACTATGTGGTGCTTTGAATCATTGTATGATGTATTCACTTCTTTATCTTTTCTTTTTATCGGCTTGGTATACATGTCCTTCACATAGAAAACCCGCGCTACGTCATTTGCTAGGACGAATGGTTCATCTATGTACCCAAGATTGTTGAGATCCACTGTTGTCATTCCGTACCACGAGTCTTCCTTTACCCCTCCTCCTTTCAGATTGACCCATTTGCACCGAAACAAACGGACATTCAAATCGTTTCCATATTCAAGTTCCCATATCTCCTCTATATATGTAACCATAATATGTGTCCTTTGTCCTATTATTGGTATTTGTTGCATCAAAGCGGACACCACTGTTTTGGTTGGTGCTCTTTTTATCTTGGGCGATCGTGTAAAATGTATTCCCATTTATCTCATACCCTTTGAAAGTCAATATAGTCGAAGATGGTGACTTGGCCACCAAATAGAGGTCATCTCCAACTTCACGGTCATGCATGAGACGTGTTTGCAACCAACCGCCGAATGAAGCCATGTGTGTACGTTTGATCCATGGATCAGGCTGCTCCGGGTTCTTAGATCGTACAATATCCATATGTTCCTTGATATACGGAGCCACCAAGGTGGAATTTTGTAGAACTGTGTAGTGTGCTTGCGCCCAAGAATGCCCGTCCCTACATATTACTGAATCCTTTCCTAGCGTGCCTTTTCCACCCAGTCTGCCCTCATGCCGTGATTCAGGAGGACCAAACGGCTTAAGATCAGAAATAAAGTCAACACAAAACTCAATGACCTCCTCTGTTTCATGGCCCTTGGAGATGCTTCCTTCTGG
Source organism: Hordeum vulgare subsp. vulgare (assembly GCF_904849725.1). Classification (NCBI taxonomy): domain Eukaryota; kingdom Viridiplantae; phylum Streptophyta; class Magnoliopsida; order Poales; family Poaceae; genus Hordeum; species Hordeum vulgare. Next base: position 36,386,673 of record NC_058520.1, on the reverse strand, counting down.
CCTAGCACGGTTGTGAACATATTTCTTTAAGACTCCCATGAACCTTTCAAAGGGAACATATTGTGTAGAAATACAGCGCCCAGAACAGCAATCTCTTCAACTAGGTGAACTAGGATGTGCGTCGTGATATTGAAGAAGGATGGTGGGAACACCAACTCGAAACTAAAAAGACATTGCACCAAATCATTCTGCAACCTTGGTAGGATTTCTAAATCGATTACCTTCCGGGAGATTGCATTGAGGAATGCACATAGCTTCACAATGGTTGATCGGATGTTTTCCGGTAGTAGCCCCCTCAATGCAACCGGAAGCAACTGCGTCATAATCACGTGGCAGTCATGAGACTTTAGGTTCTGAATTTTTTTTCTCTGCCATATTTATTATTCCCTTTATATTCGACGATTGGACAGACGGGGCCTTCATATTGAGTAGACATTCAAAGAAGATTTATTTCTCTTCTTTCGTAAGAGCGTAGCTGGCAGGACCTTCATACTGCTTTGGATGCATGCTGTATTTTTCGTGCATATGTTGCTGGTCCTCCCGTGTCTCTGGTGTATCTTTTGTCTTACCATACACGCCCAAGAATCCTAGCAGGTTCACACAAAGATTATTTGGCATGTGCATCACGTCTATTGTAGAGCGGAGCTCTAGGACTTTCCAATAAGGTAGGTCCCAAAATATAGATTTCTTCTTCCACATGGGTGTCTGTCCGTCAACGTCATTCGGAACAGATTGTCCGCCAGGACCCTTTCCAAAAATTACTTTTAAATCCTTGACCATGTGAAGTATATGATCACCAATATGATGGTCAGGCTTCTTCCGGTGATCTGGCTCACCTTTGAAATGCTTGCCTTCTTTTCTTAAGAGATGCTTGATTGGAAGAAATCGACGATGTCCTAGGTACAAATTCTTCTTACATGTATCCAAGTATATACTTTTGGTATCATCTAAAAAGTGTGTGCATGCGTGGTATCCCTTATTTGTCTGTCCTGAAAGGTTACTAAGAGTAGGTCAATCATTGATGTTTACAAACAGCAATGCTCGTAGGTCAAATTCATGATGTTTGTGCTTATCCCACACACGTACACCTTTGATATCCCATAGGTGTAAAAGTTCTTCAACTAATGGCCTTAGGTACACATCAATGTCGTTATCGGGTTGCTTGGGACCTCGGATGAGCACTGGCTGTTGGAAATATGCCCTAGAGGCAATAATAAAATGGTTATTATCATATTTCCTTGTTCATGATAATCGTCTATTGTTCATGCTATAATTGTATTAACAGGAAACAGTAATACATGTGTGAATAAATAGATCACAATGTGCCCCTAGCAAGCCTCTAGTTGGCTAGCTCGTTAGTCAATAGATGATCATGGTTTCCTGGTCATGGGCATTAGATGTCATTGATAACGGGATCACATCATTGGGAGAATGATGTGATGGACAAGACCCAATCCTAAGCGTAGCACTAGATCGTATTGTTCGTATGCTAAAGCTTTTCTAATGTCAAGTGTCTTTTCCTTCGACCGTGAGATTGTGCAACTCACGGATATCGTAGGAGTGCTTTGGGTGTATCAAACGTCACAACGTAACTGGGTGACTATAAAGGTGCACTACGAGTACCTCTGAAAGTGTCTGTTGGGTTGGTACGAATCGAGATCGGGATTTGTCACTCCGTGTGACGGAGAGGTATCTCTGGGCCCACTCGGTAGAACATCATCATGATATCAATGTGACTAAAGGAGTTAGTCACACGATGACGTGCTACGGAACGAGTAAAGAGACTTACCGGTAACGAGATTGAACAAGGTATAGGTATACCGACGATCGAATCTCGGGCAAGTTCTATACCGACATACAAAGGGAATTGTATACGGGATTTGTTGGAATTATGCCCTAGAGGCAATGATAAATATATTTATTATTATAATTCCTGTATCAAGATAATCGTTTATTATCCATGCTATAATTGTATTGAATGAAGACTCATTTACCTGTGTGGATACATAGACAAAACACCGTCCCTAGCAAGCCTCTAGTTGGCTAGCCAGTTGATCAAAGATAGTCAGTGTCTTCTGATTATGAACAAGGTGTTGTTGCTTGATAACTGGATCACGTCATTAGGAGAATCACGTGATGGACTAGACCCAAACTAATAGACGTAGCATGTTGATCGTGTCATTTTGTTGCTACTGTTTTCTGCGTGTCAAGTATTTATTCCTATGACCATGAGATCATATAACTCACTGACACCGGAGGAATACTTTGTGTGTATCAAACGTCGCAACGTAACTGGGTGACTATAAAGATACTCTACAGGTATCTCCGAAGGTGTTAGTTGAGTTAGTATGGATCAAGACTGGGATTTGTCACTCAGTGTGACGGAGAGGTATCTCGGGGCCCACTCGGTAATACAACATCACACACAAGCCTTGCAAGCAAAGTGACTTAGTGTAAGTTGCGGGATCTTGTATTACGGAACGAGTAAAAGAGACTTGTCGGTAAACGAGATTGAAATAGGTATGCGGATACCGACGATCAAATCTCGGGCAAGTAACATACCGAAGGACAAAGGGAATGACATACGGGATTATATGAATCCTTGGCACTGAGGTTCAAACGATAAGATCTTCGTAGAATATGTAGGATCCAATATGGGCATCCAGGTCCCGCTATTGGATATTGACCGAGGAGTCTCTCGGGTCATGTCTACATAGTTCTCGAACCCGCAGGGTCTGCACACTTAAGGTTCGGCGTTGTTTTATGCGTATTTGAGTTATATGGTTGGTTACCGAATGTTGTTCGGAGTCCCGGATGAGATCACGGACGTCACGAGGGTTTCCGGAATGGTCCGGAAACGAAGATTGATATATAGGATGACCTCATTTGATTACCGGAAGGTTTTCGGAGTTACCGGGAATGTACCGGGAATGACGAATGGGTTCCGGGAGTTCACCGGGGGGGGGGGGGCAACCCACCCCGGGGAAGCCCATAGGCCTTGAGGGTGGCGCACCAGCCCTTAGTGGGCTGGTGGGACAGCCCAAAAGGGGCCTATGCGCAAGAGATAGAAAAATCAAAGAGAAAGAAAAAAAAGGGGAGGTGGGAAGGAAAGGAAGGACTCCCACCCACCAAACCTAGTCCAACTCGGTTTGGGGGGGGGGAGCCTTCCTCCCTTGGCTCGGCCGACCCCCTTGGGTCTCCTTGAGCCCCAAGGCAAGGCCCCCTCCCTCCCACCTATATATACGGAGGTTTTAGGGCTGATTTGAGACGACTTTTCCACGGCAGCCCGACCACATACCTCCACGGTTTTTCCTCTAGATCGCGTTTCTGCGGAGCTCGGGCGGAGCTCGGGCGGAGCCCTGCTAAGACAAGGTCATCACCAACCTCCGGAGCGCCGTCACGCTGCCGGAGAAATCTTCTACCTCTCCGTCTCTCTTGCTGGATCAAGAAGGCCGAGATCATCGTCAAGATGTACGTGTGCTGAACGCGGAGGTGTCGTCCGTTCGGTACTAGATCGTGGGACTGATCGCGGGATTGTTCGCGGGGCGGATCGAGGGACGTGAGGACGTTCCACTATATCAACCACGTTCACTAACGCTTCTGCTGTACGGTCTACAAGGGTACGTAGATCACTCATCCCCTCTCGTAGATGGACATCACCATGATAGGTCTTCGTGCGCGTAGGAAATTTTTTGTTTCCCATGCGACGTTCCCCAACAGTGGCATCATGAGCTAGGTTCATGCGTAGATGTCTTCTCGAGTAGATCACAAAAGTTTTTGTGGGCGGTGATGTGCGTTTTGCTGCCCTCCTTAGTCTTTTCTTGATTCCGCGGTATTGTTGGATTGAAGCGGCTTGGACCGACATTACTCGTACACTTACGAGAGACTGGTTTCATCGCTACGAGTAACCCCGTTGCTCAAAGATGACTGGCAAGTGTCGGTTTATCCAACTTTAGTTGAGTCGGATTTGACCGAGGAGGTCCTTGGATGAGGTTATATAGCAACTCATATATCTCCGTTGTGGTGTTTGCGTAAGTAAGATGCGATCCTACTAGATACCCATGGTCACCACGTAAAACATGCAACAACAAAATTAGAGGACGTCTAACTTGTTTTTGCAGGGTATGCTTGTGATGTGATATGGCCAATTATGTGATGTGATATATTGGATGTATGAGATGATCATGTTGTAATAGAAAATATCGACTTGCACGTCGATGGTACGGCAACCGGCAGGAGCCATAGGGTTGTCTTTATACTAACGTTTGTGCTTGCAGATGCGTTTACTATTTTGCTAGCATGTAGCTTTAGTAGTAATAGCATGAGTAGCACGACCACTCCGATGGCGACACGTTGATGAAGATCATGGTGTGGCGCCGGTGACAAGAAGATCGTGCCGGTGCTTTGGTGAGGGAGATCAAGAAGCACGTGATGATGGCCATATCATGTCACTTATGAATTGCATGTGATGTTAATCCTTTTTATGCACCTTATTTTGCTTAGAACGACGGTAGCATTATGAGGTGATCTCTCACTAAAATTTCAAGACGAAATTGTGTTCTCCCCGACTGTGCACCGTTTCTACAGTTCGTCGTTTCGAGACACCACGTGATGATCGGGTGTGATAGACTCAACGTTCACATACAACGGGTGCAAAACAGTTGCGCACGCGGAACACTCGGGTTAAGCTTGACGAGCCTAGCATGTGCAGACATGGCCTCGGAACACATGAGGCCGAAAGGTCGATCATGAATCATATAGATGACATCGTGGAGCAAGTGGGAGCCACCATGGGTATCCAGACCCCGCTGATGGTTATTGGCCGGAGATATGTCTCGGTCATGTTTGCCTGTCTCCCGAACCCGTAGGGTCTACACACTTAAGGTTCGATGACGCTAGGGTTATAGGGAATTGTTGTATGAGGTTATCGAAAGTTGTTCGGAGTCCCGGATGAGATCCCGGACGTCAGGAGGAGCTCCAGAATGGTTCGGAGGTAAAGATTGATATATAGGACGGATGGTTTCGGACACCAGAAGTGTTTCGAGCGTCATCGGTAACATACCGGGACCACCGGGACCACCGAAGGTGGCCCCGGGGGGTCCATCGGAAGGGGGCAATGACCCCACGAGGCTAGATGGGCCAAGTGCGGGAGGGAACCAGCCCCTAGGTGGGCTGGTGCGCCCCCCACTCAGCCCATGGCGCAAGAAGAAGGGAGAGGGGGGAACCCTAGCGCAGGTGGGCCTAAGGCCCACCAGAAGGGTGCGCCACCCCTCCTCCCCCTTGGCCGCCGCACCTCCCCCCATCTAGGGCTGCCGCCCCTCCCAGGAGAGGGAAACCCTCAAGGGGGCGCAGCCCCTCCCTCCCCCTATATATAGTGGGCACTTTTGGGCTTTTGAAGACACAATTTTCCCTCTCCGTCGGCGCAGCCCTGCTCTTCTTTCTCCTCCTCTCTGCCGGTGCTTGGCGAAGCCCTGCCGGGAGACCTCGTCTCTCCATCGACACCACGCCGTTGTGCTGCCAGAGATCTTCCCCAACCTCTCCCTCCTCCTTGCTGGATCAAGGTGCGGGAGACGTCACCGGGCTGCACGTGTGTTGAACGCGGAGGTGCCGTGGTTCGGCACTAGATCGGAAACACACCGCGATATGAATCGCCGCGAGTATGACTCCATCAACCGCGTTCTAGAAACACTTCCGCTTAGCGATCTTCAAAGGTATGAAGATGCACTCACCCCTCTCTCGTTGCTGGTCTCTTCATAGGAAGATCTGAATATGCGTAGGATTTTTTTTGAATTTATGCTATGTTACCCAACACTGGCATCATAATAAACTTCCGCTTCATGCACAACCAAGGAGGAAGGTTATAGATACATAGAGTCATATATGGGCCAGGTGCTATGATTGCTGCTCTGCTTCCCAAAAGGATTAATTCCATCTGCACTTAAACCAAACCAACAGTTCCTTGCGTCATCTGCAAAGTCCATCCACTCTCTCTCGATTTTCCTCCACTGCAACCCATCAGCGGGTACTCTCAACTTCTCGTCTTTCTTACGCTCGTCTTTGTGCCATCGCATCAACTTGACATGCTCTTTGTTTTGGAACAAACGTTTCAACCGTGGTATTATATGCGCATACCACATCACCTTGGTAGGAATCCTCTTCCTAGGGCGCTGGCCCTCAACATCGTCACCCGGGTCATCGCGGCTGATCTTATAACGCAACGCACCGCATACCGGGCATGCATTCAAATTCTCGTACTCCTCACCGCGGTAGAGGATGCAGACGTTAGGGCATGCATGTATCTTCTGCACCTCTAATCCTAGAGGGCACATAGCCTTCTTTGCTTCGTACGTACTATCGGGCAGTTCGTTGTCCTTTGGAAGCATCTTCTTTAACATTTTGAGAATCTTTTCAAAACCCTTGTTAGATACACCATTCTTTGCCTTCCATTGCACCAATTCCAGTGCGGTACCCAGCTTCTTCCTGTCATCTTCGCAATTTGGGTATAACAATTTCTTGTGATCCTCTAACATGCCCTGCAACTTCAACTTCTCCTTTTCACTTGCCCAATTTCTCTTTGCGTTAGCATTGGCTCGACCAAGGTCATCAGCGGGCTCATCTGGTGCCTCTATTTCATCTTCTTCCCCCATTGTAGTACCATCGTATTCACAGAACAAAGGATGGTCCTCTTCTTCTTCATGCTCTTCCATTAGAACCCCTCTTTCTCCGTGCTTGGTCCAACAGTTATAGCCGGACATGAAACCGGACGTAAACAGGTGGACGTGAATGACTCTTGACTTAAAGTAAGTTTTATCACTCTTACACACAACACATGGACAAGACACAAAACTATCCCGCTCGCTTTTGCCGCACCTGCACGCAGAAAACTCTGCAAGCCATCAATGAACTGGGGAGACCGTCGGTCATCGTACATCCATTGTCGGTTCATCTTCATTACACAAGACCGAAATTACCAAATTAATACAAGTTCACACATAAAGTTCATACACACTTATTCTCATAAAACGAGATACAAGAGTTTCTAGCTAAATCATTTAAATGCAACAACAGATGTGATAAAGATTCACAACTAAGGTAACAATTGATCCAACAACATAGTGATACCAAGCCTCTTTATTAAGGGCATATTCTCTAATCTTTCTAATCTTCAAGCGCATTGCATCCATCTTGATGTTGTGATCATCGACGACTTCGGCAACATACAGCTCCAATTTCATCTTATCTTCTTCAATTCTTTTCAATTTTTCTTTTAAATACTCATTTTCTTTTTCAACTAAATTTAACTTCTTGACAAGAGGGTCGGTTGCAATTTCCGCTTCACATACCTCCTAGATAAAAATATCTATGTCAACTTGATGGGCATAATTGTCATATAAACGAGAAATGCAACAAATAGTTATAAAAGAGAATATATCACATCCAAATCATAAACCGGACGAGAGCCGATGGGGACGGATATCAAGACCATGGCACTATGTATAACAAACAATCATACATGTAATAAAACTATCTAAATCATACAAATAAGATTTTTTGTAATAAGAAGGATAAGAACAAGAGGATCACCAAGGTGGTGCCGGCGACGAGACGGTGCGGGCGATCGACGGTGGTTAGGACGGGGCAGGGAAGGCACTAAGTAAACTACACCTACACATATGCAAACTAAGAAGCTAATTTGAGCTCAAATTGCATATAAATCAAATAAATTCCCACATAATTACTCCCAAACTAAAAACCACAAATCAGTATAATTATAGAACATTGCACGAGCTAATCTAGCAATGAGAGAAGAAAGAACAAAGTTACCAACCTTTGTAAACACTTGGATGGATGGGTGCCTTAAATCTTGACAAATCTGGAAAGAAATTGAGGATGAACTCGAGCAAGGGAAGAGAACAGAGGAGAGAAAGGAGAAAACAAAGAGCTTGGGCTCGGGCTGGACGAAGCACTATTTATAGTGATACTTGTAGTCCCGGTTGGTAATACAAACCGGGACTAGAGATATCTCTAGTCCCGGTTTGTATTACCAACCGGGACTAATGGCCCTCGCATGGGCCCTAGCCTCACGAAACCCCGCCACCACCCCTTTAGTCCCGATTGGTAACACAAACCGGGACTAAAGCCTAGCCTCATGAACCGAGACTAATGAAAGCATTAGTCTCGGTTCAAAAACCAATCGGGACTAATACCACTAGTGGGGACAGGGCCTTTAGTCCCGGCCCGTAAGGGGCTTTAGTCCCGGTTCACTAACCGGGACTAAAGGCCTAACCTTTAGTCCCGGTCCTGTTCCAAGCCAGGACCAAAGGTGCTCCACGTGGCCGCCTCGGTGGGAGTACCTTTAGTCCCGGTACTAAAGGATCCGTCTGTTTTTTTGTTTGTTTGACCCGAAAAGGTATATCTTTTTTTAATTTTTTCAAATTTTATTTTTGAATATTTTTTATGTTTTATTCCAATTTTCTAATCTTTGAATTATTTGACAATTTAATCTCTAATCACCCATCCTCACTGCTCTAGCAGTGATCACTCATTTCAAATCGTCTAACTTCCCGGTCGATCACCCATCCTTTCACTGCTTCAGCCCGAGCACGCTTAACTTTCTGGTTCTATTGCCCCTAGTTGACAAGTGTGCACTTGTTGTTTTCCTGACAATAGTAAGCTATCAATCCTAAACAACTTGAGTCTTGATGCCATGTCACATGATTTAATTTTTTGAATTACAAACAATTATTAAAATAAACTTAATAAGTAACGATAATAGTGAATTTCAATGAAAACAACCTAATATTTTTAAATAAAATCGTTTTTTTTTGGAAAAAACTTCTTTTTGAAATAACTTTTTTTCCATTTGGAATTTTGAGCATGTGAGGAAACTTCACCGGGCAAGCCCGGGTGAAATCGAGTACCAATTTTTTCTAGTTTTTTTTGATATATTTTTTTTTGGACGTCGTATGGAAAAGTTATGGCCGTTTATTTTTTTTTCCTTTTTTTGCGAAAACGGTCAAAATTCATATCTCAAAATTTCTATACCGACTAGACACTAAAACCTAACAACATCTCAAAGGATTCTATTTTTTGAAGATTTTATCATTTTTGTTTATTTTTTAAAGATTTTGTCATTTTTGTTTATTTTCTACAAAACTCAAAGTATTAAGGTTTCAGACGAAAACCCATCTGCTACAAAGGCATTTTTTAAAAATTAATTGAACTGTAGATTTTTTTTGTGCATTAAATATGCACCATACTACAACATGTTAAAATCTACAGAAAGAACTAACTAAAAATAATAAAAAACAACAATTAAATGACTAAAACAACTATATAAGCAAAACAATATTTCTTTAATTAAAATCCTAATTTAAATTATTCTAAAAATAACCAAATAAATCTTACTGTGACAACAATCTAACACATGAGTGGGAGCAAAAAGAATTAAATTAAAAACTATTTGTGAACTCAAGTTATTCAAAAACTGGGTTTGAAGCAAATTTAAACAAATTCAAATTTAAACCATTCAAATTTGAAAACTAGTGGCACAAACAGAAACTAGACAAAATTTTGAATCTAATGCAAAAAGAATCAATCAAAAACATCAAATATCCTAAAAGATATAAGCAATTTAAAACAGAAACTACAAACAGGAATTTAAAAATAAAAAAAAAATCTGAACACCTTTAGTCCCGGCTCGTGTCACGAACCGGGACTAAAGGTCTACCCTTTAGTCCCGGTTCAAGACACCAACCGGGACTAAATCCTCCAAACCCTTTAGTCCCGGTTCGAGACACGAACCGGGACTAAAGGTCCAAGACACGAACCGGGACTAAATCCTCCAAACCCTTTAGTCCCGGTTCGAGACACGAACCGGGACTAAAGGTCCCATTTGAACCGGGACTAATGCCCGACCGGCGCCTTTGCCGCTCGAACTAGGACTAATACTAACATTAGTCCCGGTTCGTAAAGGAACCGGGACTAATGTGTTTTTCGAGCTGGGACGAAAGCCCTTATTTCTACTAGTGTACGTCGAACCAAAGGCCTATTTTCTACTAGTGGGAAACTTAAATATATTCCCTACATTCCTAAATATAAGTCTTTTAAAGATTCCACTAGGGGACTACATACGAAGCAAAATGGGTCAATCTGTACTCTAATGTATATCTATATATACCCATATGTAGTTTTCTAGTGGAAACTATAAGAAAACATATATTTAGGAATGGAGGGAGTATGCAGTATCAAAATGTATCCCCTTATGCAAAATGAATCAACTGTTTCATGCTATAAAGCTTTCCTTCATGAAACCCTCCATTGTCCATACCAGCTTGATATTTATACATACACTATAATATAGAAAATCAAACAAACAAATAACAACCCAGCAATTAGTTAAAATTAGCAGTCAAATTTTAACATCACCGCATACATGATTTCTCACATAATATCTCAGAAGGCGTGTCGTGCCGCTGCGCGCGGCATGGCTAGTGTAGTACTCCCTCCGTCTCAAAATTCTTGTCTTAGCTCTGTCTAGAAATGGATATATCTAAATACTAAAACTTGACTAGATACATTCACATCTAAACAAATCTAAGACAAGAATTTTGGGACGGAGGGAGTACTTTGTTTTAAAGTTATTCCAACCGGACGTCGTTGGTGTCACTGGGAGGCTCGTCGTTCTCCGCAAGCTTGTCGATGAGCATCTCCATCGTCTCAATGTACCTAGGCATGTAATGGTCCCTTATCATCGATGTGGCAAGTCGGATCTTCCTGTACATGTCGCGAGGGGTCTCGTAGAGGGCAACCCCCTCACTCTGGCTGCCTTGCTCTTCTAATATTGGCAATGCAACCATGTGCATGATTCTTCCTGGGGGGTACAACTGGCAATGCCGAGGTGCCAGAGAGCCACTCGACGATGATCGCAGGCCTTCCAGGAGCTGCTCCATGTGTGCTCCATCTGTTCCTTTCTCAGCTTCATCAAAAGTTTGATTCTTTGTAGCAACATATCGCCAGCGGGGTAGGGCAGAATGTTTCTTCACTACTTCATGCAGGCCTTCTGAACGCTTCATCTCAACCTGGATTTGTAAGCCAAATTAATTGGGCACATGATAAAATACAAAGATGAACATCTGATGTTGCATCACCAGTTTGTTTTGTGTTTCAAAAAAAATCTAGTACCTTAGCAGCCCAAGATTGCAGCATATCGACATCTGCAACCTTAGAACTTGGACTGGATACAAAAGGAATGTAGGATCGCATGAAGTCCACAGAGTGGTTTATAAAACTCAGGAGTCTTTTCTGCTGAATATGTTCCTGAAGATCAGGTGCCCAGGATGATGTCATAACCTGCAGAGAGCCACAGATTCCACAACAAATGTAAACGTAAACGTATGATCTATGATGCTTATGCGCTAAAAAGTTGTGTTTACTGTTTACAGCACATGCATTTTTTGCTTTTATTTTATAACCAGCTAATTGTTGTTCGCCACGAAGTGAAAAAAAAAAACTAGAAGAGAGACAACCAACTCATTGCATTTTAGCTATGGACGGAACGCGCAAATTTAAAGATTTCATACGTATTGGTATCACTATACGAAAATATGTGGCCATATGGGGTACCTTTGTACGGAGTTCAGCAGCCGAGACCTTGCCAAAAGATGGGACTAGATCATTTTTATTGACAACAGTGGTGACGAAATCTTTGCTGCACTCAGCCAAGTCCCAGCTCATGCAAGCAGCTGGGCAGTAGCAGTTCGAAATGTTAGGTTATACTGTACTACATCTGTAACGAAATATTGATAAGCAATTTTTGGAACCAAAAAGAAGGGACTATGACATCATTACAGATATTAGTTGCTTCGTTTCAGGCTAGTGATTGTTTAGCACATCAATTGAGTAGCAGGTCTGTTGCTTCGGGTGACAATACCAATGCTGGTGTTCAGCATAATTGAGCTTCTAGTATTCTTTGTGCAAGTAATGCTTCCACACAGACCTTTTCTTAAAATGAACGATTGTTTCTTAACAGTGCAAGTGGTGCACCATTATCATGTACACCTCTGTTCCTAAATGTAAGCTTTTTTTCAGTTCAATTACATTTAGGAACAGAGGTAGTATTAGATTGACATGCAGTGCCTTTTCTATTCATTTGTTAAAGGTAAATTTTCAATCTGGAATTGACTACTGTACAATACCTGGTCCAAAGGCAATACATGAAGATGATGATAACTTCTTGTTCTCACGTAATATGTATGTTAAAATAGCTGCAATAGCAGCACCCATGGAATGCCCAATGATCTAAAATTGAACAATGACAATATTATTTTAGTTGGCAAAAATCTTGATGCAGCAATGATTATTTTTGTGAGAGTTTATCTTGAGGAGTCCTTATGAAATCAGCTACAATGTCAAATATGTGCTACTTTACTGTGATAGTTGACTCGTACTACCAAGAGAAATACCAAAGATACCATTCAGAAAGTTGACTCGGTAAGGCCTTCTACAGCTCTAGTTTTACAAAGCATTCAAATGGAAATCACATTTTCGGAGGTTCAGAAAATATTTAATTACTTACCTTAATTTTGTAGTCTGGAAATCGCTCGACTGCCCTGCTGAGGCAGGGAATGGCCTGGTCCGCAACCCAGCGAGCTGCTGCAACCATTCCACAATGTGCATGCCCAACAACTATACATGATCCACGGCCTTCTTGTGACACAGCATGATGAAACGGAACCTCTGCAGCAGTTGCTGCCGTCAGGCGATCCTTAACACTGATAGCTCCCCGGATGAAAAGGAGGAAGCATCTGGTACTTTCGTCGCGAACAACCGTGAACGTAGGCTTCATGAGCTGCATAGCCACACATGATTTACTGTGAGACATTTCCAGTTCACAATCTGTACTAAGATGATCAGAAATTTGGCTCTGTGTGATACATACCTTCGCCTTGGACTTCCTTATCAGAATATCATTCTGCCCATATCCACCAAACTCTAGGAACACTTCATAATGCTCCTTTGAGAAGAACCTGCAGAGTCTCAGGTATCTGAGAAGTACAATAAGCTCCTGTCTTACTCCAGGACCTTCCAAGGGCACACAATTGCCACATGTATACTCATGCTGCAGATTGCCCTGAAGAAAATGAATAGTTAGTCAGAGAAGAAGCAATACATTTTCTTCAACCACATCATGTCAATGAAAATGGTTTGGTGAAGGCCGTGGGTTCATCATAAGTAACAAACCAATTAGAACCATGCTGCTGAGATGAATGCCTTGACTTCCTATCCCCTGACGCTGTTGGCCCAGACCCGACGCCGAGTACTTTCCGGCGACGGCAACGACCGACTATGAAGCAACGCTGGCTAACTCGGCGAATTTCTTTTACGCCGAGACGCACAGCAATACAAAGCTGGTTGACGCGCACGTAGCAAGCTAGCAAAGCACCCAGGCTAGCAGCTGGATGGATATGCAATACGCATACGAGAACACACGAGGCGATTTGATGGCAGCAGGTGCGTGTCGCACCTGTGTTTTGATATTGCTTTGATTTATCGATCTAAGATTACAGGGATAGATTATACGCATATATATAGCAGCAATAGCTAGCAATACGAGTCGTAATCTACATGGTGATTGTACCTGTCCGAGCCGGACAAGGCTATCGTGGTTAATTCCAACAATCACCCCCCTAAACACGATGTCCTCACTTCACAGCTTGGACGCCGATCCTTCTCCGCATCTCCGTGAACTTCTGTCGTCCCAAAGACTTGGTCAGGATATCTGCAAGCTGGTCGTCGGTGCAGACATAGTTGACTTCAATCTTGCCTTCTTCCACGCACTGTCGTATGTAGTGATACTTTATATCAATGTGCTTGGTCCTGTCATGATGCACTGGATTCTTACACAGGGCAATCGCAGACTTGTTGTCAACATTGAGCACCACTCTTTCTGGTTCTTTATCTGTGAGGTCACCGAGTAGCCTTTCTAGCCATACACCTTGACCTGCTGCGGTTGCAGCTGCTATATACTCTGCTTCGCAGGACGATAATGCGACCACCTTCTGCTTTTGTGATAGCCAAGTTACTATGCTCCTGCCCAAGAAATATGCCAGACCCGAGGTACTTTTACGGTCATCCACATCTCCTGCCAGGTCGCTATCACTGTAGCCAAGTAGCTCCACCATCTCCTTCTTTTTCTCTCTCAAATAGACACAACCGAAGTTTGTTGTCCCTTTGATGTACCTGAGTATATGTTTGACAGCTGCCCAATGTTCAGTCGTGGGTGCTTCCATAAAGCGACTCACTATGCCAACGGAATAGGCCAAGTCCGGTCGTGTATTCACAAGATACCTTAGGCTTCCGACCACACTTCTATAATCCGTTGCATCAACCGCAGGGGCTTCACTCCTTTTGCTAAGTTTAAGCCGAGGCTCCATTGGAGCATAAGTTGGTTTGCAATCCTCCATGCTACAACTTTCAAGTATCTTCTTTGCATATGCCTCTTGACATATTGTGATCCCGTTCGGCTTTTGTTGTACTTCGATCCCGAGGTAGTATGTCAAGAGCCCTAGATCACTCATCTTGAATAGCTCCTTCATTTGTAGCTTGAATCTTGCAATCTCCTCTTCGTCTGCTCCAGTTATCAAGAGATCATCAACATAGATGCCCACTAAGAGACGATCCTTGCCTTTACCTTGCTTGTACATAGCATGCTCGAGTGGACTTTTCTCAAAACCAAGAGAAATCAATGTACGGTCAAGCTTGATGTTCCATGCCCGAGGAGCTTGATGTAGCCCGTACAATGCCTTGTGTAGCTTCAACACCTTGTGTTCTTCTCCTTCTTTGATGTACCCCGGTGGTTGCTTCACGTATACTTCTTCTTCCAACTCCCCGTTCAAAAATGCGGATTTTACATCCATGTGATGTAGCCTCCAAGATTCTTGAGCCGCGAGAGCTATAACTAGCCTCACTGATTCCATCCTTGTGACTGGAGCGAACACTTCCTCGAAGTCCACACCTTGCTCTTGCACGAATCCTTTAGCTACGAGCCGAGCTTTATGCTTGACCAAGTTTCCTTCAGCATCCTTCTTGACTTTGTACACCCACTTGAGCCCTATGGATTTGTGTCCGTTGGGAAGATCAGCGAGCTCCCATACTTTGTTGTCTCGTATTGATCCCAACTCTTCATCCATAGCACGACGCCAACACTCCTCAGTATTTGCTTCTTCAAATTTTGTCGGTTCCTCGACGCTAAGCAAACATTGTCGTCCTCTTCTTATAACTTTGACAGGATTAATAGTACGAAGTGCTTCCTCCGGATATAAATCCACCACTGGTCGAAGACGAACTGGTGTCGGCGGACGTTCCCTTGTCTCCTGTTCTGTCGAAGACGAGGAATTTTCATCTTGTGGAGTTGCCAAACTCCTGTTTTCTGGCGATCCAGGTTCTCTTCCAGGCGCAGCTCCCAGGCTGCTCCCCTGTGGTACGCAGCCACTTGGTCGAGCGCTTCGAGCATTGCTTGGTGTGTTGCACGAGCCATCGCATGCCTCGTCTGCCGCGTCCTGCTGCGTGCCTTCGCGCGCCTCTATCCCTGCTTTATCTGGCGCGTTCGGCTGCGCTCTGTTGTCCAGAGAATCACTCGGCGTCGTTGTAGTCTCCGGTTGATTATCGGCATGCTCGTATTCGTTGTAAACAACGTGAAAGATTTCATCAGAGATCGGGTATACCGGCTCGGTAGAGTTCCAATTCCATGACCTTGCTTCTTCAAAGACCACGTCACGAGTCACAACCACCTTATTGGTAGAGGGGTTGCACGCACGGTACGCCTTCGAGCCTGCTTCATAGCCAACCAATATCATTGGAGTACTCCGATCCGCCAACTTACTTGTATGCCCGGCCACCGTCTTCACATGCGCCACACACCCGAAAGTACGAAGATGATCAACCGTGGGCTTATGTCCGTACCATGCTTCGTACGGCGTCATCCCAACCACACTCTTGGTTGGAGCCCGGTTCAGCAAATAAACGGCCGTATTGACCGCTTCACCCCAAAACTTGCCCGGGACCCCTTTGCTCTTCATCATGCTTCGTGCCATCGCCACCACGGTTTGATTCCTCCGTTCCACAACACCGTTTTGCTGCGGTGAATATGGCGCCGTAAGATACCGCTTGATCCCATGTGCTTCGCAAAATTCTGTGAATTCACGAGACTTGAACTCACCCCCCCGATCGGTACGGAGGGCCTTCAGCTTGGCTTCGGATTCTACCTCGGCCGCCATCTTTACTTTCCTGAAGGCTTGCAAAGCTTGGTCCTTCGTCTTCAACAACACAATCCACATGTATCTGCTGAAGTCGTCGACGATGAGTAAGAAGTATTTGTTCCTAGCTGGGGTAGTCGGTGTAATGGGTCCGCACAAGTCTCCATGGACCAACTCAAGAGCTTTACTTGCTCTAAAGTTTCCCTCTCTCGGGAACGAGGCCCGCCTTTGTTTCCCAACAAGGCAACCGTCGCACACTTGCTCAACATGATCAATGCACGGTAGACCACGTACCATCTCCTTTTGTCCAAGTTGCCGAAGAGCCTAGAAATTTAGATGACCGTAGCGCGCGTGCCACTTCCATGCCGAGTCCTCCATGCTTGACAAGAGACATACTGGATCCACACGATCCAAGTTGAGGACGTAGAGTCTGTTTGGCGACCTCTGCACCTTCATGATCAGCATCCTCTGACGGTCATACCCCCATAGATAGCCATCTTCGAGCACAATCTTGCAACCACGCTCCTCGAGCTGGCCAAGACTTATGATGTTGCTCTTTAGCTTGGGAATATAGTACACATCTGTGAGTACCTTGTGACCGCCATTCTTCAGCTCAAACAGGACAGTACCTCGCCCTGTGATGTCAACGGTCCGCCCGTCACCGAACCGAACCGTGCCTCCAACCGAGAGATTTAGCTCAGAAAACTGGTCCTTGTCACCGGTCATGTGGTTGCTTGCTCCCGTGTCGAGGTACCACACGTGCCTCGCCGTGTTCACCCTCTTCTTGTCATGAAGGTAAACCTTCTCTTCGTCGAGCATGACAACCTCGGTAGCCGGTGCCTTCGGAGCTGGACCATCCTCGTCCATAAGCTCGCATACTTCGACCATGAGCATCATATCGCTATCATCGCCTCCCTTGGCCATGAGAGCTTTTTCCTTCGGTGGACTCTTGCAATCAGACTTGAAGTGACCGAGGATTCCACAATTGTGACACCTTACTTTTTTATGTCAAATTTTCTCCTTGGTTTTCTAGCCTTTTCTTCCTGTCCAGCGAGGTCCTTTTTCGTCGGGCTTTGCTTCTCCTTTGCTTTACTACCGCTTGTGGATCCACCTTGCTTTCCTTTCGACAGGGCCATCCATTGTGCCATTGTAAGCATGAGATGCTCACTCTCCTTCGAATCGCCAAAGCTGAGACGAATTCTCTCGTCGTGGGCCTTGAACCTTCCGACGAGATCCTTGACCGTGAGAGTGTTCAGGTCAAGACATTGCTCGATCGACGTGACGATTTGGATGTAGCGTGCTGGCGCGGCGCGCAAAAATCGTCGGACGATCGCAACTTCTTCTAGAGTTGAACCATAGCCGCGTATGCCGTTGACGAGGGTCTTGAGACGGGAGGCAAACTGATCAACCGTCTCGCTTTCCTCCATCTTCAGGCACTCGTAGCTTCTCATGAGGGACTGAAGGTGTGCTTCCTTGACACGGTCATGACCCTGGTGAAGGATCTTGATGGTCTCCCATGCCTCCTTCGCCGTTTTCTTTCTGACGAGGTGTTGCAGCACATCCTTCGGCATGGCGGAGTAGATCGCCGTTAACGCCTGACGATCCGTCCGGTACTTTGCCGCGCCCTTCGCGTACTCGGCGCCGCCGGGATCGACAGCTTCCCAGAATTCCGCTCCCTCCATCGCGACCTCCATGTTCATCGCCCATAGTGCGTAGTCCTCTCGATCCAGCCGGGGGAATTGCGACCCCCCAACCATCGGCATCGGTGCTCTAGCTCCCGCCACAACGATCTCCTTGCCCGGGTTTGACATGATCCTTCGATTGCTTTCCGAAGATCACGCCAATAAACCAAGCTCTAGATACCAATTGTTGGCCCAGACCCGACGCCGAGTACTTTCCGGCGACGGCAACAACCGACGATGAAGCAACGCTGGCTAACTCGGCGAATTTCTTTTATGCCGAGACGCACAGCAATACAAAGCTGGTTGACGCGCACGTAGCAAGCTAGCAAAGCACCCAGGCTAGCAGCTGGATGGATACGCAATACGCATACGAGAACACACGAGGCGATTTGATGGCAGCAGGTGCGTGTCGCACCTGTGTTTTGATATTTCTTTGATTTATCGATCTAAGATTACAGGGATAGATTACACGCATATATATAGCAGCAATAGCTAGCAATACGAGTCGTAATCTACATGGTGATTGTACCTGTCCGAGCCGGACAAGGCTATCGTGGTTAATTCCAACAGACGCCTGGTGGTTGTGGCCAGATGGCATCTGCGGGAACGAAACCTCGCCGCATAGGCTTGAGGGCCTGAAGCTCTGCAGATCTAGCATCTACATCCGCAATCTCTCAAGCATATGAGAATCTTTTTTTGTAATATGCGTGATTTCGGTGCTAGGGAGCGCTGCAACCACGTGCGTGACTACATTAGAAATGAGAACATTGCCCTTCTATATTGGAAAAGGCTCATGCCGCGCTTTTTATATAAAGCAACAATCAAAAATATAACTCAACACAGCCAACTCCACACCACCACACACACTCAGAGGCAAGATACAAGAGTGACTAAGAGCAACAGCATGACCCCCTACCACCCCAAGCAATCTACATCTAGGAAGACAGGCCACCGCTTGAGAGTTGAGACCTCCGGGGCCCTCCACAGTGAACAAACCAGCGCGAAGATACAAAGACGTGCATGACGAGCCGAGTGCTTTAAGATGGCGCCTTCAGAAAGAATACGACACCCAAGTGCCGCCACTGTCCGATCCTGGGATTAAGGTTTCCCCCGGAACAACAAAGGGGACAAAGAGAAACCGCAGCAACGCCTTCACGTAGGAGACGACACCCGCAGACGCCGTCGCCGTCGACCTATCAATGCTAAAGAAGGTTTTCACCCTGGCAAAGCCCTCTTCATCACCAAGATAGTTTGCACCAAACCACGCTCACCGCACCACCGCCACTGATCGCCGCACGCATGCCATCATGCCTCCCGCATGACCCTGACAGCCAACCAACACCTGAGCCACGAGCTCCGCCAACGAGCATCGTAACTCCCACCACCAAGGCATCACCCTGGCATCCATGACCCCTACACCACCTCACCCTAGACTTGCCGACATGATGACCAAAGAGACGAGCGGAAATGCCCCTCCTTCCCCACCCTTGGACGCCCCCCCCCCCCGAGACCCTCCTGGGCCGGCCAGATCTTGCCCCGACGGCTCCGCCCCGTCCTACTCGGGAAAGTTGATAAGGTCAAAAGTTTGGACGTTGTTCTCTTCCAAGGTGTTTGCTACTAGACTATCTCCATTTGCTCATAAGCTCATTAGCTAGACTCAGTGTGCGTCGTTAAGGAGAGAGCTATTCTTGATTGTATCCTTTGAACTACATGAAACTGGTCCGCCGTGACATTCACACTCGGGGTGCCAGGTGGTCATCCTCAAGCTTGATTTCGAAAAAGCCTATAGCTGTGTTCGTTGGTCTTTCCTTCGTGATATTCTCTTCGCTAGAGGTTTCGATGATCCTATCTATGTTCACCGCGATATGCAACTAATTTGTGATGCACAGTATCATCTTCATCAATGTGGTTGTGGGGCCCTATTTTAAGAATGGTCGTGGCTTAAGGCGACCCCCATAACATAAGTAGGTCTCTTCATTTCCCAAGTACTTCAAAGTGGACACCAGTTTTTTCAGGGGGTTCTTTCATGGGTAAATAAAAAGGTGTAAAGTAAGGTTATGTCCATGGTCACCAACTAACCATGTCCTACCATTTCCATGTTAGTCAGTTATACATTAAGCAACTCATATGAATTCATCATGCATTGATCTGTCAGAAAACACCGGGGAGACAACATGTTATTTTATTTTTTTGGACAAAGGGAGACAACATGTTAATGGTCAAAATCAACCGTGACCCAGGCCTCATGGGTTGCTGCAGCCATAAGCATGTGTCTCATGATTAACCAATCGTAACAAACAAAAGCACGATCTAAGGAAAATCAAGCGCCGACGCATGTCTTTTCCTCACCACATGATCTAAGCAAGCAGAAACGGCCGGCACTGCGACTATTCAGAGCAGATGAAAACATTTGATTTCCGAGCCGGGGTGCGGTGATCACTCACCTGGAGGCGCATGTAGTGGCTGATCCCGAAGGCGATGTCCCCGAACGGCCACTTCCCGAGCGTCTCGCCGTACGCGAACCTCACCGTCCTCGCCGCCACGGCCGCGGCTTCCCTCCAGCTCGCCGGCGCGCTCTCCGGCCACCTTGCCTCGCTTTCCCCGTCAACGCCCCTCCGCCCGTGCCGCGTCCCCCTGCTCGGCGCCTCCTCCGCGCCGTCGGGGGACAGTCGTCCAGAGAGCACGGCGTAGACCAGCGCCGCCGCCCCCGCTGCTGACGATGCCACCCCCTTGGCTCGCATTCTGGGCGTGCGGTGGCGGGAGGAATTAGGCAACATTCATCCTCTCTTTCATCGGAATACCTTTCCCCTTTCATGTGCATGGGTATTCTGGCAAGTCTGAACCCCATGGCTGGAGGCAGGAGCATATCCGGGGTGCTTATGCTGATGCTATGAAGAATAGTTTTTGGATATTCTGCTGCCTTTCTGGATGTGTATACCTACGTGTCGGGCTCCGTTCCGTTGATCAGACCGATCTCAGGGCGAGGTCTCGTGCACGAACGCGAGCACGTCCAGTTCCGTCAAGTTTAGCTGTTGGGAACCTTCTTTTTTTTGGTTGAGAAATACCACATGTCCATTATACCAGGACCGGGCCGGTCAAATCTGAGACCCTGTGCGAAACTAAAAAAAAATAGGCCTTATCTTAGAACAAATCAACTAATGATTATTATAATGTATATATATATCTCACAAAAGATGTTACAATGTACTCCATATAATATAATGTTTTATGTAACAATTGAGCATATAAAAAAATCATACGTAATTTCAGAATTTTCATCGGTCCATCGATGACTTTGCACTGCAGCTTCACATCTAAACAATGCATGCGTGCATGCCACAGGATCACCTTCGGCTCTTCCTTCACTCTCTCTCATCTCTTACACTACTACTTCTCCAGATCATAATGTTACTAATCTGGCCAGACATGCTATGCATGCAAAGCTGTTCAAAACTGAAAAAGAAAACAGGCCTAGAGAAATCTGCACTCCAAGAAACAAATGAGAGGAGAGCATGGCACATGTACTGTGTATTTTAACTTTACCGGCCGTGAGTATTGTTTTGTCACGATCCAATCATCCAATGCAACTGTCCGGTCTGCATTCTAGTCGAGATGAGCGCGTGGGCGACAAGGCCACGGGCGGCGCGATTCATTTCCTGTGTGGATCAATTCAAGAGTTTCCAGTTGCCGGATTCCGATCCTGTAGTTTTTCTTTTTCTTGCAAATCGATCCCTGAAGCGATAGGAGGAGCAGGAGTGGGCTCGATCGAATGGCCTAGTCGCTTTGTATGCAGGTCTTCAGGCCAACTCCAGCGCCACCAGCCTAGTAGCACTTAGTTTTTCTTTTCTTATTCACACTAGGACTACATATAAAACTTGGACCCCCAGAATTTCAGGCCCTGTGCGGGCCGCACTATTGGAACCACTATGGGCCCGGCCCTGCATTATACAAACAAATTACAATGGATACATACATGGTCACTCGAAGAGACAAACAAAGCGTCAAGCGTCTTGGAGATTGGCACCATAGAGCTCACAAATATAAAATTTACATCTTAACCGTCGGAGATCCATGTGCACAACCTAATCATCATGTGTCGGCGGCCGTCGCACCGTCGGAGAAAGAGATGAGGAGCATCCACACCAAAACCTCGAAGAACTTCTTTTAAAAAAAATGGGAAGAACTTCATTGCGGACCATGATGTTTTGTGAGCCGATTAAATGGCTCGTCAAAGACGACGAAGTAGAGTCTTTGTGGCAATGCCGGCCGAAGATCATCTTCAAGTCCGCGAGATCCCGATGTCGTCATCTTCATCCAACTTGATCGGAGAACAAGAGCGCCATCGCAACCCATCATCCGCACACCACACTCCAAGACACCAACATACTCTGCACAAACTGACATAGTCGCCCAACAGGATGCCAAACTCCAACCAACACAACTTAACATCGACGAAACCGAATTCCGACGAGACACAAGAGCTACCTGCTTTCCGACAATACCGATTGAAGCACCAACAAAGTGGGGAAGAAGCAGAGACATCTTATTCTGACGCGGCGTTAATCCCACCACTAATGCAACACCTTTAAGAAAAACTAAACCTACCCTATCTACTCGCCGGAGCAAAGTCGCCATGGTCCCCGGTCCCTCTCGACGCCAGAGGGGCAGCCGAAGGGGCCGAGGACCCACAACCTCGCCGGCACAGAGATAAGGCACAAATATTGCCTTGAAATCGCATGTGCGTGCGAAGCGGTTCCAGCGAGGTGGCTGGCTTTTTGGAACCAAAATTGTTACCCAAGTGCCAAGGGCACACACAATGAGTGGCGGATATAGCATGACAATGGTGGGTAAACTTAAAATATCAAATTTCTAAACCTCATTAACAAGTGCAGTGCACTTTGTCGCTTGTAAAGCACCTCAAGTGATACATTTTGCTCACTAAATATAATACTAGCATTTTTGGGTTTATTTAAGCTCTCATAGAATCATCACAGCTTACATACATCCACTCAATTGTCTATAATTGATGCACCTAATTATGTCAGAGTCTAGGACGTGCGTCCAAGAAACCCCTCCAAGAACTAGGGTTCAAACACTAGGGGGCTTGGCTTGGCAACCTGCAACATGACGACAACAACGGCGAGGCCAACGACAAGCTCACTCAATCTCATCGGGCACGAAGAGGACGCACGAGCTATCCAGGTTCGGGCCACCGTGCGGTGTAATACTGAAAGGACGTGCATGTCGCCTAGAGGGGGGTGAATAGGCGCTTTAAAACAATTACGGTTTAGGCTTGAAAAAATGCGGAATAAAACTAACTTTTAATTTGTCAAACACAAACCTAAAACAACTAGGCTCATCTATGTGCACCAACAACTTATGCTAAGCAAGATAAACAACCAAGTGATAGCAAGATATATAACAAAAAAAACAATATGGCTATCACAAAGTAAAGTGCATAAGTAAAAGGCTCGAGTAAGAGAGAACTGAGGCACGAGGAGACGACGATGTATCGCGAAGTTCACACCCTTGCGGATGCTAATCTCTATTTGGAGCGATGTGGAGGCACAATGCTTCCCAAGATGCCACCAAGGCCACCGTAATCTTCTCACGCCCTTGCACAATGCAAGATGTCATGATTCCACTAAGGGACCCTTGAGGACGGTCACCGAACCCGTACAAACAAGGTTGGGGCAATCTCCACAACTTAATTGGAGGCTCCCAACAACACCACGAAGCTTCACCACAATGGAATACGGCTTCGAGGTAAACTCAAATGCTCGGGGCAATCTCCACAACCTAATTGGAGACCTCGACACTTGCCCGAAGCTTTACACCATAAAGATTGAGCTCTGAGGCATCACCAAGCTTCTAGAACGTCAAAGCATCCACGAAGAACAATCTTTAGGGTACCAATCACCCAAGGGTAATAAGCTTCTCAAACTTTTCACTTCCACGTATCACCATAGAGAACTCAAACAGATGCAACTAATGCAATGGCAAGAACACACGAAGTGGTCAACTCCCTCACACTCAAATCTCTCCACAACAACAAAATCTATGGTGGAATATGAGAGGAAGAACAAGGAGCTCACAAAGAACTCCAAGATCAAGATCCAAGGGGTTCCCCTCACATAGAGGGGAAAGTGGTTAGTGGAAATGTGGATCTAGATCTCCTCTCTCTTTTCCTTCAAGAACTAGGAAGAATCATTGGAGGAAATGAGAGTTAGCAAACTCAAAGAAGGTCAACAATGGGGGGCAAAAACGAGCTGAAGTGTTGGGGAACCATTGGGGAAGAATACCCCCCTTAAATAGGTCGCCACAAATATGCACGTTATATGCAGAATTACATAGGAGCGGTACAACCGGTGAAGCGGGCGGTAAAACCGTTGTGACCGGTACAACCGCCCTACCACCGGACCACAACAGAAACTTGGTCGGCGGCTCCACTCACCTCGAGCGTTGGACACGGCAAAGTCCCAAGCGGTATAACCGCGTGGAACACTGGTAGTACTGGTCTATATAATATAGCGGTACAACTGGTCCACCTTCGCCCAACAACCGGAGATCAACAAAACTATGTTCGGTTGAAGCCCGGTGCTGGGCCGGTTCAACTACCCACGGCTGCCACCCTGAGTCACCCAGCTCAATGAACATCCCGCCGGTGCTACCCAACATAAAAATAGCATCCAATGAACAACATCACCTCAATATGCAACAAGCACATGATGCATGATATGAATATGAACATGCATCCCTATTCTACTCACTAGCACAAGCATAAGAAGAAAATACAAGTTCCTGGACAGAACTGCACTCTAAGCTATTTTTACATGCATGATGATGACATCATCAGATGCATCACGTGAAAACGATGCAAAAGCATATAAAGAACGTTACAAACGGAGCTACGGTTCAACGGGAAACATCGAAACAAGAAATGATGTCCTACGTATCACAATCATCACAACACACACCAATGGCATACTTCTGGTATTTCCACGTTGCCAAGACATAAAACAAACCAACATGGATGGGGTGGTGCAAAGAATATCACCACACCATCCTCTATGCACTCACAAGCATCAAAACATCAAAACTATACAATCTGCCATAAACAGCATCATAGCCTTTTGAGAGCTACATGCAAAGCACCTACAGCCTCCCAAACATGCCAAATAAGATATGTGGCAGAAGCTATTCAAAAGTACTACAAGCATGAGCAACAAGCTAATGCAAAGGAGTTTCACACAGAAAGTTACACAGCTGCTAACTTGGACAAAACAACAATTTTCAGGGACTTGATGAAAATTCCAGATTCTCGCTAGTTGTTTATGCTCTGAAGCATTTTGACAGCACCCAAAACAATATCTACAGGACTCCAAATGGAATGAAAATTTACAGAGAGCTAGACAAACACAAAAGCAACAACTTCCAAGTTGATAGCTAAGGCTGATTCTCAACACATGGACCTCTACAAGCACAACAACAGGAGAAGAAAATATAAGCAGATTCTCAGACTTAGTGAAAATCACAAATTTTCACTAAACTGGAATTTCAGCCACATGCCTACTTTGACTAAGCACCACTTGCACATAAGAACTACTAAGCATGAAACAAAACCAACATGCCATAGGGGGGTGTCACCCTCTAATGCCACAACAAGGAATCAACCTCTTGGGCTCACCACATCTCATCGAACCAAGCTCCAAACATAGGACAAATCTGAAATATGACATTCCCAGAAAGTGTTCCAAAGGCAAAACTGACTTCACCAATGGATTCCTGGGATGATTCTACCCCAAAACCATATATAAAACCTATGTGCTGGCATAGAACTAATGGGCACAAACTAGAAAAGAAAATTCTACATGGAATCACATATAGTGAATAGTGCTTCAACACATGTGCTATTCACTAGAACAACACCTACACAAACACTTGCACTCTATCAACACTACATTGGTGCACATGAGGGGTAGACCTCATCTCTTGTGCCTTAGCACACCACCACACAGCACACACCTCAAGCACAAGCAAGGAAGCACCTACACATGCTTAAAAGAACACACCACTATCTACACACACATCAACCTGGCTCTCTACCCTACACATACAAGCACATGTGCTTATCATGGCACTTCATGCCATGACATGTGTGATACACACACACATAAGCACACACACTCACACACACAACAACACATGATCAACTATCTACACACACACCACACAAGGTATGTGGGGAGGGGGAAAACCCATCCACACACATACACACACTTGCACAAGATCATCACCATGAGGATGATCAGCAAACCCACATAAACCACTAGACTTTGCAAAACACACATGTTATACACACACACATGCATGGGAACTAGCTCACATACATCATATTTATGCCACAAGCCTACACCACACTACACTACAAATACCTACTCATATAATATCTTCGCATGCTAGCAAAAATAAAAGACACAACATGTTGTTGTGAGCTGAATTAATACCATATGGTGTAGATCACACCATAGCAACACACCTAGCAAACAAAAAAAACAACAAGTAAAAGCAAAAGAAAATAAAAAGGATTGGGGGGGTTCGAACCCTGTACCCCCTGGTAACTACACACAACAGCAAGCCACCCTGCTACTACACGAGCACTTGACAGAAGAGGGAATGCTAACAGGGTAACTTCTCTGCTGCTTCTATGCTACTGTCGAGACAAAATCAAAAATGGGGGTGCTCTCTCTGGGACTCGAACCCACAACACGCCAGAACTACCACAACATACTGCACCATCAACTACTGCTGCTCTACGGGACACCTGCACCATCAACTACAGTTGCGTGGGAAGCCGTCTCCCTTAGCACGTCAAGCAGAGCACACGCATCAGGGACCAACACCACACAACACCCAGGAACTGCCGCTTCTTCTCTGAACAGAGAAGCACACAACTACTTCGGCCGGATCTACTCGTGGGGAAAGGGAGAGAAGAGAGCTAGCTCACCTAGGGGAAGGAAGAAGAGGAACCGATCGGGAAGAAGCCGGAAGAAGGCCGAGGAAGATCTGAAGAAGCCCTGTCGAACCGAAGTAGAGGCGCGGTGCAGAACCGAAGCAGGGGAGGAAGAACGTCGGGTGCACGCCGATGACATTGAGCTGGCCGTCGGTGTGGTCATTCCCCGGCGTCACCGAGGACGGGAATGGGGCGCGGGCACCTCTCCCGAGCCCCTGGACATGGCGGCCAGCGCCGGAGACGAGGGGAGCAGGGTAGACGTCGCGGCACTTCTCTCTCTCTCTCTACAACCTATCTACAGAACCCTTACTTCACGGGGAAGGAGAGATGGAGGGAGATGGAGGGAGGAGTGGCGGCGACAGATGGGGAAAGGAGGAACCCTAAGGAAGAGGCACGCACGCCGAGGCTATATGGGGGGGCCTCGATGTCCGTGAGCCCTCACGGCGACTCTCTCTCTCTCGGTGGTCTGACGGAAAGCAAGCAGGGGGGTAGACGGCGTCAGGAAGAAGGAGTAGCGCACAAGCTGGGCTGCTGCGCCAGACAGAGAGGGGGAATGGGCCTGCTAGTGGGTGGGAGCCCACTAGTGGCGCCAGATAAGAGGAAAAAAACATGGGGCTTTCTATTAAATAAATCAAGATCAGGAAAAGAAACAAAAGCTCATGCTAAACTATAGATGCTAAAAATAAAACCAGCACACCCCTGGTCATAAGGAATTATGACCTATTTGAATAAATTATAAAAGGAATATTTGGAGCAACTAAATATTTACAAAACAGTATTATTGGATCTGTTTTGTAATTATTTGCACCTTTAAAACACCTTTTCAAAACAGCAAATCCACATCTCATATCCACCACAAAATAATGCTAACACATGGGCATTTTTTAAACAAGGAAGGAGCAAAAGAATATTTGGGCTTGAGGTAAAAGAGAGGGAGATGGTTTTGAAACTCTAGTGCAAGGCAACATAGATACACCCTACTACAAGCAACACCCACTTCATACATAGCATCAACACATCACACCACATGTCATCACACCATCACATAAGATCATAAGGCACCAAACACAATACATGGAATGATATGGAATGCATGCATGCAAAGGAAGAATAAACAAGGTGACATGACATGAAATCATATGCATTGAAGCTCTCATATCAATGACAAGGTGGACCCACATAGAGAAGGTTCCAAAAAGGGAAAGATACACTCTTGGGGCATTACAAACTCTCCCACACTACAAAAAGATCTCGCCCCAAGATCTAAGCGTGAAAGAACTCCGGAAATTCAAAACGGAGGTGATCCTCGCGTTCCCAAGTAGCCTCTTTATCGGAATGGTGTGACCACTGCACTTTGAGAAATTTGACAGACTTGTTGCGGATCTTGCGCTCAGTCGCCTCGAGAACCGCAACTGGATGCTCACGATAAGATAGGTCGGGTTGAAGGTCGATGTCTTGAAGATGAACAGTGCGCTCGGGGGTCTTGAAGCACCTCCGGAGCTGAGAGACATGGAACACATCATGCACATTTGCAAAGTTTGACAGGAGCTCAAGCTGGTACGCAAGGTCGCCTCTCTTGCCCACAACTCTGAACGGGCCAACGAAACGAGGCGCAAGCTTGCCTTTGATGTCAAAGCGTTGCATACCCTTCATAGGCGACACCTTGAGATAGACGAAGTCATCAAGCTCATAAGACATGTCACGATGCTTGCTATCATAATAGCTCTTCTAACGGGACTGAGCTGCTCTGAGGTTGTCACGAATGACCCGACACATCTCCTCAGCTTCTTCTATCAAGTCATTCCCAATAATCTGACGCTTGCCGGTCTCGAACCAGTTGAGCGGGGTACGACACTTCCTGCCATAGAGAATTTCAAACGGAGCCTTGCCGGAACTAGCTTCATAGCTATTGTTATACGAGAACTCAGCGAAAGGCAAGCAATCCTCCCACTTCATGCCAAAAGAGATAACACAGGCTCTCAGCATATACTCAAGAACTTGATTGACTCGCTCCACTTGACCACTAGTCTGAGGATGAAAAGATGTGCTGAAGCGTATCTTCATGCCCATTGCAGACTGAAAAGAGTCCCGGAACTTGGAAGTGAAGATACTTTCGCGATCCGAAGATATCATCATAGGCACGCCGTGCAAAGACACAATCCTAGAAGTGTACAACTCTGCAAGCTGAGATGCCGAAATGGATTCCTTGACTGGAAGAAAATGATCCACTTTACTCAACTTGTCGATGACGACGAAGATGGCATCATTACCCTTCTTGGACTTCGGAAACCCAGTGACGAAATCCATCTCAATATGATCTAACTTCCACTCGGGAATGGGCAAAGGATGCAAGGCCTGCTGGACGTTGATGCTCTGCTTTCACCCTTCGACATACATCACATTCATTTACGAACTGAGCAATCTCACGCTTCATGCGAGTCCACCAGAAGGTCTGTTTCAAGTCCTGATACATCTTGGAGCTTCCCGGATGTATAGAGAGTAGAGAGTTATGAGCTTCTTCCATGATTACCTTTCTGAGATCACCTTTCGGAACGACAAGACGATCCTCAAAGAACAACGTGTCTCTCGCATCAACATTGAAGCACTTATATTTGGGAAGACCCTTTGCCACGCCAATCTTGACTTTCTTCACCATTGCATCAAGAAGTTGTGCTGCTCGGACCTGATCTTCCAAGGTAGGAGAGATCTGAAGGTTTGCAAGAAATCCCTGAGGTACTAACTGGAGGTTGAGCTTTCTGAAAGACTCACAAAAGTAAGGCTGGAGAGGTTTCAGAATGAGACTGTTGCAGTACGCCTTCCTGTTCAAAGCATCTGCCACGACATTAGCTTTGACTGGTGTGTACTCAACACTCGGATTAAAATCTTGGAGCATTTCCACCCAACGAGTTTGTCGGAGATTCATGTTAGGCTGAGTGAAGATGTACTTGAGACTCTTGTGATCGGTGAACACTTCAACCTTTCGTTCCAACAAGAGGTGTCTCCAAGTCATCAGAGCGTGTACCACAGCTGCTAGCTCAAGATCATGCACAGGATAATTCTTCTCCGTTGGCTTCAACTGCGTGGAGGTATAAGCAACCACTTTCTTCTCTTGCATCAGCACTCACCAAGACCTTGGATAGAAGCGTCGCAGAACACCTGGTAAGGCTTGGAATCATCCGGAGGAACCAAGACTGGAGTAGAGGTGAGCTTCTCTTTGAGTGTGTCGAAGGCCAACTGACACTCTAGAGACCAAGCATACTTCACACCTTTCTGAAGAAGACTTGAGAGCGGCTTAGCAATCTTGGAGAAGTTCTCAACGAACCTTCTGCAATAGCTTGCGAGCCCGAGAAAGCTTCAAAGCTGCTTCACATTCTGCGGAGGCTCCCATTCAACAATGTCTTGCACCTTCGACAGATCAACTTTGATGCCCTCGACAGAGATAATGTGCCCAAGATAGACCACTTCTTTCAACCAGAACTCACACTTGGAAAACTTGGCATACAATTTGTACTCCCTCAGCTTATCAAGCACCAATCTGAGATGTACTTCATGTTCTTCCTCAGTTCCAGAAAAGACCATAATGTCGTCGAGATAGAGCAAGACGAAGTCATTCTTGAACGGAGAGAATATGTAGTTCATCAATCAACAAAATGTCAAAGGAGCATTTGCCAGACCAAAAGACATGACCGTATACTCATACGAGCCAAAACTAGTCCTGAAGGCAGTCTTTGGAATATCCTCTTCGCGAATGCGAATTTGATGGTAGCCAATTCTGAGATCGAGCTTGGAGTAGATCTTAGCCCCTTTCAACTGTTCGAACAACTCAGTTATGTTCGGAAGTGGATACTTGTTCCTGATTGTCTTCTTGTTCAATGGACGGTAATCGACACACAACCGGTCCGTGCCATCCTTCTTCTTGACAAACAGAACTCCACAAACCCACAGAGACGAGCTCGGTGCGATCAAACCCAAACGCTCCTGCTCATCGAGTTGCCTCTTGATGGGGTTATAGTCCTAGGGTAGGGTCATAGGCCTGCCCTGTAGGTCCTACCCAAGGACTACCCCTCATAAGGGACAAGGCCCTTACTCAGTTCCGACTGACTAAGAAGTTCCCATCGTCCAGTCGGTAACAGGTCCTCGACCATCCAGTCGGAGACTAGCATTCGGAGCGACTCAAACTAACCGACTGGATTCCACTATGTGCATCGTAACCCCCTTAGAGGGAAACG
The DNA here is from genome assembly GCF_904849725.1 of Hordeum vulgare subsp. vulgare. Classification (NCBI taxonomy): domain Eukaryota; kingdom Viridiplantae; phylum Streptophyta; class Magnoliopsida; order Poales; family Poaceae; genus Hordeum; species Hordeum vulgare. Next base: position 36,355,493 of record NC_058520.1, on the reverse strand, counting down.
GTCATACGTTTCCATGTGCCTTTATTAGCATTTAAGACGTACGTTACCTGTAACATAGGCATTTAATCGCCACTACTCCACCCCTGTACACCGAACCGTTGTGGAGGGCAGCGCACTCTATATAAGCCACCCTCCCCCACTGGTGCAGGGGTTAGCAATTCACTGTATTCTATATTCCACTCGACAACAAGCTCCCTGAGCACTCAGACGTAGGGCGATTACCTCCACCGCAGAGGGGCCTGAACTCATACAACCTCGCCGTAGCTAAGGCTCTGCCCATCCCTTTCGTACCCTACACATCTATTGTCAGGCTTATGTTGGAATTATGCCCTAGAGGCAATAATAAATATAGTTATTATTATAATTCCTGTATCAAGATAATCGTTTATTATCCATGTTATAATTGTATTGAATGAAGACTCATTTACATGTGTGGATACATAGACAAAACACCGTCCCTAGCAAGCCTCTAGTTGGCTAGCCAGTTGATCAAAGATAGTCAGTGTCTTCTGATTATGAACAAGGTGTTGTTGCTTGATAACTGGATCACGTCATTAGGAGAATCACGTGATGGACTAGACCCAAACTAATAGACGTAGCATGTTGATCGTGTCATTTTGTTGCTACTGTTTTCTGCGTGTCAAGTATTTATTCCTATGACCATGAGATCATATAACTCACTGACACCAGAGGAATGCTTTGTGTGTATCAAACGTCGCGACGTAACTGGGTGACTATAAAGATGCTCTACAGGTATCTCCGAAGGTGTTAGTTGAGTTAGTATGGATCAAGACTGGGATTTGTCACTCCGTGTGACGGAGAGGTATCTCGGGGCCCACTCGGTAATACAACATCACACACAAGCCTTGCAAGCAATGTAACTTAGTGTAAGTTGCGGGATCTTGTATTACGGAACGAGTAAAGAGACTTGCCGGTAAACGAGATTGAAATAGGTATGCGGATACTGACGATCGAATCTCGGGCAAGTAACATACCGAAGGACAAAGGGAATGACATACGGGATTATATGAATCCTTGGCACTGAGGTTCAAACGATAAGATCTTCGTAGAATATGTAGGATCCAATATGGGCATCCAGGTCCCGCTATTGGATATTGACCGAGGAGTCTCTCGGGTCATGTCTGCATAGTTCTCGAACCCGCAGGGTCTGCACACTTAAGGTTCGACGTTGTTTTATGCGTATTTGAGTTATGTGGTTGGTTACCGAAGGTTGTTCGGAGTCCCGGATGAGATCACGGACGTCACGAGGGTTTCCGGAATGGTCCGGAAACGAAGATTGATATATAGGATGACCTCATTTGATTACCGGAAGGTTTTCGGAGTTACAGGGAATGTACCGGGAATGACGAATGGGTTCCGGGAGTTCACCGGGGGGGCAACCCACCCCGGGGAAGCCCATAGGCCTTGAGGGTGGCACACCAGCCCTTAATGGGCTGGTGGGACAGCCCAAAAGGCTCTATGCGCCAAGAAGAAGAAAATCAAGAGAGAAAGAAAAAAAAAGGAGGAGGTGGGAAGGAAGGGGGACTCCCTCCCACCAAACCAAGTCCAACTCGGTTAGGGGGGGAGAGTCCTCCCCCTTGGACTCGGCCGACCCCCTTGGGGCTCCTTGAGCCCCAAGGCAAGGTCCCCTCCCTCCCACCTATATATACGGAGGTTTTAGGGCTGATTTGAGACGACTTTTCCAGGCAGCCCGACCACATACCTCCATGGTTTTTCCTCTAGATCGCGTTTCTGCGGAGCTCGGGCGGAGCCCTGCTGAGACAAGGTCATCACCAACCTCCGTAGCGCCGTCACGCTGCCGGAGAACTCTTCTACCTCTCCGTCTCTCCTTCTAGATCAAGAAGGCCGAGATCATCGTCGAGCTATACGTGTGCTGAACGCGGAGGTGCCGCCGTTCGGTACTAGATCGTGGGACTGATCGCGGGATTGTTCGCGGGGCGGATCGAGGGACGTGAGGACGTTCCACTACATCAACCGCGTTCACTAACGCTTCTGCTGTACGATCTACAAGGGTACGTAGATCACTCATCCCCTCTCGTAGATGGACATCACCATGATAGGTCTTCGTGCGCGTAGGAAAATTTTTGTTTCCCATGCGACGTTCCCCAACAGTGGTATCAGAGCTAGGTTCATGCGTAGATGTCTTCTCGAGTAGAACACAAAAGTTTTTGTGGGCGGTGATGTGCGTTTTGCTGCCCTCCTTAGTCTTTTCTTGATTCCGCGGTATTGTTCGATTGAAGCGGCTTGGACCGACATTACTCGTACGCTTACGAGAGACTGGTTTCATCGTTACGAGTAACCCCCTTTTCTCAAAGATGACTGGCAAGTGTCGGTTTCTCCAACTTTAGTTGAATCGGATTTGACCGAGGAGGTCCTTGGATGAGGTTAAATAGCAACTCATATATCTCCGTTGTGGTGTTTGCGTAAGTAAGATGCGATCCTACTAGATACCCTTGGTCACCACGTAAAACATGCAACAACAAAATTAGAGGACGTCTAACTTGTTTTTGCAGGGTATGCTTGTGATGTGATATGGCCAACGATGTGATGTGATATATTGGATGTATGAGATGATCATGTTGTAATAGAAATATCGACTTGCACGTCGATGGTACGGCAACCGGCAGGAGCCATAGGGTTGTCTTTATACTAACGTTTGTGCTTGTAGATGCGTTTACTATTTTGCTAGGATGTAGCTTTAGTAGTAATAGCATGAGTAGCACGACAACCCCGATGGCAACACGTTGATGGATGATCATGGTGTGGCGCCGGTGACAAGAAGATCGTGCCGGTGCTTTGGTGATGGAGATCAAGAAGCACGTGATGATGGCCATATCATGTCACTTATGAATTGCATGTGATGTTAATCCTTTTATGCACCTTATTTTGCTTAGAACGACGGTAGCATTATGAGGTGATCTCTCACTAAAATTTCAAGACGAAATTGTGTTCTCCCCGACTGTGCACCGTTGCTACAGTTTGTCGTTTCGAGACACCACGTGATGATCGGGTGTGATAGACTCAACGTTCACATACAACGGGTGCAAAACAGTTGCGCACGCGGAACACTCGGGTTAAGCTTGACGAGCCTAGCATGTGCAGACATGGCCTCGGAACACATGAGACCGAAAGGTTGATCATGAATCATATAGATGATATGATTAGCATAGGGATGCTTACCACTGAAACTATACTCAACTCACGTGATGATCGAACTTGGGATAGTGTAAATGGATCATGAACCACTCAAATGACTAGAGAGATGTACTTTTTGAGTGGGAGTTTAGCATATAATTTGATTAAGTTAAACTCTAATTATCTTGAACATAGTCTAAGTCCACTTTGAATATATTTGTGTTGTAGATCATGGCTCACGCGACAGTCATCCTGAATTTTAATACGTTCCTAGAGAAAGCTAAGTTGAAAGATGATGGAAGCAACTTTGTAGACTGGGCTCGTAATCTTAAGCTAATCTTACAATCTGGGAAGAAGGATTATGTCCTTAATGCTGTGCTAGGAGATGAACCACCCGCTACGGCTGATCAGGATGTTATGAACGCTTGGTTAGCACGTAAGCAGGACTACTCAATAGTTCAATGTGCAGTCTTGTATGGCTTAGAACCGGGACTTCAACGTCGCTTTGAGCGTCATGGAGCATTTGAGATGTTCCAGGAGTTGAAGTTTATCTTTCAGAAGAACGCCCGGATCGAGAGGTATGAGACCTCCGATAAATTCTATGCTTGCAAGATGGAGGAAAACTCGTCTGGTAGTGAATATGTGCTCAGAATGTCTGGGTACTCAAACCGTCTAGCTGAGCTGGGGATTGAGCTCCCGCAAGAGGCTATCACTGACAGAATCCTTCAATCACTGCCGCCAAGCTATAAAGGCTTTGTGTTGAACTACAACATGCAAGGGATGAACAAGTCTCCCGACGAGTTGTTTGCGATGCTGAACGTCGCAGAGTCTGAACTCCGTAAAGAGCATCAAGTGTTGATGGTGAATAAGACTACTAGTTTCAAGAGAAACGGCAAAGGCAAGAAGGGAAATTTGAAGAAGAGCGGCAAGCCTGTTGCCAATCCGCCAAAGAAACCCAAAGCTGGACCTAAGCCTGAAACGGAGTGTTACTATTGCAAGGGTATGGGTCACTGGAAGCGTAATTGCCCCAAGTATCTGGCAGATAAGAAGGCGGGCAAAGAGAAATCAGGTATATTTGATATACATGTTATTGATGTGTACTTAACCGGCTCTCGTAGTAGTGCCTGGGTATTTGATACCGGTTCTGTCGCTCATATTTGCAACTCGAAACAGGAACTGCGGAATAGACGAAGGCTGGCGAAAGATGAAGTGACGATGCGCGTAGGAAATGGTTCCAAGGTTGATGCAATCGCCATCGGCACAGTGTCACTTCAGCTACCGTCGGGATTAGTGATGAACTTAAATCATTGTTATTTAGTGCCTGCGTTGAGCATGAACATTATATCTGGATCTTGTTTATTGCGAGACGGTTACTCTTTTAAGTCAGAGAATAATGGTTGTTCTATTTCTATGAGTAACATCTTTTATGGTCATGCACCGAATGTGATAGGATTGTTCATATTGAATCTTGATAGCGATACGCATATACATAACATTGAGACCAAAAGAGTTAGAGTAAACAATGATAGCGCCATATTTTTGTGGCACTGCCGCTTAGGTCATATTGGTGTAAAGCGCATGAAGAAACTCCATGCTGATGGACTTTTGGAGTCACTTGACTTTGATTCACTTGACACGTGCGAACCATGCCTCATGGGCAAGATTACTAAGACTCCGTTCTCCGGAACAATGGAGCGTGCAAGTGACTTATTGGAAATCATACATACCGATGTGTGTGGTCCGATGAGCGTGGAGGCACGCGGCGGATATCGTTATTTTCTCACCTTCACTGACGATTTGAGTAGATATGGTGATGTCTACTTGATGAAGCACAAGTCTGAAACATTTGAAAATTTCAAGCAATTTCAGAGTGAAGTGGAAAATCATCGTAACAAGAAGATCAAGTTCCTACGGTCTGATCGTGGGGGTGAATATCCGAGTTTCGAGTTTGGTGATCACTTAAGACAATGTGGAATTGTTTCGCAGTTGACACCGCCTGGAACACCACAGCGTAATGGTGTGTCCGAACGTCGTAATCGTACTTTATTAGAGATGGTGCGATCTATGATGTCTCTTACTGATTTGCCGTTATCGTTTTTGGGTTATGCATTAGAAACAGCTGCATTCACTTTAAATAGGGCACCATCAAAAATCCGTTGAGACGACACCATACGAACAGTGGTATGGCAAAAGATCAAAGTTGTCGTTTCTTAAAGTTTGGGGATGTGATGCTTATGTCAAAAAGCTTCAGCCTGAAAAGCTGGAACCCAAAGCGGAAAAGTGCGTCTTCATAGGTTACCCAAAAGAGACAGTTGGGTACACCTTCTATCTCAAATCCGAGGGCAAAGTGTTTGTTGCTAAAAACGGAGCTTTTCTCGAGAAGGAGTTTCTCTCGAGAGAATTGAGTGGGAGGAAGATAGAACTTGACGAGGTTGTCAAACCTATCATCCCTCTGGATGGTGGCGCAGGGCAGGGGGAAACCTCTGTCATTGCGACGCCAGTTGAGGAGGAAGTTAATGATGATGATCATGAAACTCCAATTCAAGTTTCTGTTGAACCACGCAGGTCGACGAGATCACGTGCTGCTCCAGAGTGGTACGGTAATCCCGTCTTGTCAATCATGTTGTTAGACAACAATGAACCTGCAAATTATGAAGAAGCAATGGTGGGGCCAGATTCCAACAAATGGCTAGAAGCCATGAAATCCGAGATAGGATCCATGTATGAGAACAAAGTGTGGACTTTGGAGATACTACCTGAGGGCCGCAAGGCTATTCAGACCAAATGGATTTTTAAGAAGAAGACGGACGCTGACGACAATGTGACCGTTTATAAAGCTCGACTTGTGGCAAAGGGTTTTTTCACAAGTTCTAGGAGTTGACTACGATGAGACTTTCTCACCTGTAGCGATGCTTAAATCCGTCAGAATCATGTTAGCAATAGCTGCATTTTTCGATTATGAAATCTGGCAGATGGATGTCAAAACGGTGTTCCTTAACGGTTTCCTTAAGGAAGAGTTGTATATGATACAACCCGAAGGTTTTGTCGATCCTAAGAATGCTAACAAGGTGTGCAAGCTCCAGCGATCCATTTATGGACTGGTGCAAGCATCTCGGAGTTGGAACAAACGCTTTGATGAGGTGATCAAAGCATTTGGGTTTATACAAGTGGTTGGAGAATCTTGTATTTACAAGAAAGTGAGTGGGAGCTCTGTGGCATTTCTAATATTATATGTGGATGACATATTACTGATTGGAAACAACATAGAGTTTTTGGAGAGCATAAAAGGTTACTTGAATAAAAGTTTCTCTATGAAGGACCTAGGAGAAGCTGCTTACATTCTAGGCATTAAGATCTATAGGGATAGATCAAAACGCCTGATAGGACTTTCACAAAGCACATACCTTGATAAAGTTTTGAAGAGGTTCAAAATGGAACAGTCCAAGAAAGGGTTCTTGCCAGTTCTACAAGGTACGAAATTGAGTAAGACTAAGTGCCCAGCAACTGATGAAGATAGAGAGCATATGCGCTCCGTCCCCTATGCTTCAGCCATAGGTTCTATCATGTATGCAATGCTCTGCACTAGACCGGATGTTAGCCTGGCCATAAGTATGGCAGGTAGGTTCCAGAGTAATCCAGGAGTGGATCACTAGACAGCGGTCAAGAATATCCTGAAGTACCTGAAAAGGACTAAGGAGATGTTTCTCGTATATGGAGGTGACGAAGAGCTCGCCGTAAAAGGTTACGTCGATGCAAGCTTTGACACAGATCCGGACGACTCTAAGTCGCAAACCGGATACATATTTATTCTTAATGGGGGTGCAGTAAGCTGGTGCAGTTCCAAGCAAAGCGTCGTAGCAGATTCTACATGTGAAGCGGAGTACATGGCTGCCTCGGAGGCGGCTAAGGAAGGTGTCTGGATGAAGCAGTTCATGACGGATCTTGGAGTGGTGCCAAGCGCACTGAATCCAATAACCTTATTCTGTGACAACACTGGTGCCATTGCCTTAGCAAAGGAACCACAGTTTCACAAGAAGACCAGGCACATCAAACGACGCTTCAACCTCATCCGCGACTACGTCGAGGAAGAGGACGTAAATATATGCAAAGTGCACACGGATCTGAATATAGCAGACCCGCTGACTAAACCTCTTCCACGCCAAAACATGATCAACACCAGAACTGTATGGGTGTTAGATTTATTACAATGTAATTCACATGGTGATGTTTGGGCTAGATTATTGACTCTAGTGCAAGTGCGAGACTGTTGGAATTATGCCCTAGAGGCAATAATAAATATAGTTATTATTATAATTCCAGTATCAAGATAATCGTTTATTATCCATGCTATAATTGTATTGAATGAAGACTCATTTACATGTGTGGATACATAGACAAAACACCGTCCCTAGCAAGGCTCTAGTTGGCTAGCCAGTTGATCAAAGATAGTCAGTGTCTTTTGATTATGAACAAGGTGTTGTTGGTTGATAACTGGATCACGTCATTAGGAGAATCACGTGATGGACTAGACCCAAACTAATAGACGTAGCATGTTGATCGTGTCATTTTGTTGCTACTGTTTTCTGCGTGTCAAGTATTTATTCCTATGACCATGAGATCATATAACTTACTGACACCGGAGGAATGCTTTGTGTGTATCAAACGTCGCAACGTAACTGGGTGACTATAAAGATGCTCTACACGTATCTCCGAAGGTGTTAGTTGAGTTAGTATGGATCAAGACTGGGATTTGTCACTCCGTGTGACGGAGAGGTATCTCGGGGCCCACTCGGTAATACAACATCACACACAAGCCTTGCAAGCAATGTAACTTAGTGTAAGTTTCGGGATCTTGTATTACGGAACGAGTAAAGAGACTTGCCGGTAAACGAGATTGAAATAGGTATGCGGATACTGACGATCGAATCTCGGGCAAGTAACATACCGAAGGACAAAGGGAATGACATACGGGATTATATGAATCCTTGGCACTGAGGTTCAAACGATAAGATCTTCGTAGAATGTGTAGGATCCAATATGGGCATCCAGGTCCCGCTATTGGATATTGACCGAGGAGTCTCTCGGGTCATGTCTGCATAGTTCTCGAACCCGCAGGGTCTGCACACTTAAGGTTCGACGTTGTTTTATGCGTATTTGAGTTATGTGGTTGGTTACCGAATGTTGTTCGGAGTCCCGGATGAGATCACGGACGTCACGAGGGTTTCCGGAATGGTCCGGAAACGAAGATTGATATATAGGATGACCTCATTTGATTACCGGAAGGTTTTCGGAGTTACCGGGAATGTACCGGGAATGACGAATGGGTTCCGGGAGTTCACCGGGGGGGGGGGGGGGCAACCCACCCCGGGGAAGCCCATAGGCCTTGAGGGTGGCACACCAGCCCTTAGTGGGCTGGTGGGACAGCCCAAAAGGCTCTATGCGCCAAGAAGAAGAAAATAAAGAGAGAAAGAAAAAAAAAGGAGGAGGTTGGAAGGAAGGGGGACTCCCTCCCACCAAACCAAGTCCAACTCGGTTTGGGGGGGGGGGGGAGAGTCCTCCCCCTTGGACTCGGCCGACCCCCTTGGGGCTCCTTGAGCCCCAAGGCAAGGTCCCCTCCCTCCCACCTATATATACGGAGGTTTTAGGGCTGATTTGAGACGACTTTTCCACGGCAGCCCGACCACATACCTCCACGGTTTTTCCTCTAGATCGCGTTTCTGCGGAGCTCGGGCGGAGCCCTGCTGAGACAAGGTCATCACCAACCTCCGGGGTGCCGTCACGCTGCTGGAGAACTCTTCTACCTCTCCGTCTCTCTTGCTGGATCAAGAAGGCCGAGATCATCGTCGAGCTGTACGTGTGCTGAACGCGGAGGTGCCGTCCGTTCGGTACTAGATCGTGGGATTGATCGCGGGATTATTCGCGGGGCGGATCGAGGGACGTGAGGACCTTCCACTACATCAACCGCGTTCACTAACGCTTCTGCTGTACGATCTACAAGGGTACGTAGATCACTCATCCCCTCTCGTAGATGGACATCACCATGATAGGTCTTCGTGTGCGTAGGAAAATTTTTGTTTCCCATGCGACGTTCCCCAACAGCTTATACCCACGACAGTTGGCGCCCACCGTCTAAGCGACTTCCGGCGAGTTTGCGACTACATCATTTCGTCATGTTGTCCGGTGGAGATTCGAGCATGGGTCACGAGATCTTCTTCGGCGCTCTCTCCTTCATCGTTGACGATTCGGCATGGCTTCGGGACGCCCCTCTCGACGTCGAGGCGCTTCCCCGCCGCGGGGCTACGTACTTCCGTGCCGGCGCCCGCGACATTCTTCTTCTCCAGCAGTCGGCTCTGGTGTCGACCTACACCGCCGTCATGCGCCACAACAAGCGGTCCCGCCGTCCGCGGCTCCAGCGTTGGGTGCAACACGCCCAGGCGCGCCAGAACACGTCTGCACAAGTGGCGGTTCTAGAGTTGGTTGTGGTTGCCCCGCCGTCCCAGCGCTCGGACTCGGTTCCGACTGAGTTTCCTTCCGAGTACTTGGGTCGCGGGCCTGCAGCAGAAGTACACATGGCCAACTGCCATGAAGATCCCCGTCAAGCTGGCCGGAACGAGCACGAGATCGGCGAAACGTCCGGCGCGCGTCGTCCGCCTCGCCGTTCTGCCACTCGGCACACTCGGTGGAGCAACGTGGAGTTGTTCCGCACACCCCTCCTGAACTTGGCTGCGGCTGCCAAGATAGCCGATTCCCTTCAGCCGACTGATTCAGAAGCTGGCAGGGGAATCGAGCAAAGCCGCGCCCTGTTGCACACGGCGCAGCAGCAAAATTCGGCTGTCTCTCAGTCGTACAACAGGATCCACAATAGTTTTGTTCATGCGAATACGCATCGGTTAGTTCACAACCCTGGTTCTCGTCAGCGACACAGGGGAGGCAGCCGTTCCATAAATCCCGAAGATCATCGCCGTTCACGCACCCCTCCACGGGGTGGGCCCTACGGGCCCCGACATCATGATGATCGGCGTTCAGTCGGTGACACTTACGACCCAAGGCCCGACGCGAGAGGGCATATCGCCCAGCAGAGGGTCGACAGGGGCCGAGCCCACCGCGATGGTTACGATATTGACCGCCCGAGTGGAAGCAGGACCATCGTTTCTGGTCCCGAGTGTTTCAGTCGAGCCATCCGTTTGGCTGACATCCCTCCCAACTTCCGATTGGCGACGGGAATTAGCAAGTTTACAGGAGAGTCCAAGCCAGAAACGTGGTTGGATGATTACTGAGTGACAGTCCAGATCGGAGGAGGAGACGACCATGTCGCCATGAAGCACCTCCCTCTGATGCTCGACGGCTCGGCGCGAGCTTGGCTGAACCAGTTGGCCCCCTCAAGCATCTACAGCTGGGCAGATCTGTCCCGAGTGTTCATCAGGACCTTCGAAGGGACGTGCAAGCACCATGCTGGCCTCGTGGAGCTCCGGCACTGCGTCCAGAAGCAGAATGAGCCCCTGCGTGATTTCATTCAGCGTTGGACAACTCTCTAACATACGGTGGAGAACGTCACAGAGCATCAAGCAGTCTGCGCCTTCAAGGCAGGCATGCGGTACAGGGATCTGTACCTAAAGTTCGGCCGAACAGGCGACATCTCCATGAGCAAGATGATGGAGATAGCAACACGCTATGCAAATGGCGTAGAAGAGGACCGCATCCGAAGCGGCAAGAACAAAACAGTCGCCGATGGAGATGGGAACAACACTCGGAAGCAAAAGTAGAAAGCTCCATCCACTCCGCAGGCAGAAGCTGCAGCCGTAACCAACACCAAGTTCAAAGGCAAAGGGAAGGCTCAGTTCACCCCCAAGAAGAAGCAGTTCAATAACCCCATCCTGGACCAGCCATGTCCGGTTCATAAGAAGATGGATGAAGAGGGCAACCCCATATATGCGAAGCATACCACTCGACAGTGTCGCCTCCTGATCCAGGGGTTCAGCGAAGGGCAACCGAGTGAAAAGGACAATGAATAGGATGAGGAGGAGAAGGAGGATCCGTTCCCCCAAGTCCATGCAACACTGATGATTTTTGCTGACGTTGAGAGCAAGAGTCGACTGAAGCTGGTGAACAAGGAGGTGAACATGGCCACCCCTACCAACCCCAAGTTCCTCAAATGGTCTCAGACTGCGATCACCTTTGACCAGTCGGATCATCCAGCACACGTACCCACCCCAGGGAGGCAGGCTCTGGTCATCGACCCGGTGGTGGAGGGAGTCCGACTACGCAAAGTCCTCATGGACGGCGGCAGTGGCTTGAACATCATGTACGCCGACACTCTCAAGGGGATGGGCATTCCGATGTCCAAACTCAGCGAGAGCAGCATGCAGTTCCATGGAGTCGTCCCTGGAAGAAAGGCCAAGTCACTCGGCCAGATCGCGTTGGACGTCGTTTTTGGCTCCGACAAGAACTTCCGCAAGGAAAAGCTGACGTTCGAAGTGGTCGACTTCCAGAGCGCTTACCACGCAATTCTGGGCCGCCCAACGTATGCACGATTCATGGCCCGTCCATGTTACGTATACCTGAAGCTGAAGATGCCAAGCCCAAAGGGTGTGATCACCATCACAGGCAATCGGCAGCGAGCCGAAGAGTGTCTGCAGCAGGGATCAAGAATCGCCGACCAGCAGATGGCCGTCCTCGAGCTTGATGAGTACAAGAAAACAGTCGACCCCGCTGACTTGATGCGTTCGAAGAAGCCAGCTTCGGAGTCTGCATTCCAGTCGGCGGGAGAGACGAAGAAGGTCAGCATCCACCCGACGGACGACACTGCTGTCCCGACGAACATCTCCACCACCCTCGATCCTAAATAGGAAAGCGAGCTCACCCAATTCCTCCGTGAGAACTGGGACATCTTCGCATGGAAACCCTCTGACATGCCAGGTGTACCCAGGGAGTTGGCTGAGCACCGACTACATGTGGATCCCACCGCTCGGCCTGTCCGAGAACGCTTGCGTCGGTCCGCCGCGCACAAGAGGAAGGCAATCGGAGAAGAGGTAGCCAAGCTTTTGGCAGCCAACTTCATTCGCGAGGTTCACCACTCCGAGTGGCTCGCCAATGTTGTCATGGTTCCCAAGAAGGACAAGTCGCTCCGAATGTGCATCGACTTCAAACACCTCAATAAAGTCTGCCCAAAAGACCATTTTCCGCTCCCCCGCATCGATCAAATTGTCGATTCGACTACGGGTTGCGAGCGTCTGTCATTTCTTGATGCCTACTTGGGCTATCATCAGATCCGTCTGTATGGCCCCGATGAATTAAAGACAGCCTTCATCACCCCATTCGGGTGCTTCTGCTACATCACTATGCCATTCGGTTTGAAGAATGCAGGAGCTACCTTCATGCGCATGATCCAAAAATGCCTCCTCGACCAGATCGGTCGGAATGTGGAGGCGTATATGGATGATATCGTAGTCAAGTCATGCAAAGGTTCCGACCTGCTGACTGACTTGGCAGAAACATTCGTCAACCTTCGTAGGTAAGATATCAAGCTCAACCCCGCCAAGTGTTCATTCGGCGTTCCCAGTGGAAAGTTACTCGGTTTCTTCGTTTCCGAACGAGGGATCGATGTCAACCCCGAAAAGATCGGGACCATCGTCCGAATGAAGAGGCCGGTCAGAATACACGATGTTCAACGGCTCACAGGTTACCTAGCGGCTTTGAGCAGGTTTATCAGTCGACTCGACGAGAATGCACTTCCTCTGTACCGACTCATGAAGAAATAAGATACTTTCGAGTGGACAGATGAAGCCCAAGTCGCTTCGACGACCTCAAAGTCCTACTTTCCACCCAGCCAGTTCTTACTGCTCCGCTCAGTAAAGAGCCCCTTCTTCTGTATATCGCAGCTACAAATCAAGTCGTCAGCACTGTTCTTACAGTCAAACGAGAAGAAGAAGGCAAAGCATACAAAGTTCAGCGGCCAGTGTATTACGTCTCCGAAGTCCTGACTCCTTCCAAGCAGAGGTATCCCCACTATCAAAAACTTATCTACGGGATTTACATGACTGCGAAGAAGGTGGCCCATTATTTCCAAGACCACTCGGTGTGTGTCGTTTCTGATGCTCCGTTGTCGGAAATCCTCCACAATCGAGACGCATCAAGCCGAGTGGCGAAGTGGGCAATGGAGATGTTGTACTGCGATATCAAGTTCGAGGCCAAGAAAGCTATTAAGTCTCAAGCTCTGGCTGACTTCATAGCAGAATGGGTAGAACAACAGCAACCGACCCACATCTACTCGGCTCATTGGATAATGTTCTTCGATGGGTCCAAGATGTTGAATGGCTCCGGCGCTGGAGTTGTGGTCGTATCGCCAAAGGGCGACAAACTCAAATATGTGTTGCAGATACACTTTGATTCCTCCAACAATGAGGCAGAGTATGAAGCTCTCCTTTATGGACTGCGTATGGCCATCGCACTCGACGTCCGTCGCCTGATGGTCTATGGCGATTCGGATTTGGTGGTTAATCAAGTGATGAAAGAGTGGGACGTCAGGAACCCCACCATGACCACATACTCCAATGCAGTGAGGAAGCTCGAGAAGAAGTTTGAAGGTCTAGAACTCCATCATGTTCCGCGACTGAAGAACCAAGCAGCTGATGAGTTGGCAAAACTCGGATCCACTCGGAAACCAGTCCCGAGTGACGTCTGCCTCGAGCACCTCCACCTTCCCTCAGTCAAAGAAGATCCTTTCACAGAGGAACCAGTACAACCAAAGAGTTCGACAGATCCGACTGAAGTCGACGTACCAGCTGTGGTTGATCTGATCGTGGAGGTTCTTGCTGTCATCCCCAATTGGACTGTGCCGATCATTGCATATATCCTGAGGCAGGAATTACCAGAAGACGAAGTCCAGGCCAGGCAGATAGTCCGCAGGTCGAAGTCGTTCACTGCCATTGATGGCCAGTTGTACAAGGAAAGCGTTTCACGCGTTCTTCAACGATGCATCTCCCCAGAGGAGGGGCAGTTAATCCTGGAAGATATTCACTCAGGAACCTGCGGTCATCACGCCTCTTCGAGAGCGATCGTCGCCAAAGCATTCAGAGCTGGTTTCTTCTGGTTGCAGGCAAACGAAATGGCTAAAGATATGGTCGACCGATGTGAAGGCTGTCAGTTCTACTCCAACAAGTCCCACAAGCCAACATCTGCGTTGAAGACAATCCCTCTTGTGTGGCCATTTGCAGTATGGGGATTAGATATAGTCGGTCCATTCAGGACAGGCCAAGGAGGATACACACATTTGTTGGTGGCAGTCGACAAGTTCACAAAATGGATTGAAGCCAAGCCCATCAAGAAGCTCGACGCCCTAACAGCAATCAAGTTTGTCAGGGACATCATCTCCAGATTCGGTGCACCTCACAGCATAATCACGGACAACGGGACAAACTTTGACTCAGACAGGTTCAAAGGTTTCTGTGCAAGCCAAGGAATCCGAGTGGATTTTGCATCCGTGGCGCATCCTCAATCCAATGGACAAGCAGAGCGGGCGAATGGACTTATTCTGCAAGGTTTGAAGCCCCGACTCCTGCGAGAGGTGGGACATGCCGCTGGCGCATGGGTCACCGAGCTACCTTCAGTGCTTTGGGGTCTTCGCACAACCCCAAACAGATCTACAGGGCGATCACCGTTCTTCCTCGTTTACGGAGCAGAAGCAGTCCTTCCGAGTGACTTGCTTCACAATGCTCCACGAGTCGAACTCTTCTCCGAAGCTGAAGCAGAGCAAGCAAGGCAAGACGGAGTAGACCTTCTAGAGGAGGAGCGCGAGATGGCACTGACTCACTCAACCATTTATCAACAAGATCTACGGCGTTTTCACGCACGACACGTCAGGAGTCGCACGTTCAAAGCAGGCGACCTGGTGCTCCGAGTGGATCAGCAAAGACCTCACAAGTTGGCTCCGGCCTGGGAAGGACCCTTCACCATCTCCAAGGTGCTGAACAACGGAGCATACAGACTCTACAACATCGATAGGGAGACAGACGAGCCGCGAGCATGGAACGGAGATCTCCTGAAGCGCTTCTACACGTGACCGTTGACTGAAGCAATGTAAAGAACAAGTATTGGTGAAATAATATAAAGCAGATTGAGCTTTTGCAGATCCAAAATTCTTCCGCGGTCACAGACTCCGGTCTCAAAAAAAAACTTAGCTACGATCCAGAATCGCCTAAGTACTAACTTTCTCCGAGTGTGCACTAAACGTCGCACTCGGGGACTTAGCTGCGATCAAGAATCGCCTAAGTACTCACTTTCTCCGAGTGTGCACTAAACGTCGCACTCGGGGACTTAGCTGCGATCAAGAATCGCCTAAGTACTCACTTTCTCCGAGTGTGCACTAAACGTCGCACTCGGGGACTTAGCTGCGATCAAGAATCGCCTAAGTACTCACTTTCTCCGAGTGTGCACTAAACGTCGCACTCGGGGACTTAGCTGCGATCAAGAATCGCCTAAGTACTCACTTTCTCCGAGTGTGCACTAAACGTCGCACTCGGGAACTTAGCTGCAATCAAGAATCATCTAAGTACTCACTTTCTCCGAGTGTGCACTAAATGTCGCACTCGGGGACTTAGCTGCGATCAAGAATCGCCTAAGTACTCACTTTCTCCGAGTGTGCACTAAATGTCGCACTCGGAGACTTAGCTGCGATCAAGAATCGCCTAAGTACTAACTTTCTGCGAGTGTGCACTGAACGTCGCACTCGGGGACTTAGTTGCGATCAAGAATCGCCTAAGTAATAACTTTCTCCGAGCGTGCACTGAACGTCGCACTCGGGGACTTAGCTGCGATCAAGAATCGCCTAAGTAATAACTTCCTCCGAGCGTGCACTACTCGTCACATTCGAAGACTTAACTGCGATCAAGAATCGCTGAAATGGGAAAGCTTCCCGCGACTGTATCCTACAGATACACTGGGGAACTCAGCAGACCCTCATTGAGGCTCATGTGGATGTCAAGACCACTGACAATTACATGAGTAGCAGACCCTCATTGAGGCTCATGTGGATGTCAAGGCAACTGACAATTACATGAGTAACAACTCGCTCCGAGTGCGGCATATCTGTCGCACTCGAAGACTTAGCCGCGATCATGAATCGCCTAAGTACTCCGTTACCTCCGAGTGTATCCTACAGATCCACTCGGCGACTCAGCAGACCCTCTTTGAGGCTCATGTGGATGTCAAGACAACCGACAATTACATGAGTAACAACTCGCTCCGAGTGCGGCATATCCGTCGCACTCGAAGACTTAGCCGCGATCATGAATCGCCTAAGTACTCTATTACCCTCGAGTGTATCCTACAGATCCACTCGGTGACTTGGCAGACCCTTAGAGAGGCTCACACAGATGTCAAGGAAACTGACAATTACATGCTCCGCATGTTTGCCATTGGCTTCAACAAGAAAAGCCAAACAAAAACTCGAGCCAAAATGGTGTCAACAACTCTTTGGCAACATAAGAGCAAAATATTTGATTTAAATTCGAAGTTCACCTAAAGATAGTTGACTCGGTGCGGATCAAGCTTACCCGCACCGAACCAAGAATATGACAGCCAACAGAAGTGGCCAAGGTTTCTTACAACCAACACTCGGCATACCAAGGTAAAAGTTTTCTTAAGCGTCGTCCGGATTGGCGCCAGGACTGGAGGGCTCCACGAATGTGTCCAGGTCGATCCCGTCGGCGATGTGGATGGCACTCTCAAGGAAGGTTTCCATGAAGTCTTCGAATCGAAGTTTCTTCATGTTGGCGACCTTCAACGCTTTCAGCTTCTCTTCGCGCACCTCCTTGCAATGCACTCGGACCAGGGACAGCGCAACGTCTGCACCACAGCGAGCCGCAGATTTCTTCCATGACTGCACTCGGTTTGGGACCTCCTCCAGCCGAGTCATCAAGCCTTCCATCTCATACCGAGACTCGTCTTCAGGCCAAAGCTACTTGTCGATCCGGCCGATGACTTCTCTCAGTCGACCGATGAAAGGCCCAACTTTGCCCAGGCGAATGTGCGCTCGGAGCAGATCTCGATTGGCGTCCTCACCGAGTGGAAAGTTCTCGTGAATCGACCGCTCCACGTCAGCTGCTTCAGCCTTAGCGTCCATGCAAAAGTCTGCAAACACAGGACAAGCAAACAATAAGCGCAGAGTGTAACGCACATACCACAAGCACTCAGAAAAACAGGACTTACCACCCAGACGCGTTATCATCTGCCGGGCCCAATCACTGACGTATTTTTCCTGCGCTATACACCGCTTGTTCAGCACATTCATTTGCCCCATCAGCTCAGACCTATGCGCCTTCAACTTCTCAACTTCAGCAGTCAGTGCCTTGTTTGCTTCACGAGCCTGCTCCAAAGACTTCTCTCGTTCCACCAGAACATCCTTCATACCAGCCATGGCAACCAGTGCCGCATCCAGCTCACCAGCAAACTAAACCTTTTCAGCCCTGAGAGTCTCGTACGCCGTCCCCATCTCGCAAGTTTTCTGCCAGCCAGCGCCAAGAGACGATCAGCCAAATCCAACAATAAAAAGTCTAAGTTCTTCAGACCCCTGCCGACGCAAGCAGTCGACAGCGGTCTCGGGAACTACACCCAGTGGGTTCACTGAGAGTGACCCCACTGGCATGAAACTCAAACAGGTTCGCCCTATTGAGCTACATGACAACACCTAAGCCTGTGAGGCTACTACTACCCGACCTGAGTAAAATTACTCTCGGGGACTCATCCAGTAGGTACATTCCGAGTGCCCCAACTGTCAGCATTCGAACAGATTAATTTGTGATCTGATCAAGCCAAAGACAATGTGTATAAAGACAACTACCGGTGCAAGCACTCGACAGAAGTCTCGGGGACTACACCCACTGGGTTCACTAAGAGTGAACCCATTGCAAAAATCATATGGTATCCGAGCACACCCAGTGGGTTACAAGAGAAAATTAAATACTTACTAGCCCACTTACTTGAATATCGTCCCGCAGCTCCAAGCTCCGCTGGTACAGGGATGCGATGGAGTCGTACGCCCTCTTGGCTTCTCCCGCCATCGGCTCCGCCTGCACCATGGCCCCCTTGGCCGCTCCCACCTGATCCTCTGGGAGGCGCTGGACGTTATACTCGACATTCGACGGGCCTAGTATCGTTGGAGGCTCCTTGGGCATCCCAAGGCTTGCTCCAGTCGGTTCAGCAGCAACAAGCGCCGCTTCGGTCGACGGCGTCGCTTCAGTCGGCGGCACGTCCGCGGCGAGAGCAGTAACTGGCGGAGCAGCCTCAAGGACAGGCACCGAAGCTTGCTCAGACCTTCCCTGGTCACCCTCATCCACATAAATCGCCCCTGAGAGAAACCCGACCGAACGGCGTGAGATCATAGAAAAAAGGCAAGGCCGAAGACAGAATTCATGATGCAATAATGTAAACTCTCGGGATCGCTATGACGCACCTGGTTGGGACGAGACAACATTGTCCGTGTCCATGGGATCATCCCCCTGGCGCGCCGGAGAGGTGGCAGAGGTGGCAACTCTGTCGAGTGAAATTCATTCGACCATCAAACAGGAGTTCAATCGAATATCAGAAGAAGTTAGAAGAACAATATACTTACGTCGAAGTGACGGGAACGGTGACCCTCATCCGCGGCAAAGCCTTCCGAGGTTTAGATCCGCTCGGTTTGGCCACCTTGGAAGGTTGACCCGCAAGCTCGACAGCAGCGTCCCTGGTCCTTTTGGTGCTCCGGGCACTCGAGACCACGGGAACAATCGGCGGGATGCTCGAGGATGCTGGAGGAGCCGAGGGAGCTGCAGGTTCATGTCGGCGCTTGGTTCGATGCGTTGGCGGCGGGGGTGGCGAGTTCTGCTCTTCATCTTCCTCCCCTTCTTCACCAGATTCCTCCTCCGTCTCTCCACTGTCGGAGACGTACTCGACGCTTTCCACACTACCCTCCTGGCTGCCCTCCTCTTCCTCCTCGGCCGGGTTCCCGTTCGAGACGGGGGAGAACCAGTTGGTCCACTTCTGCATAAAATACAGTCGGTGACATCAGACGTCAGACGGTGATTCAACACAATGATAAATCTAGGACAGTTATGTGCACTCGGCAAGTTGTACTCACCTCGTTCGGAGGAGGGTTGTCCGCGCGGAAAGCCTTCACTCGCCGGGACCCTCTGGGGTTCTCGCAGGCGCCTGTGATCTGGAGCACCCACGACGCCACCGTCTCCCCAGTCACGCACTCGGGGTTGGTCCGAGTGGAGTCTTCGGGTCCCGTGTAATGCCACATGGCGTGGTCGCGAGCCTGCAGTGGTTGGATGCGCCGACCGAGGAAAACCTCCAGCAAATCTATGCCGGTGACTCCCCTTCTGACGACATCTACGAGTGCGTCGACCAGAGGCTGGATGTTGATCTTCTCCGCCTTTGTGAGTGCAAGTTGCTTGGGCGGAGCGGGTCGATCTAAGCTAAAAGGAGGCAACCCTGTCGTGGCATTCGGGCAAGCGACGTCCTGGCAGTAGAACCACGTCGACTGCCAGTTCTTAACCGATTCACTCAGCTGAAGAGCGGGATAACTACTTTTGCTCTTCTTTTGGAAGCCTAAACCCCCACAGAGCTGGAGAAGGTGAGTCTTATCATCTGACTGATTAAGTCGTTTGATGGTTTGGGACCTAGCAGAGAAGATATGTTTGAAAAGCCCCCAATGGGGAGGACAACCGATGAAGCACTCGCACAAGACTACGAAAGCAGAGAGATGGGCGATGGCATTCGGGGGAAAGTGGTGGAGCTGCGCCCCAAAGTGGTTCATTATGCCTTTGAAGAAAGGGTGCGGGGGCAGGGAGAAACCTCGATGCACGTGGCTGAGCAGCAGGACGCGCTCCCCCTCCCGGGGCGCCGGCTCGGTCTCACCCTCCTCCGGCAACCTCCATGACTTGTGCGCGATCATCCCGTGCTCCACCAGCTGCAGCAAGCTCTCCTCCGTCACTGTGGAGGGGAGGAAGTCCCTCTGGATCCACCCCGTCGGTAACGCTCGCTGCCGCCGCTGAGCAGGAGCCGCCGCCTTCCCCTTCTTCTTCTTCGCCTCCAGCTTGCTAGTCTGTCCCTTGGTCATGGCGGAAGCTGCGGGTCCGCGGAGGAGAAGGAAAGGGAAGGAGATTGGGTGCGCAGGAGGAGGCGAGAGGAGCGGAGCAATCAAAGGCAAGAGATCCGGCGAGGGTAACAAGAAAACCCTCGCCGCTGAGGTTTAAGTAAGGTTCCGACTGCGTCACTGGCAGGTGGCCCCGAAACCTTATCCCCGACCAACCGCGGCGATATCAGTGGAGAAGATGAAGGCGTGGGAATCGAGGCGTCGGGCGCTACTGGAGCGCGATGTCGTCATCCCCGCTGAGCGCGCGGTAACCGAAATTTGAGGATCCCGGAAAATCCGCCGTTGTCAGTTGACTGGTCACGTCAGGAGATACCCTGGAAGCACTCGGTCTCCGACAGTTTGTTCCACAAATACTTCCACTCGGATCATTGATCAGAAAAGATAAAATGGATCGAGGCAAGCAACGCCAAAGTCACATACGTTCTAGTCGGATCCAAACTTCAAGCATCGCTTCGTCGTTCCAACCCCAATCTATTCGGGGACTAATGACGGGGTTATAGTCCTAGGGTAGGGTCATAGGCCTGCCCTGTAGGTCCTACCCAAGGACTACCCCTCATAAGGGATAAGGCCCTTATTCAGTTCCGACTGACTAAGAAGTTCCCATCGTCCAGTCGGTAACAGGTCATCAACCATCCAGTCGGAGACTAGCATTCGGAGCGACTCAAACTAACCGACTGGATTCCACTCTGTGCATCGTAACCCCCCTGGAGGGAAACGGTCATACGTTTCCATGTGCCTTTATTAGCATTTAAGACGTACGTTACCTGTAACGTAGGTTTTATAATCGCCACTACTCCACCCCTGTACATCGGACCGTTGTGGAGGGCAGCGCACTCTATATAAGCCACCCTCCCCCACTGGTGCAGGGGTTAGCAATTCACTGTATTCTATATTCCACTCGACAACAAGCTCCCTGAGCACTGAGACGTAGCGCTATTACCTCCACCGCAGAGGGGCCTGAACTCATACAACCTTGCCGTAGCTAAGGCTCTGCCCATCCCTTTCGTACCCTACACATCTACTGTCAGGCTTATACCCACGACACCTCTTAAGTTCCTTCAATTCTTCTGGACCCAATTTGTACGGCCGCTTGCACACAGGCTCAGTACCTAGCTCAAGCTCAATGACAAACTCAACTTCTCGGTGCGGAGGCATGCCTGGAAGCTCTTCTGGAAACACATCTTCATACTCGCAGACCACTGGGACTTGTGAAATAGGATTAATCTCACCCTTTTCATTCAACGAGAATAGACGGATTGTATCATCGCGCGCCACGAATATAATCACGTCCTCTGAAGAGTGGGTAAGCTTCACTTCTTTAGCTTCACAATCAATATATGCCTTGTTCATGGCCAACCAGTCCATACCAAGGATCAAATCAATGTCGGAATTGCCCAAGACATACGGAGAAGCCAGAAAAGAATAACTTCCTATCTTGACATTGACATCAGGAACTCTAGAATTTGACCTCATTTGAGCACCCGGAGAAACAACACCCAAAGGTCTATGCAAACTTGTCGAGGGAAAATCATGCTTGATGAAAAAATGACTTTGACATAAAGCAATGCAAAGCACCAGAATCGAACAAGACTTTAGCAGGAAAATCATTGACTGAAAGGTTACCCATGATCACATCATAGGAGTTGTCTGCTTCAGCTGTGTTCACCATATTGACTCGAGCTGACCTGGGGTTGAACTTCACGAGAGCATTACTTGGAGGTTTGCCTGGAGGAGGAGGCGGCAGACGGAGCTGAGAAGTGCACTTGTTGGCATAGTGACCTTTGTGCCCACACTTGTCACAAGTAACATCTGCTGGCTGACAGTACTGTGTCTGAGGAGGCCCTTGCTTCTGATGCTGGAATCTATGCTGAAAGACTGGGTTGGGTGGGTGGGAAGAACCACAGCCACCAGAATGCTTGAGCTGTTGCGAGTGCCGGGGAGGACGGGGAGACACCCAATACTTCTGTTGCTTCTGAACCACCTGAGTAGAGGAAGAGGAGCTGGAATCTCTGAAGCGCTTCTTAGAATTCTCCACCCTGAGCAAGGCTGCCTCTACCCTAAGAGCTAAGTTGTAGAACTTGTCGAACTTATCAGGATCGTGCAAAGCAATAGCTAACTGCAAATCTTCTTTCAAGCCACCTCTGAACTGATAAATCTTGCTCTTCTGATCAGGGATATCCTGCAAGGCGTATCGGGCTAGCTCGTGGAACTCGACACTGTACTTGTACACGGAGTTACCACCCTGCTTCAAGCGCCTGAACTTCTCACGCATTTCCTCCACGAAGCTAGACGGAATGTAGTGGGACCTAAAGTCACGGCATAACTCATCCCAAGTGATCACTCTAGCGCCCCTGGAATCCTTCAAATGTTGCCACCAGATAGATGCTTGCCCCTTCATCTGGAAAGTTGCAAACTTGACGAAATCCTCAGGACGAACATTGCTGCACTCAAAATGCTTGTTCATGTTGTGGATCCAATCCTCGGCATCAAACGGTTGGTCACAGGAAGTGAAAGTCTTCGGTTGATTCGACAAGAACTGACTCAGATTAGCAAACTGATTGCCACCATGCTGGAAATTGCCTTGCTGCTGATTACCCCTCTCTTGCAACAACTGTAGCAGCATCCGAGTGTTTGCATTTGTAGCAGCCATCACCGCTTGCCAAGCCTCAGCAGGAGGAGGCGGCGGCAGAGGAGGATTCTCCGGAGGAGGAGGTGGTGGCGGCACATTCTCACGCCCTGGATTCTGACGAGTTGGTGGAGCCATCCTGAAGATGGACAACACATTAGCCCACAGAATAAATTGAAGGAATAGCTGAATCAAAATGACACGAATATCTGAACAGCAATATAGCAATTGCACTCGAACAACATAGTAAGAATGCTTCCTCAAAGTGATGGTCGACAAAATTCTGATTAAGACCACTTGGAAACAAGTATGAGCTAGAACTGCTCAGAACAAACATGTGATCGAGATTTCATCCGATATCTTCGTGGATAAGATCGCATGGCTCGAATTTACAGTAGCCATCCTATGCAAGGTAGTGCACACGACTTACGAAGTATCTAATACGTCTCCATCGTAGCTACTTTTCCAAACTCTTTTGCCCTTGTTTTGGACTCTAATTTGCATGATTTGAATGGAACTAACTTGGACTGACGATGTTTTCAGCAGAATTGCCTTGGTGTTAATTTTTGTGCAGAAATCAAAGTTCTCGAAACGTCCTGAAAATTTACGGAGATCATTTTTGGAAAATATGAAAAATATATGCGCCAAGTTCCACCTGAGGGGGTGGGCCAGTGGGCCACAAGCCCTCGCTCCGCCACCCCCTGGTAGCAGTGGGCAGGCTTGTGGGGCCCACACGGCTCTGCCGCCCCCAATTCCAGCTCTATAAGTTCCCTTTCATCCCAGAAAAAATAAAAAGAGAAGATTTCGTTGTGTTTGCGATATGGAGGCGCCGCCACAACTTGTTCTTCATCTGGAGGGCAGATCTGGAGTCCGTCTTGGGCTTCGGAGAGGGGAAACCGTCGCCATCGTAATCATCAACCTTCTTCCCTCTCCAATTCCATGAAGCTCTTCATCGTTCGTGAGTAATCTATTCGTAGGCTCGCTGGGCAGTGATGAGTAGGATGAGATCTATCATGTAATCGAGTTAGTTTTGATGGGGATTGATCCCTAGTATCCACTATGTTATGAGATTGATGTTGCTACTACTTTGCCATGTTTAATGCTTGTCACTAGGGCCCGAGTGCCATGATTTCAGATCTGAAATTATTATGTTGTCACCAATATATGTGTGTTTTAGAGACGATCTTGCAAGTTGTGGCTACCTACTATGTGTTATGATCCGGCAACCCCGGAGTGACAATAACCGGAACCACTCCCGGTGATGACCATAGTTTGAGGAGTTCATGTGTTCACCGAGTGCTAATGTGTTGGTCCGGTTCTTTATTAAAAGGAGAACCTTAATATCCCGTAGTTTCCTTTTGGACCCCGTTGCCACGGGAGGGATGGACAATAGATGTCATGGAAGTTCTTTTCCCTAAGCACGTATGATGACACACTGAATGCATGCCTACATCACATTGACGAACGGGAGCTAGCCACATATCTCTCCGTGTTATAACTGTTGCATGATGAATATCAGCCAAACAAATCATCGACCCATTGCCTACGAGTTTGTCCTACTGCTGATGTTACTACTGTTGCTATTGTTGTTACTTGTCTTGCTCTGCTGCTGTTACTACTGTTGTTGTTGTTACTTGTCTTGCTCTGCTGCTACTGTTGCTACTACTGTCGCTTGCTACTGTTGCTACTTGCTACTGCTGTCACTACTGTTGTTCCTTGCCATTGCCGTTACTCGCTACTTTGTTGTTGCTACTTTGCTTGCAGATACTAATCTTTTAGGTGTGGTTGAATCTGACACATTCAGCTGTTAATACTCGAGAGTATTCTCTCACCTCCTGTTTGGCGATCAACAAATTTGGGTCGAATACTCTACCCTCGAAAACTGCTACGATCCCACGCGTTGGTGGGCCGTCAACAACATTCTTCTAGTTTCGATTGCCGGAGAGTGCTAGCAGCATTCTTCTGGTTCCGTCGCAAGGGAAGGTCTGCTTTTACGGAGTCAGCATTTTTCTGGCACCGTTGCCCGGGAAGCACAGCTGACATCAACATTTTTCTAGCGTCGTTGCGGGGGGAGCACAGCTGACATCAGCATTTTTTTGGCGCTGTTGCCGGGGAGGTATTGCTATATTCTCTGAGTTACTTGGGATTTATATCTGCTGATCACTATGATGAATCTGAAGGATCCAAAGACCAAAGTGTTGCCCTCAACTACGAGGGGAGGTAAGGAATTGACATCTAGCTCTGCACTTGATTCACCTTCAGTTATGAGTAAGTTTGCGACATCACCTCCTGCTAGAAATCTTGATATGTCGCCTGTGCTTGATGATGCTTGTGATACTACTGCTAGAGATGCTATGCTTGATACTATGCTTGATATTATGCCTGATGCTATGCTTGATATTGCTAGAGATGCTATGCTTGATACTGCTAGAGATGTTATGCCTGATACCGCTTTGCCTGATGATGCTAGAGATGCTATTTTGCCTGATGATGCTATGCTTGATACTGCTAGAGATGCTACTTTGCCTGATGTTCCACTAGGAGTATTCCTTGATGCTCATGTTGCTAGAGTTACTGCCAATGCTCGTGATGCTTCTGAAACTGCCGATACTATTGAGTTAGAATGTGCTTTTGCTCCTTCTAGATCTAGCTCTCCTAGATATGAATTGCCTGATATACCTGAGGGTTACGTTATGGAGGGAGAGATAGCTGAGGATTTTCTTGCGTGTAAGGATGCCTATGACGCTGAGAAATTACTTGTCAAGTGGAAGGAAAAATCTTTGAAAGCTAGGATGAAATACGACCCGAAGTTTGCCACTTCACCTGTCTTTATCACCGATAAGGATTATGAATTCTCTGTCGATCCTGAGATAATCTCTCTAGTCGAATCTGGTCCTTTTCACGGTTATGAGTCTGAGACGGTCGTAGCCCATCTTGCCAAACTACACGATATAGCCACCCTTTTCACTAATGAGGAGAAGATCCGTCACTCCTATATCCTTAAGTTGTTTCCTTTCTCTCTAAAGGATGATGCTAAAGCCTGGTTCACCTCTCTTGCTCCTGGATGTGTGAGTAGTCCCCAGGATATCGTCTATTACTTTTGTGAGAAATATTTCCCTGCCCATAAGAAGCAATCTGCCTTGCAGGAAATATACAACTTTGCTCAACTCCAAGAAGAGAGTCTCCCACAAGCTTGGGGGAGGCTCGTCCAGCTACAAAATGCTTTGCCTGATCACCCTCTTAAGAAGAACGAGATACTTGATATCCTCTATAACGGACTTACCGATGCCTCTAGAGACCACCTAGATAGTTGTGCCGGTTGTGTTTTTAGGGAACGAACTGTAGAACAAGCTGAGACCCTACTGAATAACATCTTGATCAATGATAATGCTTGGACTATTCCCGAACCACCTCCTAAGCCAACTCCGAAGAAAAGAGGTATTCTATTCCTCAGTCCCAAAGATATGCAAGAAGCCAAGAAATCTATGCAAGAGAAAGGCATTAGATCTGAAGATGTCAAAAATCTACCACCTATCAAAGAGATCCATGGTCTCGATAACCCGATACAGGTAGTAGAAGTGAATTCTCTGCGTAGGTTTGATGAGAGTGATATTCCTTTTGATAAACCTGCTAGCCTATGCTTTGATGAATTTGACAACTTTGTTGCCAAACAACAGAATTTCAATGATTATGTTAGCAGACATTTGGAACAAAGTGTTGGAATTATGCCCTAGAGGCAATAATAAATATGGTTATTATTATAATTCCTGTATCAAGATAATAGTTTATTATCCATGCTATAATTGTATTGAATGAAGACTCATTTAGATGTGTGGATACATAGACAAAACACCGTCCCTAACATGCCTCTAGTTGGCTAGCCAGTTTGTCAATGATAGTCAGTGTCTTCTGATTATGAACAAGGTGTTGTTGCTTGATAACTGGATCACGTCATTGGGAGAATCACGTGATGGACTAGACCCAAACTAATAGACGTAGCATGTTGATCGTGTCATTTTGTTGCTACTGTTTTCTGCGTATCAAGTATTTATTCCTATGACCATGAGATCATATAACTCACTGACACCAGAGGAATGCTTTGTGTGTATCAAACATCGCAACGTAACTGGGTGACTATAAAGATGCTCTACAGGTATCTCCAAAGGTGTTAGTTGAGTTAGTATGGATCAAGACTGGGATTTGTCACTCCGTGTGACGGAGAGGTATCTCGGGGCCCACTCGGTAATACAACATCACACACAAGCCTTGCAAGCAATGTAACTTAGTGTAAGTTGCGGGATCTTGTATTACGGAACGAGTAAAGAGACTTGCCGGTAAACGAGATTGAAATAGGTATGCGGATACTGACGATCGAATCTCGGGCAAGTAACATACCGAAGGACAAAGGGAATGACATACGGGATTATATGAATCCTTGGCACTGAGGTTCAAACGATAAGATCTTCGTAGAATATGTAGGATCCAATATGGGCATCCAGGTCCCGCTATTGGATATTGACCGAGGAGTCTCTCGGGTCATGTCTGCATAGTTCTCGAACCCGCAGGGTCTGCACACTTAAGGTTCGACGTTGTTTTATGCGTATTTGAGTTATATGGTTGGTTACCGAATGTTGTTCGGAGTCCCGGATGAGATCACGGACGTCACGAGGGTTTCCGAAATAGTCCGGAGACGAAGATTGATATATAGGATGACCTCATTTGATTACCGGAAGGTTTTCGGATTTACCAGGAATGTGCCGGGAATGACGAATGGGTTCCAGGAGTTCACCGGGGGGGCAACCCACCCCGGGGAAGCCCATAGGCCTTTGGGGAGACACACCAGCCCTTAGTGGGCTGGTGGGACAGCCCACAAGTGCTCTATACGCCAAGAGAAGAAAAATCAAGAGGAAAAGAAAAAAAAAAGGGAGGAGGTGGGAAGGGAGGGGGACTCCCTCCCACCAAACCTAGTCCAACTCGGTTTGGGGGGGGGGAGAGTCCTCCCCCTTGGCTCGGCTGACCCCCTTGAGGGTCCTTGGACCCCAAGGCAAGGCCCCCTCCCTCCCACCTATATATACGGAGGTTTTAGGGCTGATTTGAGACGACTTTTCCAAGGCAGCCCGACCACATACCTCCACGGTTTTTCCTCTAGATCGCGTTTCTGCGGAGCTCGGGCGGAGCCCTGCTGAGACAAGGTCATCACCAACCTCCGGAGCACCGTCACGCTGCCGGAGAACTCTTCTACCTCTCCGTCTCTCTTGCTGGATCAAGAAGGCTGAGATCATCGTCGAGCTGTACATGTGCTGAACGCGGAGGTGCCGTCCGTTCGGTACTAGATCGTGGGACTGATCGCGGGATTGTTCGCGGGGCGGATCGAGGGACGTGAGGACGTTCCACTACATCAACCGCGTTCTCTAACGCTTCTGTTGTACGGTCTACAAGGGTACGTAGATCACTCATCCCCTCTCGTAGATGGACATCACCATGATAGGTCTTCGTGCGCGTAGGAAAATTTTTGTTTCCCATGCGACGTTCCCCAACAGTGGCATCATGAGCTAGGTTCATGCATAGATGTCTTCTCGAGTAGAACACAAAAGTTTTTGTGGGCGGTGATGTGCGTTTTGCTGCCCTCCTTAGTCTTTTCTTGATTCCGCGGTATTGTTGGATTGAAGCGGCTTGGACCGACATTATTCGTACGCTTACGAGAGACTGGTTTCATCGTTACGAGTAACCCCCTTTGCTCAAAGATGACTGGCAAGTGTCGGTTTCTCCAACTTTAGTTGAATCAGATTTGACCGAGGAGGTCCTTGGATGAGGTTAAATAGCAACTCATATATCCCCGTTGTGGTGTTTGCGTAAGTAAGATGCGATCCTACTAGATACCCTTGGTCACCACGTAAAACATGCAACAACAAAATTAGAGGACGTCTAACTTGTTTTTGCAGGGTATGCTTGTGATGTGATATGGCCAACGATGTGATGTGATATATTGGATGTATGAGATGATCATGTTGTAATAGAAATATCGACTTGCACGTCGATGGTACGGCAACCGGCAGGAGCCATAGGGTTGTCTTTATACTAACGTTTGTGCTTGCAGATGCGTTTACTATTTTGCTAGGATGTAGCTTTAGTAGTAATAGCATGAGTAGCACGACAACCCCGATGGCAACACGTTGATGGATGATCATGGTGTGGCGCCGGTGACAAGAAGATCGTGCCGGTGCTTTGGTGATGGAGATCAAGAAGCACGTGATGATGGCCATATCATGTCACTTATGAATTGCATGTGATGTTAATCCTTTTATGCACCTTATTTTGCTTAGAACGACGGTAGCATTATGAGGTGATCTCTCACTAAAATTTCAAGACGAAATTGTGTTCTCCCCGACTGTGCACCGTTGCTACAGTTCGTCGTTTCGAGACACCACGTGATGATCGGGTGTGATAGACTCAACGTTCACATACATCGGGTGCAAAACAGTTGCGCACGCGGAACACTCGGGTTAAGCTTGACGAGCCTAGCATGTGCAGACATGGCCTCGGAACACATGAGACCGAAAGGTCGATCATGAATCATATAGTTGATATGATTAGCATAGGGATGCTTACCACTGAAACTATACTCAACTCACGTGATGATCGGACTTGGGATAGTGTAAGTGGATCATGAACCACTCAAATGACTAGAGAGATGTACTTTTTGAGTGGGAGTTTAGCATATAATTTGATTAAGTTAAACTCTAATTATCTTGAACATAGTCTAAGTCCACTTTGAATATATTTGTGTTGTAGATCATGGCTCACGTGACAGTCATCCTGAATTTTAATACGTTCCTAGAGAAAGCTAAGTTGAAAGATGATGGAAGCAACTTTGTAGACTGGGCTCGTAATCTTAAGCTAATCTTACAAGCTGGGAAGAAGGATTATGTCCTTAATGCTGCGCTAGGAGATGAACCACCCGCTACGGCTGATCAGGATGTTAAGAACGCTTGGCTAGCACGTAAGGAGGACTACTCAATAGTTCAATGTGCAGTCTTGTATGGCTTAGAACCGGGACTTCAACGTTGCTTTGAGCGTCATGGAGCATTTGAGATGTTCTAGGAGTTGGAGTTTATCTTTCAGAAGAACGCCCGGATCGAGAGGTATGAGACCTCCGATAAATTCTATGCTTGCAAGATGGAGGAAAACTCGTCTGTCAGTGAACATGTGCTCAAAATGTCTGGGTACTCAAACCGTCTAGCTGAGCTGGGGATTGAACTCCCGCAAGAAGCTATCACTGACAGAATCCTTCAATCACTGCCGCCAAGCTATAAAGGCTTTGTGTTGAACTACAACATGCAAGGGATGAACAAGTCTCCCGGCGAGTTGTTTGCGATGCTGAAGGTCGCAGAGTCTGAACTCCGTAAAGAGCATCAAGTGTTGATGGTGAGCAAGACCACTAGTTTCAAGAGAAACGGCAAAGGCAAGAAGGGCAATTCGAAGAAGAGTGGCAAGCCTGTTGCCAATCCGCCGAAGAAACCCAAGGCTGGACCTAAGCCTGAAACAGAGTGCTTCTATTGCAAGGGTATGGGTCACTGGAAGCGCAATTGCCCCAAGTATCTGGCAGATAAGAAGGCGGGCAAAGAAAAATCAGGTATATTTGATATACATGTTATTGATGTGTACTTAACCGGCTCTCGTAGTAGTGCCTGGGTAATCGATACCGGTTCCGTTGCTCACATTTGCAACTCGAAGCAGGAACTGCGGAATAGACGAAGGCTGGCGAAAGACAAAGTGACGATGCGCGTAGGAAATGGTTCCAAGGTTGATGCAATCGCCGTCGGCACAGTGTCACTTCAGCTACCATCGGGATTGGTGATGAACTTAAATCGTTGTTATTTAGTGCCTGCGTTGAGCATGAACATTATCTCTGGATCTTGTTTATTGCGAGACGGTTACTCTTTTAAGTCTGAGAATAATGGTTGTTCTATTTCTATGAGTAACATCTTTTATGGTCATGCACCGAATGTCAGAGGATTGTTCATATTGAATCTTGATAGCGATACGCATATACATAACATTGAGACCAAAAGAGTTAGAGTAAACAATGATAGCGCCATATTTTTGAGGCACTGCCGCTTGGGTCATATTGGTGTAAAGCGCATGAAGAAACTCCATGCTGATGGACTTTTGGAGTCACTTGACTTTGATTCACTTGACACGTGCAAACCATGCCTCATGGGCAAGATGACTAAGACTCCGTTCTCCGGAACAATGGAGCGTGCAAGTGACTTGTTGGAAATCATACATACCGATGTGTGTGGTCCAATGAGCGTAGAGGCACGCGGCGGATATCGTTATTTTCTCACCTTCACTGACGATTTAAGTAGATATGGTTATGTCTACTTGATGAAGCACAAGTCTGAAACATTTGAAAAGTTCAAGCAATTTCAGAGTGAAGTGGAAAATCATCGTAACAAGAAGATCAAGTTCCTACGGTCTAATCGTGGGGGTGAATATCTGAGTTTCGAGTTTGGTGCTCACTTAAGACAATGTGGAATTGTTTCGCAGTTAACACCGCCTGGAACACCATAGCGTAATGGTGTGTCCGAACGTCGTAATCGTACTTTGTTAGAGATGGTGCGATCTATGATGTCTCTTACTGATTTGCCGTTATCATTTTGGGGTTATGCATTAGAAACAGCTGCATTCACTTTAAATAGGGCACCATCAAAATTCGTTGAGACGACACCATACGAACTGTGGTATGGCAAAAGGCCAAAGTTGTCGTTTCTTAAAGTTTGGGGATGTGATGCTTATGTCAAAAAGCTTCAGCCTGAAAAGCTGGAACCCAAAGCGGAAAAGTGCGTCTTCATAGGTTACCCAAAAGAGACAGTTGGGTACACCTTCTATCTCAAATCCGAGGGCAAAGTGTTTGTTGCTAAAAACGGAGCTTTTCTCGAGAAGGAGTTTCTCTCGAGAGAATTGAGTGGGAGGAAGATAGAACTTGACGAGGTTGTCGAACCTCTCATCCCTCTGGATGGTGGCGCAGGGCAAGGGGAAACCTCTGTCGTTGCGACGCCGGTTGAGGAGGAAGTTAATGATGATGATCATGAAACTCCAGTTCAAGTTTCTGTTGAACCAGGCAGGTCGACGAGATCACGCGCTGCTCCAGAGTGGTACGGTAATCCCGTCTTATCAATCATGTTGTTAGACAACAATGAACCTGCAAATTATGAAGAAGCAATGGTGGGCCCAGATTCCAACAAATGGCTAGAAGCCATGAAGTCCGAGATAGGATCCATGTATGAGAACAAATTGTGGACTTTGGAGATACTACCTGAGGGCCGCAAGGCTATTTAGAACAAATGGATCTTTAAGAAGAAGACGGACGCTGACGGTAATGTGACCGTTTATAAAGCTCGACTTGTGGCAAAGGGTTTTTCACAAGTTCCAGGAGTTGACTACGATGAGACTTTCTCACCCGTAGCGATGCTTAAGTCCGTCACAATCATGTTAGCAATAGCTGCATTTTTCGATTATGAAATCTGGCAGATGGATGTCAAAACGGCGTTCCTTAACGGTTTCCTTAAGGAAGAGTTGTATATGATGCAACCCGAAGGTTTTGTCGATCCTAAGAATGCTAACAAGGTATGCAAGCTCCAGAGATCCATTTATGGACTGGTGCAAGCATCTCGGAGTTGGAACAAACGCTTTGATGAGGTGATCAAAGCATTTGGGTTTATACAAGTGGTTGGAGAATCTTGTATTTACAAGAAAGTGAGTGGGAGCTCTGTGGCGTTTCTAATATTATATGTGGATGACATATTACTGATTGGAAACAACGTAGAGCTTTTGGAGAGCATAAAAGGTTACTTGAATAAAAGTTTCTCTATGAAGGACTTAGGAGAAGCTGCTTACATTCTAGGCATTAAGATCTATAGGGATAGATCAAAACGCCTGATAGGACTTTCACAAAGCACATACCTTGATAAAGTTTTGAAGAGGTTCAAAATGGAACAGTCCAAGAAAGGGTTCTTGCCAGTTTTACAAGGTACAAGATTGAGTAAGACTCAGTGCCCAGCAACTGATGAAGATAGAGAGCATATGCGCTCCGTCCCCTATGCTTCAGCCATAGGTTCTATCATGTATGCGATGCTGTGCACTAGACCGGATGTTAGCCTGGCCAAAAGTATGGCAGGTAGGTTCCAGAGTAATCCAGGAGTGGATCACTGGACAGCGGTCAAGAATATCCTGAAGTACCTGAAAAGGACTAAGGAGATGTTTCTCGTGTATGGAGGTGACGAAGAGCTCGCCGTAAAAGGTTACGTCGATGCAAGCTTTGACACAGATCCGGATGACTCTAAGTCGCAAACCGGATACGTATTTATTCTTAATGGGGGTGCAGTAAGCTGGTGCAGTTCCAAGCAAAGCGTCGTAGCAGATTCTACATGTGAAGCGGAGTACATGGCTGCCTCGGAGGGGGCTAAGGAGGGTGTCTGGATGAAGCAGTTCATGACGGATCTTGGAGTGGTGCCAAGTGCACTGGATCTTATAACCTTGTTCTGTGACAACACGGGTGCCATTGCTTTAGCAAAGGAACCACGGTTTCACAAGAAGACCAGACACATCAAACGACGCTTCAACCTCATCCGTGACTACGTCGAGGAAGAGGACATAATATATATGCAAAGTGCACACGGATCTGAATGTAGCAGACCCGCTGACTAAACCTCTTTCACGGCCAAAACATGATCGACACCAGAACTGTATGGGTGTTAGATTTATTACAATGTAATTCACATGGTGATGTGAGGGCTAGATTATTGACTCTAGTGCAAGTGGGAGACTGTTGGAATTATGCCCTAGAGGCAATAATAAATATGGTTATTATTATAATTCCTGTATCAAGATAATAGTTTATTATCCATGCTATAATTGTATTGAATGAAGACTCATTTACATGTGTGAATACATAGACAAAACACCGTTCCTAGCATGCCTCTAGTTGGCTAGCCAGTTGGTCAATGATAGTCAGTGTCTTCTGATTATGAACAAGGTGTTGTTGCTTGATAACTGGATCACGTCATTGGGAGAATCACGTGATGGACTAGACCCAAACTAATAGACGTAGCATGTTGATCGTGTCATTTTGTTGCTACTGTTTTCTGTGTGTCAAGTATTTATTCCTATGACCATGAGATCATATAACTCACTGACACCAGAGGAATGCTTTGTGTGTATCAAACGTCGCAACGTAACTGGGTGACTATAAAGATGCTCTACAGGTATCTCCGAAGGTGTTAGTTGAGTTAGTATGGATCAAGACTGGGATTTGTCACTCCGTGTGACGGAGAGGTATCTCGGGGCCCACTCGGTAATACAACATCACACACAAGCCTTGCAAGCAATGTAACTTAGTGTAAGTTGCGGGATCTTGTATTACGGAACGAGTAAAGAGACTTGCCGGTAAACGAGATTGAAATAGGTATGCGGATACTGACGATCGAATCTCGGGCAAGTAACATACCGAAGGACAAAGGGAATGACATACGGGATTATACGAATCCTTGGCACTGAGGTTCAAACGATAAGATCTTCGTAGAATATGTAGGATCCAATATGGGCATCCAGGTCCCGCTATTGGATATTGACCGAGGAGTCTCTCGGGTCATGTCTACATAGTTCTCGAACCCGCAGGGTCTGCACACTTAAGGTTCGACGTTGTTTTATGCGTATTTGAGTTATATGGTTGGTTACCGAATGTTGTTCGGAGTCCTGGATGAGATCACGGACGTCACGAGGGTTTCCGGAATGGTCCGGAAACGAAGATTGATATATAGGATGACCTCATTTGATTACCGGAAGGTTTTCGGATTTACCGGGAATGTGCCGGGAATGACGAATGGGTTCCGGGAGTTCACCGGGGGGGGCAACCCACCCCGGGGAAGCCCATAGGCCTTTGGGGAGACACACCAGCCCTTAGTGGGCTGGTGGGACAGCCCACAAGTGCTCTATGCGCCAAGAGAAGAAAAATCAAGAGGAAAAGGGAAAAAAAGGGAGGAGGTGGGAAGGGAGGGGGACTCCCTCCCACCAAACCTAGTCCAACTCGGTTTGGGGGGGAGAGTCCTCCCCCTTGGCTCGGCCGACCCCCTTGAGGGTCCTTGGACCCCAAGGCCAGGCCCCCTCCCTCCCACCTATATATACGGAGGTTTTAGGGCTGATTTGAGACGACTTTTCCACAGCAGCCCGACCACATACCTCCACGGTTTTTCCTCTAGATCGCGTTTCTGCGGAGCTCGGGCGGAGCCCTGCTGAGACAAGGTCATCACCAACATCCGGAGCACCGTCACGCTGCCGGAGAACTCTTCTACCTCTCCATCTCTCTTGCTGGATCAAGAAGACCGAGATCATCGTCGAGCTGTACGTGTGCTGAACGCGGAGGTGCCGTCCGTTCGATACTAGATCATGGGACTGATCGCGGGATTGTTCGCGGGGCGGATCGAGGGACGTGAGGACGTTCCACTACATCAACCGCATTCTCTAACTCTTCTACTGTACGGTCTACAAGGGTACGTAGATCACTCATCCCCTCTCGTAGATGGACATCACCATGATAGGTCTTCGTGCGCGTAGGAAAATTTTTGTTTCCCATGCGACGTTCCCCAACACAAAGTACTCGTATGCCTAGCCATTTAAGTGCTTGTGTAGACAGAAATGTCAATGATCTGAAGCTTCTGAGTAAACATGCCTCTATGATTACTACTCAGGTAGAACAAGTACTTAAAGCTCAGAATGACCTGCTCAATGAATTAAATGACAACTCTGTCAGAGTCATTACTAGAGGAGGGAAAATGACTCAGGAACCTTTGTATCCTGAAGGTCATCCTAAGAGAATTGATCAAGATTCTCCAGGAATCAATGCTGATACACCCAGTCATCCTAAGGAGAAGAAGAAGGATGATAGAAACCTACATGCCAGTTCACCAAATACTGTCACACCTGAAGAACCTAATGATATTTCTGCGTCTGATGCAGAAACACAATCTGGTGATGAACATGAACCTGGTGACAATATGGACAGTGATGTTCATAATAATGCTCAACCTAGAAATGATGAGGATGTGGAGATTGAACCTTCGGTTAATCCTGATAACCCACAACCTAAGAGATACGATAAGAATGACTTTACTGCTAGGAAGCATGGTAAAGAAAGGGAGCCATGGGTTCAGAGATCTATGCCCTTTCCTCCTAAGCCATCCAAGAAAAAGGATGATGAGGATTTTGAGCGCTTCGTTGAGATGATAAGACCCATCTTTCTGCAGATGCGGTTAACTGATATGCTCAAAATATCTCCGTATGCCAAGTACATGAAAGATATCGTGACTAATAAACGGAAGATACCAGATCTTGAGATCTCCACCATGCTTGCCAACTACACTTTTAAAGGTGGAACTCCTAAGAAACTTGGTGATCCCGGAGTGCCCACTATACCTTGCTCCATTAAAGGAAACTA
This sequence comes from Hordeum vulgare subsp. vulgare, assembly GCF_904849725.1. Lineage (NCBI taxonomy): Eukaryota > Viridiplantae > Streptophyta > Magnoliopsida > Poales > Poaceae > Hordeum > Hordeum vulgare. The sequence goes on along the minus strand of NC_058520.1, from coordinate 36,319,085 downwards.
CGTAAGAACTGCCTTATGTGACCTTGGAGCCGGTGTTAGTGTTATGCTGCTCTCTCTTTATCGTAGACTTTAATTGGATAAGTTGACACCCACTGAAATTTCTCTGCAAATGGCCGACAAATCAACTGCTTTTCCTATCGGCATTTGCGAGGATGTGCCGGTTGTGGTTGCTAACACCACTATCTTAACAGACTTTGTTATCTTGGATATTCCCGAGGACGATGCCATGGATGTCATCCTCGGAAGACCCTTTTTAAACACTGCAGGGGCTGTTATAGATTGTAACAAAGGCAATGTCACTTTCCATGTCAACGGTAATGAGCACACAGTGCACTTTCCGAAGAAACGATATCAAGTACATTGCATCAATGCTATCGAAAAGACTTCATCGATTCTTATAGGGAGCTTTGAATTTCCTATTCCTCGTGTCAAGATGAAGTATGATTTGCTTGTTGGGGAGATACATATCCCCATTGAGGTGACTTAGTGGCTAACCATGAAATGGATGAATCAAAGAGTCACATACCTCTGTTTTGAGCTTTCATTTTCTTTTTGCTTAGAAGAAAAATGATAGAATTAGTTTTAGTTTTTCGTGTTTTCTGTTTTAGCGTCCCGGAGAAAAATACCTCGAAAATAAAAGTTCTCCGATGGTCCTGAAAATCTAGTATGATTTTTTCTGGAATTTTTGAAAATTACTGGGCTTGAGAGCTGGCCTGGGGCCAAACCAGTGGGCGACAAGCCCTGCCACCGCCACCCCCTGGTGGCGGAGAGCAAGCTTGTGGGGCCCATAGGGACCCCCTCCACTCATTCCAGCTCCCAGCCTCTTCTTCCACCTCCAGAAAAAAATGTTTCGCAACTCAAACCCGTGTTCTTGCTCATTTGGCTGTGATTTTCGATCTCCTTGCTCAAAGCACCATTCTCCTAACCGTTTTGGGGAAATTACTCCTTGGTAAGTGACTCCTCCATTGGTCCAATTAGTTTTTGCTCTAGTGCTTTATCCTTCGCGTATTCTTGCTACCTTGGTGACCCTGTTCTTGAGCTAGAAAGGTTGATTTTAGCTGGTCCCAAGTAGTTTTAGCGCGTGATACGTCTCTTGGCACTAGTAGGAGTAGTTGCTACAAGTTGGGTTAATCTTTATTCACTTTTCTTTCGAAGTCTCTAAAAATTTCAGAATTTTCCAGAGCTAGAAAAAGGAAAAGATGAGGAGGTTCTTGAGAGGCTCTTCAAGCCGTAACCCCAAGGAGGATGAGAAGAACCACCCCAAGTACGTAGCCCCTCGAGTCACAGAAGTTCGAGTGTGCGAGTGGCCAAGTGATGAATTCTTGCGCGCCGCTGGGATTTATGAAGACTTTTATTACTTGGTGGAGAACGCAGGTCTTACTGCGTTCGTTGCAGATAAGTGCTCACAATACCTCCTCCTCACCAATATTTTCGTTCAAAGCTTCAACTTTTATCCGAGGAAGAATCCTCCCATGGTTGAGTTCATGATATACGATGTTCCCCAGTGCATGACACTACAGGATTTTTGCAATGTATGCAAATTACCTTATGTTGGGGATATCCGTGACCCTCGTCCACGGGACTTGGAGGATTTCATTGGTACTATTGTTGTTGGAGAGCAGAGAGGAGTGTCTCGCGCTAGAATTGCTAGCATACATTTTCCTGTGCTTCGATACTTCTCACTATTTGTGGGAAAATGTTTGATTGGCCGTGGGGAGGCTGGATCACTTAGTTCTCCAGACCTTGCAGTTTTGCGCGAGGGCCTTTATAACGATAAGACTTACAGCCTAGGTGCTATAGTAGCCCAGCGGTTGAACATCAACCGTTCCAAGGGTGTCGTCTATGGAGGTATCTACGCTACCCGTCTTGCCAGACACCTTGAGATACCCATTAGACTCGGAGAGGAAGGAGAGATGCTTCTCCCTGAGAAATATCTGGATTATGACAGCATGGTTCCCCATGATTTTCTGGATAGAGATGCTAGTAGACGGATGATTTATAATCTGGTATTTAGTCAGGGTACTCGAGAGACTATTACTTTGCCTGCTCCTTCTTTGTTCGATCTTCATGCAGGCAGGTACACTATTATGCCCTCGGACATCTACGCATATTGGGGCTTGGCCCAACCACAGGTGCCCGTGCCCGAGCCGCCAGTCGAGTACCAGATGCCAGTTTATCGGTGGGAGCCAGAGGAGCTCACACAGCAGTGGCATCCATAGTCTGCTCCGGAGTATCCTGGAGCTGGTGATTTCCCACCATGGGAGTAGACCAAGCTAGTCCAAAAGCCTAAGCTTGGGGGAGTACGTGTTCTCACCGACTTTACATTCATGCTTATGCTTTCACTTTGTTGGCCGGTGTTTACACTTTGCCACTATATTATCCATGCTAGTTTATTTTCGTTTTCTTGTTTTCTTGTTTTGTGTCCTTTTGAGAAAACCCAAAAAGATTTTTCGTTCTTCTTTTGCTTGTTGGGAGCTTTCCCGTGTAAATAGTTTTCTTTTTCTTTGGGTCAAGGTAGAAGATATTGGTTACAATGTTTAGTGGTTCTTGCATGCTTACCTGTTTAGCTTTCAAAGAGCCATATTACTTTGTCTTCTCCTTTGTGTTTGCCTGCAGATTCAGCTTAGTCCAATGCACGAGCACTCTTATTATTGTTCACGTCGTTCGATCGTGCAAGTGAAAGGCAATAATGATGATATATGATGAAGTAACTGAGACTGAAAAGCTGGTATGAACTCTATCTATTTTGTTTTTGTAAATATGACTAGCTTGTCGACCCAGATTTAGCTTTGTTGTGAGAGAACCATGTTTGCAATGACAACTTAGAGATCATAGTTTCTGATGCCATGCTTATTTAGCTGAGAGCTTATAATGGTTTGTCTTGAATGCCAACATAGATTTTGAAATGACTATGATGTAATATGATAGGATAGTATTCTCCTTTGATTGTTTCAAGTGGCTTGACTTGGCACATGTTCATGCATGTAGTTGAAACAAAATCAACATAGCCTCTATGATGTTCGTGTTCATGGTGATTTATATCATGTTCATGCTTGCATTCAATGTTAGTCAAACTCATTGCATCTTGATGACTGTTGTCGCTCTCTAGTTGGTCGCTTCCTAGTCTTTTGCTAGCCTTCACTTGTACTAAGCGGAATACTGCTTGTGCATCCACCTCCATAAACCCAAAAGTTTTTCCATGAGAGTCTACCATACCTACCTATTCGCGGTATCTACCTGCCGTTCCAAGTAATTTTGCATGTGCCACTCTCTAAACCTTCAAGAAATAATCTGTTTTGCAAGCCCGAACCGCTCATGTGGTGACAGGGGGCTATTGGTATCCTCCATGCTAGGAGTGTTATCCTCGACATGTGTTTATTCAGTGTCATTCACGAGAAAGGGGACGGTAATTGGAATGCCCAGTTCCACGCTTAACTCAAAAACGTAACTGTAAAACAAGACTCCCCCTGGATTGATGTTAGTATGGACGGTACCCGAGGATTCGGCTAGCCGTGGAGTGTGATTGATTGGTGGTGGGGGAGTTAAAACTTTACTTTTCTGTTTGGAAACCGCCTATAGCATGAGTAGCATGGAAGATATTGAGAACTCTTGGTCATTGCGTTGACAATGAAAGCATGCCACCCAAAATTATTATCTCTGTTTTCAAAGCTTGAGCTCTGGCACCTCTGCAAATCAATGATTCCCTCTGCGAAGGGCCTGTCTATTTATTTTCCTATTGAGTCATCCTCTTCTTTTACAAGCACCAATTAGAGAGCACCTCTATCATTTTTATGCTTTGCTTTTGATTGATATTGAGTATGACTATGACTGGATCTTCATTGCTATGAACTACAATGTTTAGTCAGCCCTTGATCTTTGAAAGTGCTCTGCATTTATGTTTTGTGGTCTCAGAAAGAGCTAGCGAGATACCACCTATTCATATTGCTTCATGCTTGTTTTGATTGAAGTGTTGGTATTTGAAACTCATTATTATTTGCTCGTTAGCTGATTGTGCCATTGATATTAGTTTACCGTGAGACCTTTGTGTCATTTGCTTTTGTGGTTAACTTCTGATCTTGCTGAAAATTTGGTTATGAGTTAGACATAGTTGCAACAACAAGATCAAACAGAGTTTGTCAAAGTTTTTCTTTCTCTCTCAGTTTGTCAACTGAGTTGCTTGAGGACAAGCAAGGTTTTAAGCTTGGGGGAGTTGATACGTCTCCATCGTATCTACTTTTCCAAACTCTTTTGCCCTTGTTTTGGACTCTAATTTGCATGATTTGAATGGAACTAACCTGGACTGACGCTATTTTCAGCAGAATTGCCTTGGTGTTATTCTTGTGCAGAAATCAAAGTTCTCCAAACGTCCTGAAAATTTACGGCGATCATTTTTGGAAAATATGAAAAATATCTGCGCCAAGTTCCACCTAAGGGGGTGGGCCAGTGGGCCACAAGCCCTGGCTCCGCCACCACCACCCCTGGTGGCGGTGGGCAGGCTTGTGGGGTCCACACGGCTCTGTCGCCCCCAATTCCAGCTCTATAAGTTCCCTTTCGTCCCAGAAAAAATAAAAAGAGAAGATTTCATCGTGTTTGCGATACGGAGGCGCCGCCACAACATATTCTTCATCTGGAGGGCAATTCTGGAGTCCGTCTTGGGCTCCGGAGAGGGGAAATCATCGCCATCGTCATCATCAACCTTCTTCCCTCTCCAATTCCATGAAGCTCTTCGTCGTTCGTGAGTAATCTATTTGTAGGCTCGCTGGACGGTGATGAGTAGGATGAGATCTATCATGTAATCGAGTTAGTTTTGATGGGGATTGATCCCTGGTATCCAGTATGTTCTGAGATTGATGTTGCTACTACTTTGCCATGCTTAATGCTTGTCACTAGGGCCCGAGTGCCATGATTTCAGATCTGAAATTATTATGTTGTCACCAATATATGTGTGTTTTAGATCCGATCTTGCAAGTTATAGTTACCTACTATGTGTTATGATCCGGCAACCCCGGAGTGACAATAACCGGAACCACTCCCGGTGATGACCATAGTTTGAGGAGTTCATGTGTTCACCAAGTGCTAATGTGTTGGTCCGGTTCTTTATTAATAGGAGAACCTTAATATCCCGTAGTTTCCTTTTGGACCCCGCTGCCACGGGAGGGATGGACAATAGATGTCATGCAAGTTCTTTTCCCTAAGCACGTATGACGAAACACGGAATGCATGCCTACATCACATTGACGAACGGGAGCTAGCCACATATCTCTCCGTGTTATAACTGTTGCATGATGAATATCATCCAAACAAATCACCGACCCATTGCCTCTGAGTTTGTCCTACTGCTGCTGTTACTGTTACTTGTCTTGCTCTGCTGCTGTTACTACTGTTGCTGCTGTTGTTACTTGTCTTGCTCTGCTGCTACTGTTGCTACTACTGTCGCTTGCTACTGTTGCTACTTGCTACTGCTGTCACTACTATTGTTCCTTGCCACTGCCGTTACTCGCTACTTTGTTGTTGCTACTTTGCTTGCAGATACTAATCTTTCAGGTGTGGTTGAATCTGACACATTCAGCTGCTAATACTCGAGAGTATTCTCTCACCTCATGTTTGGCGATCAACAAATTTGGGTCGAATACTCTACCCTCGAAAGCTGCTACGATCCCACGCGCCGGTGGGCCATCAACAACATTCTTCTAGTTTCGATTGCCGGAGAGTGCTAGCAGCATTCTTCTGGTGCCGTTGCAAGGGAAGGTCTGCTGTTACAGAGTCAGCATTTTTCTGGCGCCGTTGCCGGGGAAGCACAGCTAACATCAGCATTTTTCTAGCGCCGTTGCCGGGGAAGCACAGCTGACATCAGTATCCCCGAGTCGTAGAGAGCTACAAGGACTCTTTAAGACACAACGAGAACTATTGTAAGACGACCGTGAACAAACATACCCACTGAATATCGAACCCCAACCTCACATCATGCATCTGTAGGAAGATTGTCCTATAAGTTACTACTTGATATCCCACCTATGAATTCCCGAAATATCTGGTCATGCGATCTAGAACACGGATACAAGGAGTAATATTCACACAACTCCTATACTAACCCGTCACCTGTATCACATCCGTCAACACATAACCAGAATCTCGGACCTTCATCTACAACAGACCCTCGTGATCACAACGATACAAAGTATGACGGTACTCCCGAACAATCTGCACCAGTATTGGGGACATCGTGGTTATCTAGCCACTACTAGTATTGAAGCAATTACGAACATCCTTCGTTCTTAGATACTCAAAAATCTGAATGATGGCGATGTGCACAGGAATCCCCTGGATCTCAACTCCCCGAAAGAAATCAAGGCAGACAGGAGGCACCAAGACAGAACTCTGTCACATCGAAATCATATAGATTTCACAAATACCCGCGTGATCCTAAAAAAATTGAGCGAGAAGAGGAGTAGAATTAAGATTTCCTAAGACGGGAACCTCACCAGAGCATGGAAGAGGAGAAAAAATAATCCTACTCTCCGATATAACTAAGACTCAAAACATTTTACTAGACACGACTCGGCCAAGTATGATCACACAAAGGCTCCTATGGTCGTAAGGCTCTAATTACCAACTTGTAACGACTAAGATGTGGTCCTTTCCAATTTAGGGACGAGGCCCCGAATTGGAAAGAAGTGCATCTAAGCGTTTCGCAAGCACGGTAACATAGCACATACATAATAATAGCAGAATGACAATAAGGGATCCAATTGCCATCTCATAAATATATCAGAGTTACATCACGCATCCAAACAAGGTAGTTCCGCTACGGACTACAAAACATGAGAAATGACTATGGTACCGTGCATGCTTGCCCATGATCACGACCACACCTCAGTCTTCTGGATAGTTCACGTACAGGCGGTCATTCTCCTCATCGTACTGCCACGCCAGCTGCGTGCCGTCGGGATCACCTGTCTCGGGGGTACCTGAACCTGTTGGTGTTGTGAAGGAATCTGTGAGCCACGGGGACTCAGCAATCTATGACCTCGGTGCCAGAACTAGTCAAGTTATTAGGTAAGGAAGATGGAGTATTTAGGTTGCAGCGTCCTAAGCATATATGGTGGCTAACTTACGAAGGACATGTATTGAAGGTGGTCTATACTAGCGATCGTTGATAGCTGATCACTAAGTGATCCTGAGCACCTACTTACGTCAATCATAACCTCACCGTGTTCCCGATCGAAGAGAGGTCTTCGAAGGGGACAGTCACGGTTATGCACACAGTTGGCAATTTTATTAGAGGTAAGTTTAAGTTTGCTATAACCGGATGTTAACAAATATTCCAAGTTGCCACATAACCGCGGGCACGGCTTTCCGAAAGATTAATCCCTGCAGGGGTGCTCCAACTAGTCCATCACAAACGGTCACGGGCCACAAAGTAATCCTCTATCACGAATCTCAAGATCTCGTCTGATTCCTTAGAGTAAAACCTCAACTCTGGGGAGAACCAAAGCTTCACCGAGATTCCTATACGCAAGATATATTGCTAAGGTAAGACAAGACTAGAAGGACCTCCCGACGTGTCGACGACCCTGATAAGAGCCGCGTATCTCAGTCTCAGGACACGCCAGATAAGCGAAGCGTACAGTGCCAGAGAAATCTCTCGAGTTGCCCCGGGATGGCCCCGCACGGTGCTCTAGTTTGGACCAACACTCATGAGGAGCACTGGCCCGGGTTGTTGATTAAATTCCTCGGGTAGGCCATTCCGTATGCAGATTATTAAGTGATTAGCAAATTAACACCAATGTTCGGTCCTGCCGGACAAGTCTTAGCACTACGCGATTTATCGAGGGGGTCCCCATAACAACCCCGAACGTGTTAGGAGCGATCATTATGGAATCAAACACCGGTAGCCGGTAACTATGGCTGCAATAACGGAACAAAACACCCGGCAAAAGGCTAGGCCTTCCGTTATTTACCAAGTATATAGGTGCATTAATTAAAATAACAGATTTAAATGATATCAATCTCATGATATCACATGAGGAAAAGCACCTGCAACTAGCAAGGCTAACATTAGAAGCTTAGCAAAGCCTACTTGGCCATTCAAGATTTGCTAGGAAGGGATAAGTGTTTGGGTTTCATGGCAATATCAGGAGGCAATTATTTCAGTGGTAGGCAGCGAGCAAATGACGAAGAAACGTAATCTAGCATAACAAGTCTAGAGATGGAATCAAGGTCATATCATCTTGCTTGTGATGTCCTCAGCCTGGAACTGCTCTTGTTCGTCCTGCACGTACTCTCCCGGATCCACGTACTCGTTCTCCGATCTCGGTGCTACCCAACATAAAAATAGCATCCAATGAACAACATCTCATCAAGATGCAACAAGCACATGATGCATGAGATGAATATGAACATGCTTCCCTATTCTACTTAGTAGCACAAGCATAAGAAGAAAATACAAGTTCCTGGACAGAACTGCACCCTAAGATATCTTGACATGCATGAGGATGACATGATCAGATGCGTCACGTGAAAACAATGCAAAAGCATATGAAGAACGTTACAAACGGAGCTATGGTTCAACGGGAAACATCGAAACAAGAAATGACGTCCTACGTATCACAATCATCACAACACACACCAATGGCATACTTCTGGTATTTCTAGGTTGCCAAGACATAAAACAAACCAACATGGATGGGGTGGTGCAAAGAATATCACCACTCCATCATCTATGCACTCACAAGCATCAAAACTTCAAAACTATACAATCTGCCATAAACAGCATCATAGCCTTTTGAGAGCTACATGCAAAGCACCTACAGCCTCTCAAACATGCCAAATAAGATATGTGGCAGAAGCTATTCAAAAGTACTACAAGCATGAGCAACAAGCTAATGCAAAGGAGTTTCACACAGAAAGTTACACAGCTGCTAACTTGGACAAAAACAATAGTTTTCAGGGACTTAGTGAAAATTCCAGATTCTCACTAGCTGTTTATGCTCTAAAGCATTTTGACAGCACCCAAAACAATATCTACAGAACTCCAAATGGAACGAAAATTTACAGAGATCTAGACAAACACAAAACCTATAACTTCCTAGTTGATAGCTAAGGCTGATTCTCAACACATGGACCTCTACAAGCACAACAACATGAGAAGAAAATATAAGCAGATTCTCAGACTTAGTGAAAATCACAGATTTTCACTAAACTGGAATTTCAGCCACATGCCTACTTTGACTAAGCACCACTTGCACATAAGAACTACTAAGCATGAACCAAAACCAACATGCCATAGGGGGGGTCACCCTCTAATGCCACGACAAGGAATCAACCTCTTGGGCTCACCACATCTCATGGAACCAAGCTCCAAACATAGAATAAATCTAAAATATGACATTCCCAGAAAGTGTTCCAAAGGCAAAACTGACTTCACCAATGGATTCCTGGGATGATTCTACCCCAAAACCATATATAAAACCTATGTGCTTGCATAGAACTAATGGGCACAAACTAGAAAAGAAAATCTACATGGAATCACATATAGTAAATAGTGCTTCAACACATGTGCTATTTACTAGAACAACACCTACACAAACACTTGCACTCTATCAACACTACATTGGTGCACATGAGGGGTAGACCTCATCTCTTGTGCCTTAGCACACCACCACACACCACACACCTCACGCACAAGCAAGGAAGCACCTACACATGCTTAAAAGAACACACCACTATCTACACACACATCAACCTGGCTCTCTACCCTACACAAACAAGCACATGTGCTTATCATGGCACTTCATGCAATGACATGTGTGAGACACACACACATAAGCACACACACACACACACACACTCACACACACAACAACACATGATCAACTATCTACACACACACCACACAAGGTATGTGGGAAGGGGGAAAACCCATCCACACACATACACACACTTGCACAAGATCATCACCATGAGGATGATCAGCAAACCCACATAAACCACTAGCCTAAGCAAAAACACACATGCTATACACACACACATGCATGGCAACTAGCTCACATACATCATATTTATGCCACAAGCCTACACCACACTACACTACAAATACCTACTCATATAATATCTTCACATGCTAGCAAAAATAAAAGACACAACATGCTGTTGTGAGCTGAATTAATACCACATGGTGTAGATCACACCATAGCAACACACCTAGCAAACAAAAGAAAAACAACAAGTAAAAGCAAAAGAAAATAAAAAGGATTGGGGGGGGTTTCGAACCATGTACCCCCTGGTAACTACACACAACAGCAAGCCACCCTGCTACTACACGAGCACTTGACACAAGAGGGAATGCTAACAAGCTAACTTCTCCGCTGCTGCTATGCTACTGTCGAAACAAAATCAAAAAGGGGGGGGTGCTATCTCTGGGACTCGAACCCACAACGCGCCAGAACTACCACAACATACTGCACCACTACGCTATGCTTCAGAAGCTTGACAGCACAGGGGAAAAGGACAACATAATCTACCACGATGTCCTGATGTGCTCTACACAGTGATCCGGCGACAGAGACTTCGTCGGAGCACGCCTACTCGACTACTGCTGCTCTATGGGACACCTGCACCATCAACTACAGCTGCGTGGGAAGCCGTATCCCTTAGCACGTCGAGCAGAGCACACGCATCAGGGACCAACACCACACAACACCCAGGAACTGCCGCTTCTTCTCTGAACAGAGAAGCACGCAACTACTTCGGCCGGATTTACTCCTGGGGAAGGGAGAGAAGAGAGCTAGCTCACCTAGGGGAAGGAAGAAGAGGAACCGATCGGGAAGAATCCGGAAGAAGGCCGAGGAAGATCTGAAGAACCCTGTCGAACCGAAGTAGAGGCGCGGTGCAGAACTGAAGCAGGGGAGAAAGAACGTCGGGTGCACGCCGATGACGTTGAGCTGGGCGTCGGTGTGGTCGTTCCCCGGCCTCACCGAGGACGGGAATGGGGCGCGGGCACCTCTCCCGAGCCCCTAGACATGGCGGCCGGCGCCGGAGGCGACGGGAGCAGGGTAGACGTCGCGGCACTTCTCTCTCTCTCTACAACCTATCTACAGAACCCTTACCTGAGGGGGAAGGAGAGATGGAGGGAGATGGAGGGAGGATTGGCGGCGGAAGATGGGGAAAGGAGGAACCCTAAGGAAGGGGGCACGCACACCGAGGCTATATGGGGGGCCTCGACGTCTGTGAGCCCTCACGGCGACTCTCTCTCTCTCGGTGGTCTGACAGAAAACGAGCAGGGGGGTAGACGGCGTCAGGAAGAAGGAGTAGCGCACAAGCTCGGCTGCTGCGCCAGACAAAGAGGGGGAATGGGCCTGCTAGTGGGAGGGAGCCCACTAGTGGCGCCAGCTAAGAGGAAAGAAAAACCTGGGGCTTTCTATTAAATAAATCAAGACCAGGAAAAGAAACAAAAGCTTAGGCTAAACTATAGATGATAAAAATAAAACCAGCACACCCCTGGTCATAAGGAATTATGACCTATTTGAATAAATTATAAAAGGAATATTTGGAGCAACTAAATATTTACAAAACAGTATTATTGGATCTGTTTTGTAATTATTTGCACCTTTAAAACACCTTTTCAAAACAGCAAATCCACATATCATATCCACCACAAAATAATGCTAACACATGGGCATTTTTAAAACAAGGAAGGAGCAAAAGAATATTTGGGCTTGAGGTAAAAGAGAGGGAGATGGTTTTGAAACTCTAGTGCAAGGCAACATAGATACACCCTACTACAAGCAACACCCACTTCATACATAGCATCAACACATCACACCACATGTCATCACACCATCACATAAGATCATACGACACCAAACACAATACATGGAATGATATGGAATGCATGCATGCAAAGGAAGAATAAACAAGGTGACATCACATGAAATCATATGCATTGAAGCTCTCATATCAACGACAAGGTGGACCCACATAGAGAAGGTTCCAAAAAGGGAAATATACACTCTTGGGGCATTACATAAAGCATCCCGAATTTGATTTTCTAGATAGCTTTTAGATCACACAAACTTGCATAGATATGCGTGCTCCTCTCTTTAGTTAATTTCTGTTTTCAAATTTATACGCTTCCAATTGAAATGAGTTATGTTGAGATAGAATTTTTTTCATACTTCCTACAGTGGAGCTTCCAGTTAGTAACATGTGCTTCTACTATCACAATATATAATGCTTCTGCTGTTCCACACTTTATTTTGATGAATTAGGCATGTAGATAGTAGAAACTTGCATCTCCTCATCATGGCAGAACCTTATTTAATTGGGCCTCCAATTAAGAATAGTCATATTTACATAGCACATTTCCATGCTTCCTCCGCATGGTAACTTTAGATTATATCACATATGCGTCTTCTTTCTCATATGTTGCTACCATACTTCAGATTTATTTTACAATTTAAAAAAAAGATTAGTTCCATTATATTGCTACCACCATTGTAATATGTCATACACTATTGTTTCTTTGGTCTGCATTTTGGTTTCCATATAATATGTTAAGTATATTATATCTTCTGTTTCTATCAGATTCTTCAACTTGGTTACAGTAATTCTTGGATATGATGTTGTAGTAATTCTTGAAGATCAACCCTTTATTCAGTTATCAATTAGCTTAATTGCTTACTGGATCCGTCGACTTTGCAACCATCAAGCCCGTCGACTTCTCCGCCATCGACTTGGCCGCAAGACAATGTGCCATCGCCTCCGTCGATTTTGCTAGAAGATCATTAGCCGTCGCGTAGGCCTACTTTGGCGCAGGTACTTTTGAAGCATTTGATGGTCCTCATCTATCTGTAAATTCGTTAGTTTACTGTAGCAAATATAGTTGTTGCGGATAGTAGACATGTATCACATATGTCTATATAATTTTGTCTTGCTGAGTGTTTAGTAGTTGGGTACATGGGTGACCAGAACACGGTATTGCAGCATATCACATTAAATTGTGTATTTGGTTAGCACACACTACAAGAAACCCAAATAAGTGACCTTCTCAGTCATGATGTAAAAGCATCAGATAATCAGATAGACGTGATCCATTACCATCACCTCCATCCTCATCTAGCTCGACATTATCTCCCGTTTTTCCATTACATGATTTTTTTGTTTCTCCCGTTGCAACACATGGACAATGCAGTACCTGAAGGGAGGGGTGAGCTTTTCAAATACAAATTCATGATTTGAAAATAAAAAATCTAACCCGGTGCAACGCACGGACACTTTCACTAGTATTAACTATCATTTTAAAATAATTGAATTCGGGAACACATGATGGAGTCCGGACGTAAATGTGGAATAACACATTAGAAGTCTATACACCCATGTATATTGTGTATGCACAGAAGAATCAAATATTCAATTTGGGTCTCAGCAATATATCTCACTTACAAGACTGTACATGTGGGTATGCAGATACCCAGCTAGGAGGCTACATGAAATTCCATTTGGTTTCCATGATTCAGCCAACCACATAGTATTATATAAGCATGACTCTATCCACACAAAAAATAGTATATCATCAGGACTCGAGAGTCTAGGTTGCAAACATGTCGCCTTTTGCCTCCTTTGCCTTTGCATGATGGATTTTATTCTCAAGTGGATCACATTCTGCCATAGTCCTTTTAGATTAGTCTTTGATTAGGACTCAAGAGTCCAGGTCGTCACCATCTCCTTTTTCCATCGCACGTATAATTTATTTGCCTCTGCAGGTATGTTTGTTTCCGACGTATGTGACATCCTGATACAGTCTATCGCTCAGTTAATCCTAGCCATAAATCTAAGATCTAACAGTTTAATTAACTTTAATGATGTGGATTAACACGGAGGCTTTAGTTCAAGTTTAATTTATGTCCAATAAATAAATATACATTCTTCTAATAGTGAGAGAAGAGTTTAATGGCACTATAATTCTGATCTGTTTCTCGATGTTGCACTTTGTTATCTCTACATAAGCTAAAGTAATATTATGATCTATTTTGGGTCATTTGGTAGAACTACTGCACCAGGTGCTCACATTTATTTTGTTGTTGTTGTTGGAAATAAACATTGATGGAGCATTGATGTAGGTACATAGAGTAATAACTCTGAAGAACAAGATACAAGATCTGAAGCAGCCAAGCTTCCCACCCATCGCTATGGGCCAAATACATTCAAATTGCATAGGTATGTTTTGTTTGATCAAGACTTCTCGATCTGTATCAAGTTTATTGGAGGATAACCTGAAGGTACTGTATTACCATAGTTTTTTTAGTCACCATGTTCATAATTCTGGCAGGGTTTGTTGGTATTTAGTCTCTAACAAGAAGCTTGTGATAACCTGTTCATTTACATCATTATTTTATTGTTGTATTTTATCATACGTAAAAATATTCTCTTCCACTTATACATTCAATCGTATGCTTGTACTCCCTATGTTCCTAAATATAAGTTCTTTTAGAGATTCCAGTATACTTTGTTTGCCCCTGCTATCTTCTTTCTATTATGTGGTATTATGGAAGCATGCTATTGGTTTTTGCATGCTTGTAATATGGTTGCATGTGCAGGTTTGTGGATGACTAGTAGCTTCTAAGGATGGAACCAATGGTGGTGTTGACGTCCATGTAGAACATCTCCAATTATAAAGTTCGAAGAAGCTTAATTCAAGTTGGAACAAAATGGAACTTTCATGTGACGTGATGGTTTTTGTTTAGTCATGTCATTAGGTTGTAAGTTGATGAAATATTGACTACTGCTAGTTGTCATGTGCCCTTTTAATTTGCTACGAGTTATGTATCGTAATGTGAATTTCTTCTCGCTCGATAGAAGATGAGTTGAAACAGACCATAACTGGCTGGATAGAAGATTTGTTATGTACTGTACTAATTAGTCCACACAAGTAGAATAATGAAAAGTTGGTTTTAAAAAATTGCTAAAAATAAGCAATTTCCCATGGCCCAATAATGTTTGGTTGAGAAAAAAATAGCCCAAATGAAAACAGATCCTAAATGGGCCGTATTTATGGGCTTGGTCCATTGGGCCACTAAGAATATCTTGTCAGACTATGTGGCATCCATGTCATTTTTTTGCCATGTCACCTTGTGCCACGTGGATGGTGCCATGTTAACTGAGCCACATCAGATTATACGTGGATCAGGCCTATGGGTAGTGACCAATATCTTGGTCAATAGATTCCATGACCAATTGCTTTTGGTCATAGAATCCATGACCAAAAACTAGGAAAGGTCAAGTTTGTCTGTTCTTGACGGCCAACTGTTGACCTCTTCGTTTTGGTCATAAGAAGGTCATAAATAAAAAATAATGGCAATTCAGTGGCCTAAATTGTGGGTCATTATTGACCATATTTCTTGTAGTGTAAGACCGGAACTGCCATAACTTGTGCAAATAGATCCGAATTGAGAAAACTCAAGCTTGTTGGATTCAAGACGACAAGAGCTATCCAACATGCAGTTATGAAAATGCCAATGATATAGAGATGTGAGACCTCTTTGAATGAAGAACCAGCAAAAACTCTAATATTGAAAACATCATAGAAGATGCACATGAACTCCGTTTTCGATGAACTCGAGCTTGTCATAAAGATGATCATAAGCTCTAATACTCACAAAGAGAACCACCAAACAAGGACCAAGAAAGATGATGCAAGGATGCAAACGGTTTGAGCTCTCAAGGAACAATACGATAAAGCTACTCACTTAAGAGCCTCCCTTGATAGTACGGCAATCTATCCTAAAATAGAAAACCTATCAAGGACAAGCCTATACCTTGCACATAGTACACTTGATCTAGATGATGACGATCTTGACTTTCTCAAGATGGACCACCTTTCTTGATTGCGCTGGCTCGATGAAGACTTGTAAATTGCTTCCCCATACTCCACTAGGGGTGAGCCACTCTTCAGCACATCTTCACTAGTCCATTGCCACCACAATGGACGGCAAGCTTCAAGCGTGATATCTTCGTGATGCTCCACTTGAACTTGTACACCGCAATCTTGATGACGATCACCACTTGATGTCATCCTTCATGGGTTGAATGAGATCTTACTCTTGACGCAAGCCCATGAAAACACACCTAACCCCACATAGAACTCTCACGAAGACCATGCATTAGTACACAAAAGCGTAATGGATGATGCTTACCATACCATGGCATCATTTGATCCCTCTCGGTACATCTTGTATGCTTTGTGTCTTGATCAACTTGATTTACTCTTTGTCTTAGTATTTATCAACCTTGTGTCTTTATGATCATTCTTTGGATAATACCTTGAATACCACCTTCGTTATCATATAAACTCCTTGAAACCAACAGATGGACTTCAAGAAGTGTCTATGGACAAACCCTTCGAATAAAACTTAAGGCAACCATTCATCCATGTATAGGGATTGTCATCAATTACCAAAACCACATATGGAGAAATATGCTTTAACAAATAGCCTACTCATGTGTGTGTTGAATTGCTCTGTAATGGAGAGATGTGCTTGAGGTACACGACGTGTGGGGGAGACACTAGTAGAAAAGAGGGCTTTAGTCCCGGTTCGTAAGCGCCTTTAGTCCCGGTTGTGCAACCTGGACAAAACAATCGGTACTAGAGCCCCCCCCCCCCTTTAGTCTCGGTCGTGTTATGAACCGGGACTAAAGGGGATTTTCACATGGCCGCTGCATAGCGCTCAGGCCGGGAAACCTTTAGTCATGGTTGGTAACACCAACCGGGACTAAAAGGATCACTCGGTTTTAGTTTTTTTCTTCTTTTGGACGAGGGGTTTTGGAGGGTTTAGGGGTTTCATTTTGCGTTTCCCTTTTCTTTCTTCGTTTACCATTCAATTCTGTTTCATTTAGGGTTTTCATTTTTATTTTATGTTTTTCATTTAACTCGACGTTAGCTACTAATAGAAATGAAGGAACTCCTCATCATTGTAGGTAAAATAGCATAAAAATATGAACTCCTCATCATTCTAGTTGTTATCATACTAGCAAGTGACCAAGTTATCACAAGATAGAAACACTAACTACTTCTCTCCTAGGTAAAATATTATAAAAACGTAAACTCCTCCATCTCCCCATTGAAGAATACAGGTAAATTTTTACTCCCGGTTGGTGTCCAAAACCGGCGTTGAAGACAGGTCTTTAGTCCCAGTTGGAGACACCAACCGGGACTAAAGGGTATCGTTCTTGTCGCAATCCCTTTAGTCCTAGTTGGTGTCTCCAACCGAGACTAAATGTCACATTTGAACCCGGACTGATGCCTGCCGAGCCCCGTCAGGCGTCCTAGCCGCTCGAACCGGGAGTAATGCTGACATTAGTCTCGGTTCTTAACGCGACCAGACTATTGGCTAGAACGAAAGCCCTATTTTCTACTAGCTAGTGAGATAATGTTTCGATCCCTTTACATGGAAGTGGCCTATCCCCTCTTGTAGTGCATTGGTCCTCTTTCCCAAAAATATGAGTGGGAAAGGGTGGCCGCAGGGTGACAATTCGAAGGGGGGCAGGAGCCCAGGCTGTCCTGACTAAAGACGGTCTTCGCCTAATAAAGTGGTCTTCATGACGAGCTTGTGGGCTCGACGATGGCCTCCGTCCTGACGCGTCGATCCGTCCTGACCTCCTTTCACCGGAATGGTAAGCTTAGGGAACCTTCTTTCGGGGAGGCAGCCGACGCTACACCATAATCACCAAAGAGGAAATCCTTCCCATTCGGGCGTGCTAACACGGTCTCTATCGTCCTTGACTACGTGGGTGTGTCACCCATGTGACGGGTGCGGAGTCCCATGGTCGGCACCATACGACCTGCTTGTGAAGCGGCCCCGTGAGGGGAGCCTCGTGAGGCGATCTAGCGCCCGACGACCTCGACAAAGCTTGATCTAGAGGGGAGGGGCCTCGGGAGGCTTGCCCCTCGCGAGACAGCTCCCCCGGAGCGGCCAAGACAGAGCCATCTTTCGTGGGCCGGCTCAAGTGTCACCCTCAGGGTCAGCGACAGGTGGGCTGTGGTACACTGGTTCTCATTGGACCGTAGCCCTCGGGCCCAAGGCGTGCACGTCCCACCCGTTAGGGACGAAATGACGCGGGGCCCATCAAGCTACCGGGCGCGACACCTCCACTCCCCCTGATGCCACGATAGCCACCACCTCAGCTATAAATCCAGTCTGCGTGGGGCGCAGGTACTCCAGTGCCCCTTCTCTATCAACGATAATTCCTTCAAAGTTGTCTACCATGACTAGAAGGTTAAATTAGTCGTTGGATGTGCATGCTCGGCTCCTCGTGCGTTGGATGTACATTAATTCACGGAAAAAAATCTAAACCGTGTGTTGGAGTTATGATATGTTTTCATCGTTGGGTTCCTCGTGACGAACTCTTCAAAACGAGATACCATATGAATATGTTTTGAAGAATTATTTTCAAAAGCAACTTCGATGCTAGATGAGGCAACCTTAGTGCTAAACAGAAGCAACTTTGATGCTAGATGAATTGCATCGTGTGTATACACATGAGTTGCTTGTTGAATGCATTTGCGTTGCGCAAAAACACACTAAAAGTTGCTAACTTTTTTGTGATACTCGAGTAAAATTATGGCAACTATTTATGAATAACAGGCAACTGGACATCAATGGTAGGCAACTGAACATCAATCGTAGGCAATTGACCATCAGTAATAGGCAATTGAGCATCAAAACTAAGCAATTTCACGGTATTTGTAGGCAACTGAGCATCATTAATAGGCAACTAGGCATCAATGTTTGGCAATTTCATAGTATTTGTAGGCAATTAAGCATCAACCGCATTCAATTAATTGTACGTAGCACTAACTTTGTCTAATGTTTTGTGTGATTTCTCATTTTTACAAAAATCAACCAAATAGGTAGTCCAACTGGGCCAAAAAATAAGTTGCTTTCCTAGAAAGCTAAAGTTGCCTCAATATCATCTAAAGTTGCCCAAAAAAAGTTTGTCGAAACCTATCCATATGGGATCTACTTTTGAATAACTCGTCGTAAAAAAGTCAGCCGTAAAACGGATCATAATTCTGACGCTCGATTTAAAAGATGTAGCTTTTAAAAAAAACGGAGGAGTAAATCATATTGTTTCCTTTTATAGACTATATTTGTGTGCGCAGCTCGTGCTGTTTTATTCTACTCCCTTCGTCATAGTTTAAAAGGCATGCACGTGTATCTAGATCGTCAATTTGACTTATATAAAATATATTGTTTAACATAAAAATTATATCATTAAAAAATAAAACATCTAAAAAATTTAATGATATATTTTTTGTTATATATGACTCTCATTAAGTTGATCAAATTGATGATCTAGGTACATGTATCGGACTTATAAATTAGGGAGTAAAACACTTAACGCTATTTTATACTCCCTCCGTAAACTAATATAAGAGCATTTAGAATACTATTTTAGTAATCTAAACCCTCTTATATTAATTACACCCGCAATACAACAACTTTTTTTGAAACTAACAGATTCATACACAAATTTAAAAACCCCACAAAACTCATACATGAATTTGTTTGTTGTAACAGTTGACTACAAAACAGTCCCGCGTGTGACACATATGTTCACGTGTTGGTCAACCCATATGATGATCAACCCCTCAACTCTCCCTCAAAAATGTCCCCAATCATTGAATCTGTGCGCCAAAATAGAGGATCGTCGCTGCCAACAAAACCAAGCGAAAACAGGAAAAAGAAACGCCGCAGCAAGGGGGGGTACAGAAAGGGGGTACAGAAAGGAGGGATCACCACATACCATATGCTTGCAGGAACTCGATCGCGACCCGTATGACTGGCCACATACCGCTTCCCTCGTCTCTGACAGGTTCAAATCAGTGCATTGTTCATTGCCCCGAAGAGCTCGAGGAGAGACCGAGGGAGACGAAAAGGCAGGGGTTGCGAGAGGGTTATCGAGGCCGTTTAACGAATCTATGATAATATGGGGATCCTCTTGAAATATTTACATCCGCACATTTGACAGAGAACCACTACGCGCTAATAATCCACCTTTCAGGTTTTTATTTTTAAAACGGACAGAGCATGGCGTGCGCCACATTCCGACGCGGCATGCCATGTCCGTCGATTCAGGTTGTTTCGTAGTTAACTGTTACAGCAAACAAATTCGTGTATGAGTTTTGTGGGGTTTTCAAGTTTGTGTAGTTAATTTTGAACAAGTTGTTGTATCATGGGTGTAATTAACTCAAAAAAGATTTAGTGCGCGGTGCCGCCGCCCATCTGTTGGGGAGGCTCTAAGGGCTCATTTATTGGTACGGCACGCCAAGGGTGATGACCCCGCTTTCGTTCCGGTCGGCAGGGCGCGAAAGCACGTACGCGCGCCAGACTTTCTTGCCGCCTCCCTCAACAGCGACGGCCCGCGCCGCCGCACTCCACCACATTCCGAGCCATGCCTTGTGTTGAACCCCACCTGACGTGTCCCGGCCAAATCCAGCAGCCCAGCCAACTTCCCGTTCCATTCGCGCCGGTCGCCATCGCTGGGCCAGCCGCCTCCTCCACCTTTTGGGCAAGTTTACATTGGACCCGTCGTCTCCTCCGGTCCGGCCGCCACCGGATCGCCCAGCTCAAACCAGCCCACCCACCACCTACCACCTAGCCGTAAGCTTCCACCGCACCACGCAGCCAGCCAACCATGGCAGCGCCCACGCACCGGCTCCTCCTCCTCCTCGCGCTGGCGTGCGCGCTCTGCGCCGCGGCGGCGGGGGACCCGCGCACGTCCGTGGCGGGCCAGTCCTGCGCGCCGGGGTCCGCCGTCTCCGGCTCCGTCCTGGCCGACAACTTCGTGCCCGCCATGGACGACCTCAACAGCAACGTCAGCGCCAACGGCTTCGGCACCTCCGCGGTGGGCGCCAGGGGCCCCAACACGGTCTTCGGCCTGGGCCAGTGCCACCGCGACCTCTCCCCGCTCGACTGCAAGCTCTGCTTCGCCGAGGTCAGGTCGCTGCTCCCCAAGTGCTACCCGCGCGTCGGGGGCCGCCTCTTCCTCGACGGCTGCTTCGGCCGCTACGCCAACTACTCCTTCCTCGGCGAGGCCCTCGGCCCCGCCGACGCCGCCGTCTGCGCCCCCGGGAACGCCACCACCAACCCGCGAGGGTTCGCGGACGCGGCCAGGGCCGCGCTGGCCAACGTCACCGAGGCCGCGGCCGCGCGCGGCGACGCCGACGGGTTCGCGGTCGCGTCCGCGACCGCGGGGGGCGCCACGGCCTTCGCGCTCGCGCAGTGCTGGGGGAGCCTCAACGCGACCGCGTGCGGCCAGTGCCTCCGCGCCGCGGCGCGCGCGGCGGCCCGGTGCGCGCCGGCGACGGAGGGCCGGGCGCTCTACACCGGCTGCTACCTCCGCTACTCCACGCGCCTCTTCTGGAATGTGAACGCCACGGCAGGGTCAGGATCATCAGGTACTGCTGCAACTCTAACAGGAAAATGCATTACCACCAATCATTCATTCATTCCTCTAGTATGGAATTGGATTATTATTATTCTAGATGAAAGGATCCAGACGAGCCCGGCTTCGAAGTAACAAAGTCATCAACCGGTCAGGATTACAGGCAACATCAACGCCTTACTGAAACAGGATTGGACTATTTTTCACCCAACATCATTGTGCTGTCCAATTCAGTGGCGGTGCCACACAATTTTGACAAATTTCAGCTCCTGGTCACGTTTATGACCTCACTTTGTTGACTGAAATGCCCAAACCCAAAGAGGTGGTGCTTTGTCGTATGGAATGTCAAAAACCGGCAACAGATTCACCAGTTTCGGAATAGTTTTGACCAAGCATTGGTGACTTCTTCTCTAGCTATTTACTTTTTGGAAATGGTAGCTATGGAAAAACTTTCACTTGGAGCTTTTGTTTAGGTTATGCAGAGCAGGAAATAAAAGCACAAAGTTACCTTGTGTGAGTGCATATGCATGACTAATCTACATCTGCATCTCACCACCAGTATGGTAGCTTCATTTGACTGACAAAACACACACTGTCGTGTTAACAATTCTCTGAATCCTCAGGATACATCCATTTGGTTTTGGTTTTGCGAAGTGACGATAAAATATCTACAATGTGCAGGAAAGAATGGTGTTGGTTGGATATTATTGGGTTCCTTTCTAGGTGCTTTTGTAATTGTCCTCGTTATTGCTTTTCTGGCTTGGAAAAAGGGAATTCTAAGGAGAAAGAAACAGTCAAAATCATTCATAGGTCAGTTTAACCATTCGTCGACCGTCTTCTTCTCTTCTTCGTATTATTCTTTTGATTGATTGTGTTTATGATGACTACAGATATGTATGGAGATGGAGTCTCTGTCAGAATTGCACAGTCTAGTTTAAATTTCAAATATGAAGAGCTAAGGAAAGCAACGAATTATTTCGATCCAGCAAACAAACTTGGTCAAGGGAGCAACGGAGCTGTATACAAGGTAAACATGTATAGTTAGTTAATTTATCTAGGATTTTTTTATTGACTTGCCCTCGGCGGTAGTGTTAGAAAGAAAATATGTTGACCCTGATATGTGATGAGCTATGTAGGCTGTTATGCCAGATGGAAAAGAAGTTGCTGTCAAGAGGCTTTTCCTAAATACAAGGGAGTGGGTCGAGCAGTTTTTCAATGAAGTCGAACTCATTAGTCAGGTTCGCCATAAGAATCTAGTGAAGTTGCTTGGCTGCAGCGTGAATGCCCCAGAGAGCTTGCTTGTTTATGAATACTACTTCAACAAGAGCCTTGAACTATTCTTGTTTGGTAAGCCTCTTGATTGACGCCACACGATATATATTCACTTCTACCGTATTTTCGGTTATTTTCCTTGATTTTTTTGGCATTATCAATGCAAAAAATCTAGCTTTTGTTGGTACATGGGTATAGATGTCTGGTTGACTCTTGTTGAATTTGCATGACCATATTATCCTATCCCTTTTATTCTCTTATATTAAAGATCTAGAATGGACCACTCTACTCGATCTCACTCTAAAACTGGGATGATTAGTACACTTGAACTCTTCTATCAGTGCTACTTCCTGACAGAAATTTAAATTTATATGTTGTAAACCGTATAACTTATCTCCTGTAGTATCCCCCCAGATGCAAGTCGTAGCAGAAAATTAACCTGGGGTCTGAGGGTTGGTATCATTCAAGGCATCGCAGAGGGACTTTCTTATCTCCATGAGGAGTCAGAAACACGGATTATCCACCGAGACATCAAAGCTAGTAATATTTTGTTGGATGATAAGTACAAGCCCAAAATAACAGATTTTGGTCTTGCAAGAGCATTTGCAGCAGACATAACTCATCTCACAACTGGTGTCGCTGGAACATTGTAAGCTCCTTTTTTCATATTCTTAACCATCTGTACGGTATTGCCACACGATTCTTAACCAGCGGTGTTGCAGTTGCCACATGATTTATTTCACTGCCATGTCAAATGGCCACAGAGGGATTTTCTGATCTTGAGCTCACTGGATAAGTTTGTTGCAGAGGTTACATGGCTCCTGAGTATGTCGTGCACGGCCATCTTACGGAGAAGGCTGATGTCTTCAGCTATGGCATTCTTGTTCTCGAGATTGTAACGGGAAAAAGATGTAGCGGCCCAATTGGCTCACACGGAGGGCAGGCGTTGTTAACAAAGGTACTGCTCAGGTCACTGATTCCATGCTTGAGTTGCTTTTACTCAGAAAGAAAAGAGGTTTCTCTATGAAAGTAGATTTATGATTATGTTCCATCGGACACCATTCCTATGTTTGCATGGCTAAAACAGATTAGGTGAAAGCATAGCTTTTTATTCAAAATTTTCTTTCTTATTTGCCTTGCATCATAACATTGTGCCTCGTATAGGCACCAAGTTGCTGAATTACATTACGTTTAATACAAGTAACTTGTTATCTTTCAAGGTATGGAACCACTACAAGGGCAACACAGTAGAGACGGTTATCGATCCGATCATCTACGAAGATACGATCCGGGATGAGATCTTGCATATAGTGCAGATCGGGCTGCTATGCGCCCAAGCTTATCCTGGCGACAGGCCTGCGATGCCGAAGGTCGTCGAACTGCTGAGAAGCCACAAGCACGATGTCGAAATTGTCCTGAGTGATCCTCCATTTCTGAATGTTGAGGGGGTTGAGGATATGAAGCAAGGCGAGCAGTCACGTTTGTTGTCCGCGCACTCTGGTCCTTCAGTGTCAGGGTCGTCTCGGTCTTACTTGAACGGAAGATAAGCCCAACATCTGTTTTCCATCTCCCCCTTATTTATTCCTGCGACGAAAAGAATCTGTTTTTCCTCTTAAGAATTGTGTGTTAAGCCGATAGATTCTTCAAAATGTTTTTATAACCATACTACTTGATACTTGTACATAGAATAGATAGAATCCTCTGTCTTTTTAGCTAGCAATATTTGTACATAAGATATGCTGAATAAATGAAGCTGCTAGCTCATCGATGAAAGTGGCAGTGTTGTGTTGTGTGGATGTTCTAAGTTGGGGTGCGGTGTGGTTTTTTTTTTTAGAAAAGAAGGATGACTCCCGGCCTCTGCATCTGGAAGATGCATGCAGCCATTTTATTAATTATTCACAAAGATCTTACAAAGCAATACATCAGTATATCTGAAGCCGCCTTCTTGGCAATATCTGTCGCTACTCATATCCAATGATGAAGGTGTGCAGAAAGTATGAGCCACATACTCAGACCTCTCACCTAGCCTAACATTTAAAGCCGGAGGCACCGACCGAGCCACATACCGGGTCAAGGGCACAAACCGGTCCAATGCACCCTCATAGGTCGTCGTCGCCGCTTTCCATCAATCCATCTTCAGAAGAGTTACTGACGCATCGACCTTGCAAGGCCTGCCGTCGATGCCCCCACGGCGCCAGACAGCGCCTCCTCCATACGCGCGCTCATCATCACGCATCCGACGCCGAGACTTTGCTGCGCCTCGCCGCCAGACTCCACGACGTTGATGTGTCACAAGGAACGTCGCTCCACTGTTGATGCTGACCAATGATCCCTCGAGCCCGTGTGTACCTCCATGAATGACGCCCTCAAGAGGGAAACGACACCAGAGCGTCGCCGTCATCCGATCTACTGATCTAGGGTTTCCCCCGGAGGTAGCAAAGAGTGGCCTTAAACTTCTCCTCGGCAATGCCTTCAGGAAGGAAACGACGTAGACAACGCCGTCTTCGCCGGCTTTGGCAGTAGCCGAAAGCAAGCTTTTACCCAAATCTGTTCGAAGAACCCATCTCTCCTGCACGGGCCACCACATCCTGCGACGTCTCCGGGAGCGGGATCCCAAGATCCGCCGCCACCGGCAACGCCACAAGGACCCACCACCTGACCGTCATCCCTGACGAAGGGGATGGCGCCACCACCTTGTTCAGATCCAGCATCATCCGAGAAGGAGAACCGATCTGGGGTTGTGAACCCCAGATCCACCGGCAGCCCCCGCAACGCCGTCAGGATCCCATCGGGGCGCCGCCCGAGCGCGCCAACTCCGCCTCCATGCAGTACGCCCAGGGACGCCGTCGCATCTCAGCCAGAGGATCCCCTCGTGAAGAAGGGAGGAAGGCCCGCCGTCCACCGTCCGCCGGGCGAGCTTCGCTCGCCGGCCTCCTCCGGCGACGACGGGGAAGCAGGGGAGGAGGAAGGTTGAGGGCGGCGGCGGTTAGGGCGCCCGAGTCGCCCCCCTAGGGTGCGGTGTCGATGACATGAATCATGTCAGCATCAGGATCTAGAACATGGGATGATGATGCCTCCAGGAATGGTTTAATTCTGAATACAGTATCGAGAAAAGGTGTGGGTTCTAGCAGCATTTTGAGTCCAAGAATTAGCTTCCAAATGCACTCATCGGGGACATTTAATTGACAAAGGATATGCATCCAATGCAAATATCCATGCTCTTAAATAGGTTGGACTGGGTCACTCTTGGGTTCCATTGATGCGGTCTCTTCCTAATGGGAAAAGTCGCGCTGGACAGTTGGGTAGGCCTGGGTCACGTCCTACGGAGTGGTCAGGGTGGCGGCCAGGGCCATTCCGGCGATGGCGGAGAGGGCTTGGGCGGCGTTTGGCTCGTTGCTGCCTTATACTCCCTCCGTTCCTAAATATAAGTCTTTAAAAGGTTTCATTAGTGGACTACATACGGATGTATATAGAGTGTAGATTCATTCATTTTGCTTTATATGTAAACTCCTAATAAAATATCTTAAAAGACTTATATTTTGGAACGGAGGGAGTAGAAGGTGAGTATGGTCCTAGGGTACGTGAGTGACACGTCGGCCTGGCTCGGTACAGGGTGGGGACGAGGGGATGGTCACGGACGTGCAGTAGAGCACGTCGTTGGCATGCTCTGGAGGTGGTCACCACTGGCAGCGGGCATGACAGTGGCACGCCAGGGCATAGGTCATGTCCAGGACTCCAGGGGGTGAGGTGTGGTGCATTGGGTGTGCATGTGCGCCTGGTTCTGTCCCAGTATGAAACAGTGATGTACTGCTTCATACTTTCAATTTGGACAGCAACCTGTTTGTGCTGTGTTCTGGTTCAACCACTAACTGTCAAGCAAATAAACAATGTCTAGCAATACTTTAATACTAGGGTGCATCACTCCAAAAAAAAATTAGCTCAAGAAAACACTCCTAGTCTCCTAGATAGCACTTCCTTCACAACTTGAAAAACAGAGCACAGAACCAAAATGGGTCCTGTGATTTTGTGTCACTGTGAATGACCAATTTTGTGATATAATTTGGTCAAGTGCAACTACTAGGTTCTGCCCAAATTATCTGGGAACATTCAGAGCTACCAAAAAGGTAGTTCCTTTGTAACAACACTCTAGGGCATAATGGCTCTGTCAATTGTTTCATGACTTCTTCATGACCTAACAGATCCCATATTTTTACCAAAGCTCACTATAGGCACCAAGATCATATCCAATTAATTTCATTATTTATTGATGGGCTTGAGTGTTCTTTTGAATTTATTTCCCATCTGGCAGAAACCTGAATTCCGTAAGGAAAATATTGCATGAGATTTTGCAACGTTGTGTCACTCCCTTGATCCCTAGGGTTAGGGGAGTCTCTTAGGCCTCGTTTGGTTAAGGGGGATTAGGGAGGTTCTGAGAGGAAAATCCCTGGGGGGCCAGAAACCCCACAGATCCTCGGGCGTCCATTTGGTAGGAGGGGTTTGTTTAGCCTAATCTCCTTCGTTCCCCTTCAATCCCTTCCTATCCATGTGTTTCAAAACCCTCCTCGGGGACTAGTGGAAGCAAAACCCCGGGGATTTGAGAGGATTGGGTAGAACAAAGGGATTCATCCAATCCCCTGAAATTCCCTCTCAAAACCTCCCCAATCCCCCTTAACCAAACGAGGCCTTAAGATGTGGGGGAGGGGTGATATAGCTCAACAAAGAAATGATGACTTTATCTATGCAATTCGGATCTAGGGTTTCAAATGTCATTTGACTGAGATTTGAGTTGATTTGGACAGGGTTGTGTTGTAATCCAGACATAAGCGGGTGAGGTTACTTTCATCACAAACTTTTTAGAAGGAAAGTTTTGAAGAGTGCCAACGTTGCTAACAACACAGAAATCAAAGAGGCCTCATTCTTGAGGTGTTACAAATCGTAACTACCGTTGTCCATATTGGTCAACCTGAAAATTATGTAACAAAGTGTCAGCTTTTTAAACTAAAAAGACGTTAAAGATTACAAAGGCTTTAACTATGTAGGAAGGTCACAACTTAATTATGATTTTCATCTACATCTCGAAAAAGGTGGTGGAATATCCTAATAGAAACCAAACTGTCTCATGACACGCTCTGAGTTGTACGGCTCAAGAAATCACAGGTAAAGTAAGTTGCAGCGAGTCAGCCAGAAGCCACTATATCTTATGCAATCGGATTACGCCGAAGACCATCTCAATTTCATGATCAGTTCATGATTTTCATGTGATTAGTGACTCATCAAAAAGCTCAAACTGTTCGTGGTATATAGGATACCAACTTTTCACAATATTTATAGACCGTTTTTGCATGTGTATGTCCATCGGCTGGCTATAGTTATAAGGTCGTGCAGTGCACCACAGTTGTATGGGTGTATGGGATTTTATCATAGTTAGAGCAACTCTAGCAGACCCCGCATCCCGTCGGCCCGCAAAACGCGTTTGCAGTTCGCGCAAAACCACTTTTGCGGGCCGGCGCGGTCTGGCACAGATGCAGACCCCCCAAACGGATCCGTAAAAAGTATATTCATGGAATATGTTTTTTTACGGGTCGGCTTCTGCGGGTTCTGCTCGGGCTCCACCGCGACGACCCGCAAACAGAAAAACTGCAAATCTCGCATTTGACATAGGGTTTGGCAAACAAGTTCAAATTCAAACAAAATAAACAGTTGACGCGCAAATAAAAGCGAAGTTCATTACGGAAAAGAGGGCATGCAAAGGTTTGCGCCCATGTTCGGCATCATCTTGGGGGTCGATCTTCACTCCGCGCCATTGTCATGCCCAAGATGCGACCCTATCCTCAATTTGGCACGAGGGCCTCGTCAGGGATAGAAGCGCATCTCGTCGTGTCCCAACAATGGATATCAGTACAATTACATGTACTGAAAAGAAGATATATATATATATATAGAATTGGCTTACACTCGCCACAAGCTATATCAGAGTCACAACAGTACATTACATATACATCAAGAGTAAGAGCAGGGTCCGACTACGGACGAAAACAAACGACAAAAGAAGAACGACGTCCATCCTTGCTATCCCAGGTTGCCGGCCTGGAATCCATCCTAGATCGATGAAGAAGAAGTAGAAAAAGCAACTTCAAATGAACAATCAACGCGCTCGCGTCAAGTAACCTTTACTGATGATCAAATGAATGATCCTGAACACCTACTATAATGCCCCGGACACACCCGTCGGCGATCGTTACTCCTGGCGAGATCTAGACTGACCTCACATATCAATACTAGTCTTTTCTACGCACTTTGTCCTCACTCATGCGCACCTGGGATGAACTTCCCGGTCGGTCACCCATCCTAGAACTACTTCAAGCCGAGCACGCTTAACTTGAGAGTTCTGTTTGAATGGGCTCCCGGAAAAGAAGGAATTCCTTATTGATATGAGTAGCCTATCATCCCTAATAAGCCAGGCTATCACACCTACCTACGTCAGACATAACCCCACCGTGTCCTCGATCGGAGAAGGAACTCACGAAAGAGACAGTCACGGTTACGCACACAGTTGGCATATTTTTTTAATCAAGTTAACTTCAAGTTATCTAGAACCAGTGTTAAACAAAGTTTCCATGTTGCCACATAACCGCGGGCACGGCTTTCCAAAAAGATTTAACCCTGCAGGGGTGCTCCAACTAGTCCATCACAAATTACCACAAGCCGCATAGAAATCCTCAATCACGGAACTCGCGATCTCGTCGGATTCCCTATACCCAAAGCATCACCGAAATCCCGATGCACAAGATATTCCGTCAAAGGTAAAACTAATCCAGCAAGGCCGTCCGACGTGTCGACGATCCCGATAGGAGTCGCGTACCTCGTTCTCAGGACACGACAGATGAGCTAGACGTCGGGATCGCTAAACCTCCGGGTGACCAGAGGGGCGCCGGACATCGCTCAGGTGGGGCCAACACTCATGAGGAGCACTGGCCCGGGGGTTGATTAAATTTCCTCGGGTTAATTACTCCATATGCAGTTCATTAGGTATTAGGCAAATGTAGTACCAAAGTTGGGCCTTGCCAGACGAGCTTTAATCTAAAACGAATTATCAAGGGGGTCCCCATAACAACCCCGATCGTGTTAGGAGCGCTCGTTTATGGAGCATAACACCGGTAGCCGAAACTAAGGGGGCAAAGGTGGAACAAAACACCAGGCTAGAAATGCCGAGCCTTCCACCTTTTACCAAGTATATAGGTCCATTAAATTAAATAGCATTAATATATGGTGATATGACAAGGAACCCATGTTATCACATGAAAGCAATGCACCTGCAACTAGCAACGCTAAGAACATGGTTAAGCAAGCAGTAACATAGCCAATCAGTGGTTTGCTAGGTCGAACAGGTTGAATGTTATCATGGCATTGTTGAGAGGCTGATATGGAAACATGTGGTAGGCAACGAGACATTAACGAAAGAAACGATAAGTCTAGCATGGCAATGATAGTAATGGTATCTGGGGAAATGGTCATCTTGCCTGAGATCTCGCTTGGAAGAAGAACAACTCGGAGAAGTCGGCGAACCAACGTAGTCGAACGGGTCCTCACATTCCGACATGCTTGCGGAACTCTATCGAGACAGAGCAAACCGGAAACAAACATCAACACAGATATTCACCACGGCAAATGCAAGACATGACGCACACCCTAATATGATGCATGATCAGATCAAAATGCAAGGGATGACATGGCAATTCACCTCACACAAACCCTACACATTAAGTGAAGCTCGATATGCAACGGGTTACATATCGACAAAACTCCACGATTAATTATTTACATGGCAATATTAAATTATTGTTAACATGGCAAGGGGTGAAGCGGTGATTCGACATGGCATCCTAGTCGGTTTAACTCGTGGAACATAGAACGGAGCTACGGCACAAGAACATGCAACACACGATATATCATGCCATGAATGCGACATGCATGCAAGTTCATCAACATCACGGCAAGAAGGGAAAGAAGCATATGTCGCCACGGCGAGCGAGAGGGAACCATGGCGGCAAATCGAAAACGATGCCACGGCAACGTTCCTATCCCGATAACTCATCGAGATATCGTGCCAACGAATAGGGAGCGTGTGCGGGAACGCTAAATAAGGAATGGGGTGATCCCGGTTACCGGGTTCCCATGTGTCGAGGCACAACAAAAGAGGTACACGTGCAACGGGCAACATACGGTGCAACATACATACATCTCATACATCATATGCACATGGTCACGACACGTCTCATCGGTATACCTTCGACGCGTGCATATCGGAGGGGTTCGGTCCGGTGAAGGAGAACAACGATCGTCGTGGAAGTCGAGGTACTCGGTCTCGTCGACGGTAGTCGTTCGCTCGGCGTCGTGGTTCACAGTCTTCGGCGTCGGTTACGGTCTTCACCTCGGAAGTCAATCACGTCTCCGTTGATGTTCGGGGTTCGTCGAGGATGTCGTGGTTCCCGGCTAACTTGTCGATGACTCACGGCAGACGGGGATGGTGCCCGCGGCGACGGCATACGGCGACAGCGGCAACACAACTACAACATCTACAGCAAGGCATCTAACAACAAAAACTACTAGCACTGGCAATGCAAATACGGCAAGCAGCGGCTATGGCACAACAAGCAACCTAGCACTAAGAAGCAACTAGCTTGCACCAAGAGCAGCACCAGGCAAGCAGACATCAGGCACACAGTCGCACAAACAACAAAAACTACAGCAACGGCGACAGCAGGAGCTTGCACAGCAACAGCAACAGCATCCGGCTAGCATCAAAATAGGGCATCGCCAGCAGCAGCCAGAGCAACAGCATCATCAGACAGGCAACGCCGCGTGCGCAACAACAGCAAAGGCCAGCGGCAAGCAACAACCATGCAAGCAGGCAAAGCAACAGCTTCTAGCGCGGGCGACAACAAAGCTAAGCTAGCAAATCGGACAACAGCAACCGTAGCACAGCAGACAAGCTTAGCAACGGCAGCAGCATCTACATAGCAACGTTAGGCAGAAGCAGCAAGGCTATAGCGCGCAACAGCAGCAAATCGGCAGGGGAACGGGCGGCCACGGCGGGGAGAGCTGCTCGGCGGCGGGAGCAGGGGCGGCGACCAGGGAGGCCGGCGACTGCGCGGGGGCGTGGGGACGGCGCGGGATCGAGGAGGGGGGTTGCGCGCGGAGGCGGCGAGGCGGCGCAGTGGGGCTGCTGGCGCGAAGGCAGGAGGCAGGGCGACGGCCATGGCGCGTGGGGGCGAGGCCGAGGCCATGGAGGCGGCGCAGAGGGGCGAGGCGGCCGGCGGCGACGGGACGAGGGCGAGGAGAGCGGCGCAGGAGCTAGCGGCTGCGGGGAGGGGCGCTGGAGGCGGCTCACGACGAGGGGGAGGAGAGGGAATCGGGAGGCCACAGGAGGAAGACGGCGCTGCGGGAACGAGGAGATGGATCGAGGAGGCCTCCCTCCCCTGTCGCTAGGGTTGGGGCCGGCTGGGCCTTGGGCCAGCTCAGGCATGGGCTGGCTCCTCCTCTCTCAATATTGTTTTTTTATATAAAAACATAGAACAAACACAAAAGAAAATGTTTTAACAAAATAAAAAAAATGTCTTTTACTCCTTTAAAAATATACCCCAACTTTTAAAATAGATTGGGCCTTTTAAAAGAAATAAAAAATGAAACCTTTTCGTAGAAATAAATAAACCCTTTTCTTACAAAAGAATAAAACCAAACCGCTTTTATTTAAAGAATAAAATAAAGCTCTTTAAAAGAGAAAAAGAAAACGAGACAGTTTTAAAATAAAACACAAGGAGAAATAAAATAAAAACCCAAGGGTTGCCCCCACATTTAATAAAAGGAGTTTTAAAAGAAGACGATTTTTTTAAAAGGGGTTAAAACGGAACTTTAGCAAAACCACAGAATGAAATAAGAGGAGAGAGAGGGGGAACTACTATCGCTCTACGACTCGGTGATCACTCGAAGCACAACACTCAATACACCACACGTGACAGACGATGCAAGATGACATGCATGATGCGATGATGCAAACTAAATGAAGAGGCCACAAAATAAAGTAACCACACGACGGAAACGGAAATAAAGGGGAATCTTCTGGAACATCGGCATTGGGCTGTCACAGCCATGGAGTCCATATT
This sequence comes from Hordeum vulgare subsp. vulgare, assembly GCF_904849725.1. Lineage (NCBI taxonomy): Eukaryota > Viridiplantae > Streptophyta > Magnoliopsida > Poales > Poaceae > Hordeum > Hordeum vulgare. The sequence goes on along the minus strand of NC_058520.1, from coordinate 36,286,206 downwards.
GAAGTTCATCGGCGCCACCGAATCCACATCCGTCGCTTGTTCCAACTCCCGCACCGAAATCATCCACATTGGCACCATATGGAGCAGAGAAAACATCACCGGAACTGGAACACGGACCGGTCGAGGCGACCATTCTCCTCTTCAAGATCTCTCTCCTTGCCATATCATGCCATGTTTTGGTGAGGTCATCCATGTCATTGCGGTTCATTGACATGATCTTCTTCTCCTCGGCGAGCAACAATGACATCGATTTGATTTCAGAGGCGCATGCTTTTCTCTCCTCAATGGCAGCTTTACGGAGCCCCTCTTCCTTGAGCATTTGCCATTTTTCTTGCTTCTCTTTTGCCTTCTTCTCGGCCAGCTCTTTCTTGATCTCCAACGACTTCAACAACATCAACTCGTTTGATTGCACCAATGCATCAATCTTCTCCCTCAAGCTCGCTGCTTCTTGCTCTCTCTTCATCTTCTCTTTAGTCTTCTTGTCGCCATCGGGCTTGTGCAAATTTCTTGGGCCATCATCATCCTCATCTTCATCCATGTTTATAAGTGAGCCTCTCTTTGGTGGGTATTCTTTGTCGATCAACTTCCACTTGTCGCACTTTTGGAGCAACTCCCAACAATGCTCTAATTTGAAGAATTTGTTGGGAAACGTAGCAAAAATTCAAAATTTTCCTACGCTATATACAGATCTTCCTATGTAGAGACCAACAACGAGAGAGGGGTGAGAACATCTTCATACCTTTGAAGATCGCTAAGCGGAAGCGTTGCTAGAACGCGGTTGATGGAGTCATACTCGCTGCGATTCAGATCGCGGTGTGATTCCGATCTAATGCCGAACCACGGCACCTCCGCGTTCAACACACGTGTAGCCCGGTGACGTCTCCCGCACCTTGATCCAGCAAGGAGGAGGGAGAGGTTGGGGAAGAGCTCCGGCAGCACGACGGCGTGATGGCGATGGAGCGACGAGGTCTCCCGGCAGGTCTTCGCCAAGCACCGTGGGGGAGGAGGAAGAAGAGAGATAGGGTTGCGCCGAGAGAGAGAGAAATTGTCGTGTCTCCAATGGCCAAACCCCCCACTATATATAGGGGGAAGGGGAGGGTGGCGCCCCCCTTAGGGTTCCCATCCCCAAGGGGTGCGGCAGCCATAGATGGGGCAGGAGGTGGCGGCCAGGAGGGGAGGACGGGGTGGCGCACCCCCTGGTGGTCCTTAGGCCCACCTGCGCTAGGGTCCCCCCTCCCCTCTTTTAGGCGCCTTGGGCTGGGTGTGGGGCGCGCACCAGCGTACCCAGGGGCTGGTTCCCTCTCACACTTGGCCCATGTAGCCTCCCGGGGCTGGTGGCCCCTCCCGGTGGACCTCCGGAACCCTTCCGGTGGTCCCGACACGTTGCCGGTGGTGCCCGAAACATTTCCGGCATCCAAACCCATCCATCCTATATATCAATCTTTACCTCCGGACCATTGCGGAGCTCCTCGTGACGTCCGGGATCTCATCCGGGACTCCGAACAACCTTCGGTAACCTCGTATAACAATTGCCTATAACCATAGCGTCATCGAACCTTAAGTGTGTAGACCCTACGGGATCGGGAGGCATGCAGACATGACCGAGACACCTCTCCGGCCAATAACCATCAGCGGGGTCTAGATACCCATGGTGGCTCCCACATGTTCCACGATGATCTCATCGGATGAACCACGATGTCAAGGATTCAATCAATCCCGTATACAATTCCCTTTGTCTGTCGGTATAGAACTTGCCCGAGATTCGATCGTCGGTATCCCATACCTTGTTCAATCTCGTTATCGGTAGGTCTATTTACTCGTTCCGTAGCACATCATCTAGTGACTAACTCCTTAGTCACATTGAGCTCATTATGATGATGCTCTACCGAGTGGGCCCAGAGATACCTCTCCGTCACACGGAGTGACAAATCCCGATCTCGATTCGTGCCAACCCAACATACACTTTCGGAGATACCCGTAGTGCACCTTTATAGTCACCCAGTTACGTTGTGACGTTTGATACACCCAAAGCACTCCTATGGTATCCGGGAGTTGCACAATCTCACGGTCGAAGGAAAAGACACTTGACATTAGAAAAGCTTTAGCATACGAACAACACAATCTAGTGCTATGCTTAGGATTGGCTCTTATCCATCACATCATTCTCCTAATGATGTGATCCCGTTATTAATGACATCCAATGTCCATGATCAGGAAACCATGATCATCTATTGATCAACGAGCTAGCCAACTAGAGGCTTGCTAGGGACACGTTGTGATCTATTTATTCACACATGTATTACTGTTTCCTGTTAATACAATTATAGCATGAACAATAGACGATTATCATGAACAAGGAAATATGATAATGACCATTTTATTATTGCCTCTAGGGCATATTTCCAACAGTCTCCCACTTGCACTAGAGTCAATAATCTAGTTACATTGTGATGAATCGAACACCCATAGCATTGTGGTGTTGATCATGTTTTGCTCGAGGAAGAGGTTTAGTCAACGGGTGTGCAATATTCAGATCCGTGTGTACTTTACAAATCTCTATTACTCCACTCTGGACATGGTCCTGGATGGAGTTGTAGCGGCGTTTGATGTGCTTCGTATTCCGGTGAAACCTGGGCTCCTTGGCTATGGCAATGGCCCCAGTGTTATCACAGAAGAGTGTCATTGGACCCGACGCGCTTGGAACCACTCTAAGGTCGGTGATGAGCTCCTTCATCCAAATTCCTTCATGAGCCGCTTCTGAAGCAGCTATGTACTCCGCTTCACATGTAGATGCTGCCACGACTTCTTGCTTACTGCTGCACCAGCTCAGTGCCCCACCATTCAAAACATACACGTATCTGGTTTGTGACTTAGAGTCATCCAGATCTGTGTCGAACCTAGCATCGGCGTAACCCTTTACGACAAGCTCTTCGGCACCTCCATAAACGAGAAACATCTCCTTAGTCCTTTTCAGGTACTTAAGGATATTCTTGACCGTTGTCCAGTGTTCCATACCAGGATCACTTTGGTACCTCCCCACCAAACTTTTGGCAAGGTTTATATTAGGTCTGGTACACAGCATGGCATACATTAGAGAGCCTATGGCTGAAGCGTAGGGGACAATACTCATCTTCTCTCTATCTGCTGCCGTGGTCGGTGACTGAGTCTTACTCAATCTTTTACCTTGCAAAACTGGCAAGAACCCCTTCTTTGAGTTTTCCATATTGAACTTCTTCAATATCTTGTCAAGGTATGTACTTTGTGAAAGACCTATGAGGTGTCTCGATCTATCTCTATAGATCTTGATGCCTAATATGTATGCAGCTTCTCCAAGGTCCTTCATTAAAAAACTCTTGTTCAAGTAGGCCTTTATGCTCTCCAATAACTCTATATTATTCCCTATCAATAATATGTCATCCACATATAGTATGAGAAAAGCTAAAGAGCTCCCACTCACTTTCTTGTACAGACAGGCTTCTCCATAAACCTGTATGAACCCAAATGCTTTAATCACCTCATTAAAGTGAATGTTCCAACTCCGAGATGCTTGCACCAACCCATAGATGGAGCGCCGGAGCTTGCATACTTTGTTAGCACTCTTAGGATCAACAAAACCTTCTGGTTGCATCATATACAACTCTTCCTTAAGATACCCGTTAAGGAATGTTGTTTTGACGTCCATTTGCCAAATTTCATAATCATGAAAAGCGGCAATTGCTAACATGATTTAGACTGACTTCAGCTTCGCTACGGGAGAGAAAGTCTCATCGTAGTCAACTCCTTGAATTTGTTGAAAACCCTTTGCGACAAGTCGAGCTTTATAAACGGTCACATTACCGTTTGCGTCAGTCTCTTCTTGAAGATCCATTTATTTTCTATGGCTCGCCGTTCATTGGGCAGGTCCACCAAAGTCCATACTTTGTTCTCATACATGGATCCTATCTCAGATTTCATGGCCTCAAGACATTTGTTGGAATCCGGGCCCGCCATTGCTTCTTCATAGTTCGAAGGTTCGCCGTTGTCTAACAACATGATTTCCATCACAGGGTTGCCGTACCACTCTGGTGCGGAACGTACCCTTGTGGACCTTCGTGGTTCAGTAGCAACTTGATCTGAAGCTTCATGATCATCATCATTAACTTCCTCATCAGTTGGCGTAGGCACCACAGGAACAATTTCCCGCGCTGCGCTACTCTCCGGTTCGAGAGGGGTACAATTACCTCATCAAGTTCTACTTTCCTCCCACTTATTTCTTTCGAGAGAAACTCTTTCTCTAGAAAGGATCCATTGTTGGCAACAAAGGTTTTACCTTCGGATCTAAGATAGAAGGTATACCCAATAGTTTCCTTAGGGTATCCTATGAATACGCATTTCTCCGCTTTGGGTTCGAGCTTTTCTGGTTGAAGTTTCTTCATATAAGCATCGCAGCCCCAAACTTTTAGAAACGACAGCTTAGGTTTCTTGCCAAACCATAATTCATACGGTGTCGTCTCAATGGATTTAGACGGTGCCCTATTTAAAGTGAATGCTGCAGTTTCCAATGTGTATCCCCAAAATGATAGCGGTAAGTCGGTAAGAGACATCATAGATCGTACCATATCTAATAAAGTGCGATTACGACGTTCAGACACTCCGTTACATTGCGGTGTGCCAGGCGGCGTCAGTTGTGAAACAATTCCACATTTCCTTAGGTGTGTGCCAAACTCGTGACTTAAATATTCTCCTCCACGATCAGATCGTAGACACTTTATTTTCTTGTCACGTTGATTCTCAACCTCACTCTGAAATTCCTTGAACTTTTCAAACGTCTCAGATTTGTGCTTCATCAAGTAGATATACCCATACCTAATTAAATCATCGGTGAGAGTGAGAACATAACGATAGCCACCGCGAGCTTCAACGTTCATTGGACCACACACATCAGTATGTATTATTTCTAATGAGTCGGTTGCTCTCTCCATTATTCCTGAGAACGGAGTCTTAGTCATCTTGCCCATGAGGCACGGTTCGCATGTGTCAAATGATTCAAAGTCAAGAGACTCTAACAGTCCATCAGTATGGAGTTTCTTCATGCGCTTAACACCGATATGACCAAGGCGGCAGTGCCACAAGTATGTGGGACTATCATTATCAACTTTACATCTTTTGGTATTCACACTATGAATATGTGTAACATCACGATTGAGATTCATCAAGAATAAACCATTCACCAGCGGAGCATGACCATAAAACATATCACTCATATAAATAGAACAACCATTATTCTCTGACTTAAATGAGTAGCCGTCTCGCATTAAGCAAGACCCTGATACAATGTTCATGCTCAAAGCTGGTACTAAATAACAATTATTAAGGTTTAAAATTAATCCTGAAGGTAGATGTAGAGGCAGCGTGCCGACGGCGATCACATCGACCTTGGAGCCATTCTCGACGCGCATCGTCACCTCGTCCTTGGCCAGCCTCGGTTTATTCCACAGTTCCTGCTTTGAGTTGCAAATGTGAGCAACAACACCGGTATCAAATACCCAGGAGCTACTACGAGCGCTGGTAAGGTACACATCAATAACATGTATATCACATATACCTTTGACGTTGCCGGCCTACTTATCTGCTAAGTACTTGGGGAAGTTCCGCTTCCAGTGACCTTTTCCCTTGCAATAGAAGCACTCAGTCTCAGGCTTGGGTCCATTTTTTTTTCTTCCGGGCATCTGGCTTACCGGGCGCGGCAACGGCTTTGCCGTCTTTCTTGAAGTTCTTCTTACCCTTGCCCTTCTTGAAACTAGTGGTCTTGTTGACCATCAACACTTGATGCTCTTTCTTGATTTCTACTTCTGCAGATTTCAGCATCGAGTACAACTCGGGAATGGTCTCCTCCATCCCTTGAATGTTGTAGTTCAGCACAAAACCCTTGTAGCTTGGTGGGAGAGACTGGAGGATTATGTCAATTACAGTGTCATCCGGAAGTTCGACTCCTAGCTGAGTCAGACGACCGTGCAACCCAGACATTCTAAGTATATGCTCACTAACAGAACTGTTCTCCTCCATCTTACAGCTAAAGAACTTGTCGAAGACTTCATATCTCTCGACACGGGCATGAGCTTGAAAAACTTGCTTCAGCTCCTGGAACATCTCATATACTCCGTGTTGCTCAAAACGCCTTTGGAGCCCCGTTTCTAAACTGAAGAGCATGCCACACCTAACGAGACAGTAGTCATCACTCCGTGTCTGCCAGACGCTCTGAAGATCTTGGGCTGCAGCGGGAACAAGAGGGTCACCTAGCGGCGCATCAAGGACATAAGCCTTCTTGGATGCAATGAGGATGAGCTTCAAGTTGCGGACCCAGTCCGCATAGTTGCTACCATCATCTTTCAGCTTGTTTTTCTCTAGGAAGGCGTTGAAATTGAGGTTGACAGGTGCGTTGGCCATTGGATCTATAATATTTGTAAACACAACTTTTAGACTAAGTTCATGATAATTAAGTTTATCTAATCAAATTATGTATGAACTCCCACTTAAATCGACATCCCTCTAGTCATCTAAGTGTTACATGATCCATGTCGACTAACCCGTGTCCGATCATCACGTGAGACGGACTAGTGGTCGATGGTGAGCAACTTCATGCTGATAGTATTCAACCATACGACTCATGTTCAACCTTTCGGTCTCTCGTATTCGGGGTCATGTCTGTACATGCTAAGCTCGTCAAGTCAACCTAAGTGTTTCGCGTGTGTAAATCTGGCTTACACCTGTTGTATGTGAACGTTAGAATCTATCACACCCGATCATCACGCGGTGCTTCGAGACAACGATCCTTCGCAACGGTGCACACTTTAGGGGAATATGTTCTCGAAAATTTATGAGGGATCATCTTATTATGTTACCGTCGTTCTAAGCAATAAGATGAAAAACATGATAAACATCACATGCAATCATATAGTGACATGATATGGCCATTATCATCTTTTCTCCTTCGATCTCCATCTTCGGGCATCGCATGGTCATCATCGTCACCGGCGTGACACCATGATCTCCATCATCATGATTGATACGTCTCCAACGTGTCTATAATTTTTGATGGTTCCATGCTATTATCTTGTCAACTTTGGATGTTTTGTATGCATTTTATATCTTTTTTTGGACTAACCTATTAACTCAGTGCCAAGTGCCAATTCCAGTTTTTTCCGTGTTTTTGACCTTTTTCAAAGGAGAATCTTAAACGGAGTCCAAACGGAAAAAAAATTCGGAATGAATTTTTCCGGAACAGAATATACGCAGGGAGCTTGGGAACCAAGGCAAAGGGTCCCAACGGGGGCGCGCCTAGCAGGCTTGTGGGCCCCCCGTGGCTCCTTTGCCCTACCGATTCCGCCTATAAATTCCCTAAAAATCTGAAACCACGGGAGAGAGCCACGAAAATACTTTTCCGCCGCCGCAAGCTTCTGTCTCCGCAAGATCCCGTCTGGGGCACATTCTGGTGCCCTGTGGGAGGGGGGATTCGGGCACGGAGGGCTTCTTCATCAACACCATTGCCTCTCCGATGATGCGTGAGTAGTTCACCATAGACCTTCGGGTCCATAGCTAGTAGCTAGATGGCTTCTTCTCTCTCTTGGATCTTCAATACAAAGTTCTCCATGATCTTCATGGAGATCTATCCGATGTAATCTTCTTTTGCGGTGTGTTTGTCAAGATCCGATGAATTGTGGATTTATGATAAGATTATCTATGATTGTTATTTGAGTCTCCTCTGATCTCTTATATGCATGATTTCGTATCCTTGTAATTCTCTTCGAGTTGTGGGTTTCGTTTGGCCAACTTGATCTATAATTCTTGCAATGGGAGAAGTGCTTGGTTTTGGGTTCATACCGTGCGGTGACCTCACCCAGTGACAGAAGGGGTAGCGAGGCACGCATCGTGTTGTTGCCATCAAGGGTAAAAAGATGGGGTTTATATCTATTGCATGAATTTATCGCTCTACATCATGTCATCTTGCTTAAGGTGTTACTCCGTTTGTCATGAACTTAATACACTAGATGCATGCTGGATAGCGGTTGATGTGTGGAGTAATAGTAGTAGATGCCGACAGTATCGGTCTACTTGTCTCGGACGGGATGCCTATATGTATGATCATTGCCTTAGATATCGTCATGACTTTGCGCGGTTCTATCAATTGCTCGACAGTAATTCGTTCACCCACTGTAATACTTGATATCATGAGAGAAGCCTCTAGTGAACACTATGCCCCCCGGGTCTACTTCACATCATATTTTCAGCTCTACACTTTTACTTTGTTGCACTTTCCGCCTTCAGATCTCACTTTGCAATCAATCATAAAGGGATTGACAACCCCTTTTAGCGTTGGGTGCAAGTTTGTTGTTTTTGCGCAGGTACTTTGGAGACTTGCCTTGATACTCCTACTGGATTGATACCTTGGTTCTCAAACTGAGGGAAATACTTACTGCTACTGTGCTGCATCACCCTTTCCTCTTCAAGGGAAAAACCAACGCAAGCTCAAGAGGTAGCAAGAAGAATTTCTGGCGCCGTTGCCGGGGAGTATCAAGTCAAGAATAGTCTCCGTCAACGTGCCAATTTCTGGCGCCGTTGCGGGGGAGTATCAAGTCAATTTTAGTCTTCCATCAACGTGTCAATTTCTAGCACCGGGGACTATTCTAAGTGAAGCTTATCCAAGTAACTGTCGCAAACTCATCTCTTGCATTTACTTTCTTTGCCTCTCATTTTCCTCTCCCCCACTTCTGAAAAACAAAAATTACAAAAAATATTTGCCTTTTTCGTTTGCCCTGTTCTCTCGCTTGCTTTCTGTTCGCTTGTGTGCTTGTTTGCTTGCTGAAGTCACCATGACTGAAAACACCAAACTTTGTGACTTCTTGAATACTAAGAATAATGATTTTATTAGTACTCCGATTGCTCATGCCTTCCTAGTGAAGATGCTGCATCCCATCTTAATAATTCATTGAGTTATGCGATATGCAAAAGAAGAAAGATGTGGATAATGATGTGATTAAATTGAAGCTTGCTACTTCTCAAACAACAGCGCCAGAAATCGACACGTTGACAGAGATTGGGCTTGTGTTGGTTTTTCCCTTGAAGGGGAAAGGGTGATGAAGCACAGGAGCAGTAAGTATTTTCCTCAGTTTGAGAACCAAGGTATCAATCCAGAAGGAGGGTCTCGTCAAGTCCAGAGTACCTGTGCAAACACAAACAAGCTTGCACCCAACGCTTCAAAGGGGTTGTCAATCCCTTCAAGATTATTTGCAAAGTGAGATCTGAAGGCGGAAAGTGCAACGAAGTAAAAAGTTTAAGGCTCAAAATATGGCGTGGAGTAGACCATGGGGGGCATACTGTTCACTAGAGGCTTCTCTCAAAATAGCAAGTATTACGGTGGGTGAACAAATTACTGTCGAGCAATTGATAGAACCGCGCAAAGTCATGACGATATCTAAGGCAATGATCATACATATAGGCATCACGTCCGAGACAAGTAGACCGATACTTTCTGCATCTACTACTATTACTCCACACATCGACCGCTATCCAGCATGCATCTAGTGTATTGAGTTCATGACGAACAGAGTAACGCTTTAAGCATGATGACGTGATGTAGAGGGATGATCTCAAACCAATGATGAAAACTCCATATTTTTACCCTTGATAGCAACAACACGATACGTGCCTCGCTACCCCTTATGTCACTGGGTGAGGTCATCGCACGGTATGAACCCAAAACCAAGCACTTCTCCCATTGCAAGAATCATAGATCTAGTTGGCTAGACAAAACCCACAACTCGAAGAGAATTACAAGGATATGAAATCATGCATAAGAGAGATCAGAAGAAACTCAAATAAGATTCATAGATAATCTGATCATAAATCCACAATTCATCGGATCTCGACAAACACACCGCAAAAGAAGATTACATCGGATAGATCTCCATGAAGATCATGGAGAACTTTGTATTGAAGATCTAAGAGAGAGAAGAAGCCATCTAGTTACTAGCTATGGACCCGTAGGTCTATGGTGAACTACTCACGCATCATCGGAGAGGTCATGGTGTTGATGGAGAAGCGTTCCGTGTCCGAATCCCCCCTCCGGCAGGATACCAGGACGTACCCCAGATGGGATCTTATGGAGACAGAAGCTTGCGGCGGCGGAAAAGCGATTACGATGCTCCCCTGATTTTTTTGGGAATATTTGGGAATACATAGGCGCAAGATCTAGGTCAAGGGATTGATGGCTGCTATGTATCCCTTGCAACGGCACCAGAAATAGTTGTGTCGATGGCACCAGGAATCCTTCAGGTGCGGCTACGCCTTAAGGGATTTCCTAGGCAAGTATGCAAAGGATTTCCCCTGTGGCCTTGGAGCCTTGCGTTGGTGTTCCCTCAAAGCGGAAAGGGTGATGTATCACAGCGACGGTAAGTATTTCCCTCAGTTTGAGAACCAAGGTATCAATCCCGCGGAAGAGTATCTCAAGATCCTGCACAAACACAAAAAGCTTGCACCCAACGCTATGAAGGGGTTGTCAATCCCTTATAGATTGTTTGCCAAGTGAGAACTGAAAGCAACAAAGTAACAAAGCAAAGTAAAAGCGGAGTTGTAAACGATGGATGTGAATAGACCCGGGGGCCGTAGTGTTTACTAGTGGCTTCTCTCATGAAAGCAAGTAGACGGTGGATGAACAAATTACTGTCGAGCAATTGATAGAACTGTGTAGAGTCGTGACGATTTCTATGCAATGATTATTTCAATAGGCATCACGTCCGAAACAGGTAGACCGATACTTTCTGCATCTACTACTATTACTCCACACGTCGACCGCTATCCAGCATGCATCTAGTGTATTAAGTCCATAAGAACAGAGTAACGCCTTAAGCAAGATGACATGATGTAGAGGGATAATCTCAAACCAATGATAAAACCCCCATCTTTTTACCCTTGATGGCAACTGCTTGATGTGTGCCTTGCTGCCCCTACTGTCACTGGGAAAGGTCACCACATGGCAGAAGCCAAAACCAAGCACTTCTCCCATTGCAAGAATCATAGATCTAGTTGGCCAAACAAAACCCAAGACACGGAGAGACTTACAAGGATATCAAATCATGCATATAAGAAATCAGCAAAGACTTAAATATATATCATAGATAATCTGATCACAAGTCCACAATTCATCGGATCTCGACAAACACACCGCCAAAGAAGATTACATCGGATCGATCTCCATGAAGATCATGGAGAACTTTGTATTGAAGATCCAAGAGAGAGAAGAAGCCATCTAGCTACTAACTACGGACCCGTAGGTCTGAAGTGAACTACTCACGAGTCATTGAAGGGGCGATGATGATGATGAAGAAGCCCTCCACCTCCAAAGTCCCCTCCGGCAGGGTGTCGGGAAGGGTCTCCAGATGAGATCTCGCGGAAATGGAAGCTTGTGGCGGCGGAAAAGTATTTTCGAGGCTCCCCTGATTTTTTGCGGAATATTTGGGAATATATAGGTGCAAGACCTAGGTCAGGGGGCGGCCAGGGAGGCCACAAGCCTGCCCACCGCCGCCTCCCCCTGGTGGCGGAGTGGGGGCTTGTGGGCTCCCTGGATCCCACCTGGCTTGGCCCAAAAGCCCCTTGGACTTCTTCCGTTCAGGAAAAAATCATTTTGGGGTTTTTCTTCCGTTTGGACTCCGTTCCAAAATCAGATCTGAAAAGAGTCAAAAACACGGAAAAACAGGAATTACACTTGGCACTGAATCAATAAGTTAGTCCCAAAAAAGATATAAAAAGGTACATAAAACATACAAAGAAGGCAAGATAACAGCGTGAAACCATCAAAAATTATAGATACGTTTGAGACGTATCAAGCATCCCCAAGCTTAACTCCTGCTCGTCCTCGAGTAGGGAAGTGATAAGCATGAATTTTTTATGCTTTCATGTACCTAGCATAGGTGTCCTTTGTAATTCCTCTTATGTGACGTCAATGTTCAGATCCATTAGATTCAAAACAATAGTTTTCTATTGACGTGGAGACAATAATAATTCAAGCAAACTAGCAAAGTAATCATGAAGTTTCAAAGTAACAAGGCCAAAAGAAAGTTATCCCTACAAAAGCATATAGTCTGGCTATGCTCTATCATCATTGCACAATGAATTTAAATCATGCACAACCCCGGTATTTGCCAAGTAATTGTTTCACACCTTTACTTTCTCAAACATTTTCAACTCTCACGCAATACATGAGCGTGAGCCATGGTTATAGCACTACAGATGGTGTGGAATGTGGTGGAGGTTGCAAGACAAAAAGGAGAAGATAGTCACATTAACTAGGCATATCAATGAGCTGTGGAGATGCTAATCAATAGATATCAATGTGAATGAGTAGGGATTGCCATACAAATGATGCACTAGAGCTACAAGTATGTGAAAGCTCTTAAAGAAAACTAGTGGGTGTGCATCCAACTTGCTTGCTCACGAAGACCTAAGGCAATTTTGAGGAAGCCTATCATTGGAATATACAAGCCAAGTTATATAATGAGAATTTCCCACTAGCTATATGGTGGTGACAAAACGAGAGACTCTCAATCATGAAGATCATGGTGCTCCATATGCACAAGTGTGGAAAAAGTGGTAGCATTGTCCCTTCTCTCATATTTTTTTTATTATTTTGGTGGGCTCTTTGGCCTCTTTTTTTATGGGCTTCTTTGGCCTCTTTTATTTCCTCACATGGGACAATACTCCAATAATGATGATCATCACACTTTCAACTCAAAACTTAGAGCAATTATGACTCTATATGGAATGCCTTCGGTAGTGTACCGTGGCAACGATCTAGCATGGCATAGACATCAATGGAAACATCATGCTAGCTATCTTACGATCATGCAACGGCAATGTAGACGTGGTGTCACATGTCATGGTGGTAGTTGCATGGCAATATATCTCGGAATGACTTTGCAAAAGCCATAATAGGTAGGTATGGTGGCTGTTTTGAGGGAGGCTAATGGTGGGTTTTGTGCACCGGCGAAAGTTGTGTGGCACTAAGAAGATAGTGATGGTGGAAGGTGAAAGTGCATCTAAACCATGGACTCAACATTAGTCATGAAGAACTCATATACTTGTTGCAAAAGTTTTATTAGTAATCGAAACAAAGCATTCAACGCATACTCCTAGGGAAGGGTTGGTAGGTATAAACCATCGCGCAATCCCGACCGCCACGCAAAGGATGACAATCAATAGACTAATCATGCTCAGATTTCATCACATAGCGGTTCACCATACGTGCATGCTACGGGAATCACTAACTTCAACACAAGTATTTCTAGATCCACAACACCTTACTAGCATGACTTCAATATTACCATAACCACAACTCAAAACTAATTAAGATGAATCAAACTTCTCTAACTATTCAATGCACATGAAGGTGGAAGTTTTCGTATCCCTTTGGATAGCTACCCCTTTTGAGACTAATTTCAAAGCATAGATCAACTACCAAGCCACGCACCGCTGCGCTCTAAAAGATATAAGTGAAGCACACAGAGCAAAAGTATCTAGCTCAAAAGATATAAGTGAAGCACATTTGAGCTGAATTGTCTACCAAAAGATATAAGTGAAGCTCGACAAATTCACGGTGTGTGCATGTCTCTCTCTCTAGGTGTGCAGCAAGGATGATTGTGACACAACAAAAATAAAAGACTCCTACGATACAAGACGCTCCAAGCAAAAACACATAACATGTGGTGAATAAAAATATAGCCCCAAGTAACGTTACCGATGGATTGAAGACGAGAGAGGGGATGCCTTCCCGGGGCATCCCCAAGCTTAGGCTTTTACGGCATCCTTGAATCTCTTGGGGTGCCTTGGGCATCCCCAAGCTTGAGCTTTTGCCACTCTTTATCTTTTTGTCCATAAGAACTTCACCCAAAACTTGAAAACTTCACAACACGAAACTTAAACAGAAACTCGTGATATCATTAGTACAAGAAAGCAAACCACCACTTCCTTAGGTACTGTAGCAAACTTAAATTATACTTGTGCTGATGTTGGGTTACTGTACTTTCAATCTTCCATGGCTAATACCCCCCCGATAATATCCATAGTTTCATCAAAATAAGCAACCAACACAACAAAAACAGAATCTGTTAACAGCAGACCAGTCTATAGCAATCTGTATGTTTCGTATACCTACGGTACTTCAAAAATTCTGAACAATTACAACTGTCTGAAGAATTTGCTTAGAAATCAGCATAAAAAAGAATCAACTCAAACGCTCTTACAGAAAACAAATGAAAATTATTTTCGTGAGCAGAAAGTTTATGTCTTTCCCAGCATGACCAAACGATCATCCTCAAGACTAATCATAACGGTTTTGCTTGGCACAAACGCAAAAAAGAAACACAAAAAACACAATCATAACAGAATTATGAAAGTGTGGGAAACACAAAGCAGAAAGAAAAATGATAGATTCGTTGGGTTGCCTCCCAACAAGCGCTTTTGTTTAACGCCCTTAGCTAGGCGAAAGGTGATGAAATCACGTATAGTCATCTTTGGTGCTCAAACCATAGGTAGCCCTCATCATAGATTCATAAGCCAATCTTATTTTCTTTCTAGGTAAGTGCTCCATTCCCTTCTTTAAAATAAATTGAAATCTAATATTCCCTTCCTTCATATCGATGATAGCACCAATAGTCCTTAGAAAAGGTCTACCAAGAATAACAGGACATGAAGGATTGCAATCTATGTCAAGTACAATGAAATCCACGGGTACATAGTTCTTATTTGCAACAATAAGAACATCATCGATCCTCCCCATGGGTTTCTTGACAGTAGAATCCGCAAGATGAAATTAAGAGAACACTCTTCAATCTCATGAAAACCAAGAATATCACATAAAGGCTTTGGAATCCCGGAAACACTAGCACCCAAATCACACAAAGCATTGCACTCATAGTTTTTGATCTTGATTTTGATAGTAGGTTCCCACTCATCATGAAGTTTTCTAGGTATAGAGACTTCTAGTTCGAGCTTCTCTTCAAAAGATTTCATCATAGCATCTACGATATGCGTGGTAAAGGCTTTACTTTGGCTATAAGCGTGTGGAGGGTTTGCAATGGATTGCATCAAAGAAATGCATTAAAACAAGGAGCAATTATCATTATTGAATTCCTTGAAATCCAAAGTGGGAGTTTCATTACTATCCAAAATTTTGACTTCTTCTACTCCACTCTCCACACCTTTATCATCAAGATAGTTGCACTCCGAATCATTGGGGCGTTTTTCAACCAAAGTGGATTCATATCCAGCCCCTCCATAAGTAGATTTGACACGCGAAAACAAAGATTCAAGAGGAGACACACCAATCACTTTAAGATCTTCGTGATTTGCATCACTAGAACGCACCCTTTTAAACCATTCATGTCTAGCGCGAATTTGGGCGGTTCTTTCTTTGCTCTCATTCATGGAGATACGCATAGCTTTCAAAGTTTCATCCAAGTTGATCTTGGGAAGAGCGCATCTAACTTTCAAAGCATCAATATCACAAGACATCCTATCAACGCTCTTAGCCAAATCATCTATTTTGAGTAGTTTTTCCTCTATGGACGCATTGAAAATCTTTTGAGAGTTGATGAACTCTTTGATATTACTCTCTAGATCAGAGGGTAATTTGTTATGATTTCCATAAGTGTTGCCATAGGAATTGCCATAATTGTTAGAGGAGTTACTAGGAAAAGGCCTAGGAACATAGTTTCCTCTAAAAGCATTGTTGTTGCCAAAATTGTTCCTACCAACAAAATTCACGTCCAAACTAGCGTTGCTACTCTCAACCAAAGAAGATAGTGGCATGTCATTAGGATCTACGGTAGCGTTTCTACTAGCAACCAAATTCATCAACTCGTCCATCTTAGCACTAAGCGAGTTAATCTCTTCTATAGCGTGCACCATTTTGCTAGCAGGCGACCGTTCAGTGTGCCACTGAGAGTAGTTGGTCATGATATTGTCTAGGAGTGTTGTAGTGTCTCCTAACGTGATTTCCATGAACGTTCCACCTGAGGCGGAGTCCAAGATATTGCGAGAAGCGAAATTCAAGCCAGCGTAAAAGATTTGTATTATCATCCACAAACTCAAGCCATGAGCGGGACAATTTCTAATCATAAGCTTCATCCTCTCCCAAGATTGTGCAACGTGTTCATGATCAAGTAGCTTGAAATTCATGATATCGTTACGTAAGGAGATGATCTTAGCCGGCGGAAAATACTTGGATATGTAAGCATCTTTGCACCTATCCCAAGAATCGATACTATTTTTAGGCAAAGAAGAAAACCAAGTTTTTGCGCGATCTCGCAACGAGAAAGGAAAAAAGTTTCAACTTAATCACGTCATTATCCACATCTCTTTTCTTTTGCATATCACAAAGCTCAATGAAGGTATTGAGATGGGATGCGGCATCTTCACTAGGAAGGCCAGAGAATTGCTCTTTCATAACAAGATTCAGCAAAGCTGCGTTGATTTCATACGATTCCGCACTAGTGGCGGGAGCAATCGGAGTACTAATAAAATCATTATTATTAGTGCTCGAGAAGTCGCAAAGTTTGGTGTTTTCAGACATGATGTCTTCAACAAACAAACAAGCACACAAGCAAGCAATAAACCGGCAAAGGAAAACGGCAAGGGCAAGAGAAAACGGCGAAGGAGAAAGGCGAATGAAAACGACAAATGTGAAGTGGGGGAGAGGAAAACGAGAGGCAACTGGCAACAAAAGTAAATGCAAGAGAAGAGTTTGTGAGACCTACTTGGATAGATCTTGATTTCTCCTCCCCGGCAACGGCACCAGAAATAGGCGTGTTGACGGGAGATTACTCTTGTCTTGGTCTCCTCGGCAAGCGATCCTCCTCCCCGGCAAGCGATCCTTCTCCCCGGCAACGGCGCTAGAAATACTTCTCATGGTTGCTGTGTATCCCTTGCAACGGCGCCAGAAATAGTTGTGTCGACTGCACCAGGAGTCCTTCAGCTGCGGCTACGCCTTAAGGGACTTCCTAGGCAAGTATGCAAAGGATTTCCCCTGTGGCCTTGGAGCCTTGCGTTGGTGTTCCCTCAAAGCGGAAAGGGTGATGTAGCACAACGACGGTAAGTATTTCCCTCAGTTTGAGAACCAAGGTATCAATCCGGCGGAAGAGTATCTCAAGATCCTGCAAAAAGACAAAAAGCTTGCACTCAACGCTATGAAGGGGTTGTCAATCCCTTATAGATTGTTTGCCAAGTGAGAATTGAAGCAACAAAGTAACAAAGCAAAGTAAAAGCGGAGTTGTAAACGATGGATGTGAATAGACCCGGGGGCCGTAGTGTTTACTAGTGGCTTCTCTCATGAAAGCAAGCAGACGGTGGATGAACAAATTACTGTCGAGCAATTGATAGAACTGTGTAGAGTCGTGACGATTTCTATGCAATGATTATTTCAATAGGCATCACGTCCGAAACAGGTAGACCGATACTTTCTGCATCTACTACTATTACTCCACACGTCGGCCGCTATCCAGCATGCATCTAGTGTATTAAGTCCATAAGAACAGAGTAACGCCTTAAGCAAGATGACATGATGTAGAGGGATAATCTCAAACCAATGATAAAAACCCCATCCTTTTACCCTTGATGGCAACTCCTTGATGTGTGCCTTGCTGCCCCTACAGTTACTGGGAAAGGTCACCACATGGCAGAACCCAAAACCAAGCACTTCTCCCATTGCAAGAATCATAGATCTAGTTGGCCAAACAAGACCCAAGACTCGGAGAGACTTACAAGGATATCAAATCATGCATATAAGAAATCAGCAAAGACTCAAATATATATCATAGATAATCTGATCACAAGTCCACAATTCATCGGATCTCGACAAACACACCGCCAAAGAATATTACATCAGATAGATCTCCATGAAGATCATGGAGGACTTTGTATTGAAGATCCAAGAGAGAGAAGAAGCCATCTAGCTACTAACTACGGACCCGTAAGTCTGAAGTGAACTACTCACGAGTCATTGAAGGGGCGATGATGATGATGAAGAAGCCCTCCACCTCCAAAGTCCCCTCCGGCAGGGTGCCGGGAAGGGTCTCCAGATGAGATCTCACGGAAACGGAAGCTTGCGGCGGCGGAAAAGTATTTTCGAGGCTCCCCTGATTTTTTGCGGAATATTTGGGAATATATAGGTGCAAGACCTAGGTCAGGGGGCGGCCAGGGAGGCCACAAGCCTGCCCACCGCCGCCTCCCCTCGTGGCGGAGTGGGGGCTTGTGGGCTCCCTGGAGCCCACATGGCTGGGCCCAAAAGCCCCCTGGACTTCTTCCGTATGGGAAAAAATCATTTCGGGGTTTTTCTTCCGTTTGGACTCCGTTCCAAAATCAGATCTGAAAAGAGTCAAAAACACGGAAAAACAGGAACTGGCACTTGGCAGTGAATCAATAAGTTAGTCCCAAAAAAGATATAAAAAGGGTACATAAAACATACAAAGAAGGCAAGATAACAGCGTGAAACCATCAATAATTATAGATACGTTTGAGACGTATCACGGACCTCCAGGGGGGCCACATGCCTGCATGGCGCGGCCCCCCTGGCCGCGGGGTGGGGGCTTGTGGGGCCCTAGGGCTCTTCCGGCTTGGCTCCCAAGTCCTCCGATCTTCTTCCGTTCCAGAAAAAATCTTTTCGGGGATTTTCTTCCGTTTGGACTCCGTTTCAAAATCTCCTCTGAAAGGGGTAAAAAACATGGAAAAAACAGGAACTGGCACTGAGTTAATAAGTTAGTCCCAAAAAATAAATAAAAGGCATGCAAAACATCCAAAGTTTGACAAGATAATAGCATGAAACCATCAAAAATTGTAGATACATTGGAGACGTATCAAAGCTATTTCTGTTCTCATTGCGAGATCGAGCAAAAACTTGGTTTTCATCTTTGAGCAAAAATAGTATTGATTCTTGGAACAAGTGCAAAGATGCTTATATATCCAAGTATTTTCCACCGGTTAAGATTATCTCTCTCCGTAACGATATCATGAATTTTAAGCAACTAGATCATGAAAATGTTGCACAATCTAGGGAGAGAATGAAATTGATGATTAGAAATTGTCCTGCTCATGGATTGAGTCTTTGGATGATTATACAAATCTAATATGCTGGTTTAAATTTTGCTTCTAGAAATATCTTGGATTCCACCTCCGGTGGAACTTTCATGGAAATCACATTAGGAGAAGCTACAAAACTCCTAGACAATATCATGACAAACTATTCTCAATGGCACACTGAAAGGTCACCTACTAGTAAAAAAGTGCATGCTATAGAAGAAATTAACTCTCTTAGTGCTAAGATGGATGAGTTAATGAAATTGTTTGCTAGTAAAGGTGCTCCTTTAGATCCAAATGATATGTCCTTGTCTTCCTTGATTGAGAGTAGCAATGAGAGCTTGGACGTTAATTTTGTTGGTAGGAATAATTTTGGCAACAACAATGCTTTCAGAGGAAACAATATTCCTAGGCCTTTTCCTAGCAATCCCTCTAATAACTTTGGCAATTCCTAGAACAATTCTCATGGAAATTACAATAGATTACCCTGTGATCCAGAGAGTAATATAAAGAGTTTATCAACTCGCAAAATAATTTCAATGCATCCATAGAAGAAAAACTGCTCAAAATTGATGACTTGGCTAGGAGCGTTGATAGAATGTCTGTTGGGGCATAGTTTATGCCTAAGTAATTTTGGTGATTGATGACAGTACCGCAAAGGACTAACCGTGTGTATTAAGATTTCAGATAACACACGTCAACGGCACAAGACGACTCTCCCCCTCTTTCGTGGAATAGAAGCACGGTGTTCTCTACGATTATCTTTATTTGAGTCATAGGAAAGCCGTACTATTAAGAGGGGAACCGTAGTGGAAAGGTTTGGGTGGAATCAATCTCGCACGCGCACACTTCACATATTTTCCCCCTTGCCGGCAACTTTGGAGTGGCTCCCGCCGTAGTGTTTCCTTCATCTTTGCAAAGGGTCCCCCAGCGGTAGTGCCGCTCGGCCTAGCGGTAGTACCGCTAGCCCTAGCGGTAGTACCGCTGGAGTGCTAGGGGTAGTACCGCTGCATCCAGCGGTAGTACCGCTAGCTGGCGGTAGTACCGCCCCTGGTCAGCGGTAGTACCGCTCCAGGAGCTTAGTACCACCTGCCTAGCGGTTGTACGTGGACGGACCTTTTTGCGAAGACTTTCTTGGCGGTGGTCGTTGCCTATTCACCCCCCCCCTCTAGTCAACCATATCAATCCTTTCAATTGGTATCACAGCCACGTATCTTTATTAAGGGTTTCACCACCCGAAGAGTATGGAAGGCGAAGAGGGAATTAACCATGGGCAACCCGAGGCCATGGACTTGACTTCGGTCACAAGGGACGACTTGAATACGGCTATGGCCGCCCTCAAGACGTCCTTGACGAACGAAGTCAAGACCATGCTTAAAGAGTTAATTAAGGGATTTAAAAGTCCACCCGAACCGGCGTTAGTGGTTAAACCCACCAACACTGATTCGGAGGCCAATTCCTCTAAGGAAGCGGCTAAAGGTATGCGACCTTCCTCATCTCACGAAAAGGATGGGACTGGAACATATGCCTCAGTTCCACCCCCCATGGTCTATGGAGGATCCGTTCCCGCACCGCGTCTTAATCCTGTTGGTCCTCCTCCTAAGCTTGTGAAAGGTGACTTTGCTAACTGTGTATTTTCTATTAAGTCTCATTTGAATCACAGCTCAACCAACTTGTGGAGAATCATCGAGCAAGGATATTATCCCCATGATCCAAGCAACCTCACTCCAAGAGAAGATGCACACAATCAATACAATCACTCTGCCTTGTTTATTCTCAAGTCTGCAGTGCCACCTGAAGATCTTCCTCACTTGCGTCCCTTCACTTTGGCCAAAGATTGTTGGGAGCATATTATGGTGTTGTACAAGGGAAGCTCAAGCATTCAACGATCCAACTATGAAGTGATCCTTGATAAGGCCGATGAGTTTGTGATGAAGGAAAACGAGGACCCTCGTGATCTCTATCGGAGGGTGACTGCTATTGCTGTGGCACTCAAGGATCATGGGAGCAAGGATGTGGATGATACATGGGTCAAGCGCAAGTTTCTCAAAGCCATCATGCCTTTCAACAAAGCCATGTCATCTGTCATTCGTCAGCGGCTAGACTTCCACTCCTTGTCTTCAAGTGAGGTGTTGGATGAATTCATTGCAATGTCAATCATGAACGAAACAGTCAACAATGCACTTGCTCATGTTCGCTCAAACACAACTTCACCCAACCTTGCACTAAAAGCAAAAGCAATGTTTGAAGAAGAAGAAGAAGAAGAAGAGGATGAGGAAGAGGAGAGCTGCCCTGAAGACACAAAGTATGCCTATCATGAGCACATGGCTCTTGCGTCAAGGCAATTCAGGGGCAATAAGAGGAACTCAAGACCCACCTTCACCAAGAACAACTCGACTGGTTTCAAACCCAAGCAACGAGTGAGGACATGTTATAACTGTGGTAACGTGAGCCACTTCGTGGCCGAATGTCCCTATGAGAAAAGGGAAGACAACGGGGGAAAGCTCATTCGCAAAGACAAAACCAAATCATTTCCAATCAAGAACAACTTTGTGAAGAAACCCCACCCAAAAGGGATGGTGGTCCTTGAAGAGTACCCTTCCGATGATGATGATGATGATGATGCAGTGGCAACGGCAACTGTTGCTATTGCCACTACCTCTCCCCAGAAGGTGTCTCTCTTCAATGCCCCCAACGAGAACCACATCACCAAGTGCCTCATGGCAAAAGGTATCAATCAGGTAACTCCCATCATTAAGACCAACATCGCTATTGCTCCTTCATTGTTAAATTGTGTTGATGATAGTGATGTTGGGGAACTTAATGAGCATGATCTTGACAAGTTTCTGTGCACTATTAAGGGAGAATCCAAGAAGCACTTTGTTGCTCTCTTGGAACAACTGGGTGAGGCCACTGACCTCATTGAGTCTCATGAGGAGACCATCTCTGAGCTTCAGGGACACAGTCGTGACTATGCCGATGAAATTGCTGAATTATTTATTGCTCTAGAAAAGGAGCGCACTCTTCGTTTGGCTCTTGAGGAGTCATATTACGATGACTGCGCTAAAATGCAAAAGAAACTTGATCATGATGTCATTCTTACTCGTATGCTTAAGTCTGAAAAGCATGCTCTTGGGGATGGCCATGACAGACTCAAAGTGGAGTTTGACACACTTGACAAGGCCCACAAGGTCTTGAAAGGTGTTCATTTCTCTCTCAAAGAGTCTCATGATCAACTCCAAGCAAAGCTTACCAAGGAGATCTCTACTTGTCCTCCCTTTGTGTTAATTGATAATGCTTGTGCAACTAATCCCTGTTGTGAGCATGTACATCTTGTGGAGGAAAATGCCAAGTTAAAGGAGAAACTTGAGAAGGGCCTTGTGGCATGCATACAACGTGAGAAGAGCCTGAACGATCTCTTGAGCACTCAAAAAGGTGTTGTAGGGAAGGAGGGACTTGGACTTACCTCCAAGTCAAAAGGTAAAAGGAGAAACAGGAACAAACGATCTCCTACCCTCATGGACATCTTTGTCAAAGAGGGTGAGGGGACTCAGAAGGTGAACATGAACAAGATGGACTATGGAAACCACAAGAAGGGCAACACCATTCTACTAACACAGCCGACAAACTCAATTCTTCTTATATCTTATGTCGTGCTAGTGATGGGCATGTTTATGCCAGATTTGTTAGTTCCTACGATGAGTACATTGAATGCGCTATCTGGGTTCCTAAGACCCTTGTCTCTAACATGAAAGGACCCATTAAAAAATGGGTACCTAAAGCCAAGCCTTGATCTATTGCAGGAATTTGCTTCCGGTGGGGTGTCATGGTTGCTCGATAGTGGAGCAACAAATCATATGACCGGAAGCAAGGACTTAGTGGTGGATGTGCATCCTTCTCCATGTCCAATTCGCCGATGCATCCTCGTCAAAGGTATTGGGATTTGGTAAGGTGGTCGTCTCTCAATATTTATCTATTGATAAGGTCATGCTTGTTGAGTCACTTGCCTACAATTTACTTTCGGTTCGTCAACTTGCAATTATGGGTTTTTCCACATTCTTTAATCTTGATACTGTGGTCCTCCTGTGGAGCAAGACTCTTAAAGTAGCCTATGTTGGATATGTCGAAAATGGTCTTTATGTGGTGAACTTCTCAAAGCGACCCACTAAGACCGCGATGTGTTTAATGGCTGAAGTTGATGTGGGCTGGCTTTGGCATCGCCGTTTAGCTCATGTCAATATGAGATCTTTGCAAAGTCTTCTAACAGGGGACCATATCCGTGGACTAACAAATGTGAGTTTTGCTAAAGATCGTGTTTGCAGTGCCTGCATTGAAGGAAAGATTCATGAAACTGCTCATCGTCCAACGACTCTCATCTACACTAAGAGGCCATTGGAGCTCCTCCATATGGACCTGTTTGGCCCTCCATCATTTGATAGTCTTGGAGGCAGAAAGTACTGCTTGGTGATTGTTGACGACTACTCAAGATACACCTGGGTATATTTCTTCAAAAGGAAGAGTGAAACTCAACAAACTGTCATCAACTTTGCTAATGAAGCTCAACGTCAACATGAAGCAAAGATCTTGATGATTAGAAGTGACAACGGCACCGAGTTCAAGAACTACACCTTGGATGAGTTTCTAGGTGATGAGGGAATAAAACATCAATATTCAGGACCATATACCCCTCAACAAAACGGCATGGCAGAAAGGAAGAACCGGACCTTGATAGACACTGCAAGAACAATGATGGCGGAATTCAAATCTCCATATAACTTTTGGGCAGAGGCCATCAACACAGCATGTCATGCGTCCAATCGGCTCTATATCTGCAAAGGCTTGAACAAGACTCCTTATGAGATTCTAACTGGAAACAAACCCAATCTCAAGTACTTCCGGGTATTCGGTTGTAAGTGTTTCATTCTCAAGAAAGGTGCACGTTTAGCTAAATTTGATTCTAGAGCTCATGAGGGCATCTTTTTTGGTTATGCTACAAACTCTCATGCTTACTGTGTCCTCAACAAGTCCACTGGACTCATTCAGGAGACGTGTAACGTGGAGTTTGATGAAAATAATGGCTCCCAAGTGGAGCAAAGTGGTCTTTGTGATATAGGTGATGAAATTCCTCCCCAAGCCATAAGAAGAATGGGGATTGGTCAAATACTCCCCATTGAGGAACCCCTTGTGGCCGAAGGAGAAGGACAATGCTCTACTCAAGTGGAGACATCACCTCCACAAGCCCCACACGCTTCCGATGAACAAAGAGAAGACTCTCAACAAAATGAACAAGCTCAAGGTCAAGATAAATTGCCCAACAACGATGATGTGTCTCATGATATTCAAGCACTCACCCAAGACTACGAATCGGCTCATGATCAAGATCAAGTGCAACCACGAGATCCAGACCAAGTAGAAGCACAAGATCAAGATCAAGAGCAACCACAAATACAAGATCAAACTAGTGAACCTGCTCAAGTCGAAAGTC